>NC_048276.1:27363899-27705184 GCF_009762535.1 Notolabrus celidotus
TATTCTACTTGGAGATACTTATGGAGGGGGGGCAGAATGTGAGGGGGGTGCGGGTTTAGAGTCTTCAGGGACGCTGACATAATCCTGGCCACTACTGCCACTAAATACGACCTTTATGACTCACACTTATTTATACATCCAGTTTCAGCAACAGGCGTATGACTCTAGACCTCACAGGAACAGCGTTCATTGTTTCACTTCCTGCTTTGAATAGAGCTGCTTGTTTTTCTCTACTGGAGAAGATGGATAACATGAGAACCCAGCTACATTCATTTTAAATATTTTTTTTAAAGAGTAAGTCTTTTTTTTGTATCAGTTATCTAATTTTCATATATTTATCTTCACAGCCTGTACCTGCATGAAATGTGTTGCTCTTATTTATTTTACTAAAGTTGTGATCAGACAATCAATCCCCTGCTGAACTCAATCAGACACATTGTGATGCATCCCATCTGCTAGATGATGAAGATGACGGTTGGAAAGCTCATTAACAGTGGGGTCCTGATCCTGAATTGGCTTCCGTTCGGTCCTTTAATTTCTTAAATGTCGATACAGAGACTTGTATCTTAATGACCTGATAAAACACTTCCCCTGTGGGAGGCTGTGGTACCAAGAACCAGTTCCAACTTGTAACTGGGACCAAATTTCTGAAGTTTGTGGATTCTATAAGTTACATGCATTTTATTTCCACCATTGGTTCCTGACATCTACATAAACCTCTGGGAGAATTCTGCAGTCCACAGACAGTCTTAATAATCTTCCAGGACCTGCTGCATCAGCATTACATTACTACATACACGACTGTAGTAGCTGCAGCTGTGGTAATGTGTCGTCACTCTAACCTCCAATTCGCACAACATGTGCTGCATTAAGTTGCGTCAGCACCGCGCAATGCTCAGCCAATACGTTCCCATTATAGTCAATGTTCATGTTCACACAGGAAGCACAGCACACAGGGTGTCAGCTCCATCTCGGTAGCGTGCCCCTGCGCCGCTCCACTAAAGATACGTGTCAAGTCTATTTTCGAAGGATCCCATGCCCAATATGCGTCAACCTGAAGAGAGAAGATCAACTTGGACAGGAAGTCAGACACGAGGAAGACATGCAACATTAACTTCAAAATGAAACACCATATGTGGGCTCCCGACCATTTAAAAGATTGTATGGATCAAAAATACTCATTGATTATGGCAGACGCTCCCTTGTATAAATTGGGGTTTAGGTACATAACGCAATTGAGCTCAAGTTCACATTTATAAAGAGGTAAACAAAGCTTGTCTACAATTATTTCAGGTTTTTTTTTCACCCTTGTTCCTATGAGCACTCACGTTCATGAAATCCTGAGCACTACAGAAGGCTTTAGGTTTGTTTCCATTTCACTTACACCAGAACCTTAAACATGCTGCACTTTCTCAAGAGCCATACTGAAGGTCAGGCACATGTGTGAACTGCATTAGTTCCCCTGTCACAGAAACAACGGTTGGTTAACTACAGCAGCAGAGAACACACAAACAGCCCAGTCTTGCTTATATCATTGAGTTCTTGTTTTGATAGTAGTCGATCCCTTTTGAAATGCGAACCCCCTCGATCGGCTTCCGTAGAAAAATGTCAATAACATGTAAAAACCAAGCGGCAAACTCCGGTCTCAAACGATGAAGCCAATTCGGAAGGGATATAAACTGCAATACATCGAAAAATCCACTTGAGGCTGGCTGCAGAAACACCGGAAACCACATAGATATGAATGGGAAAAAGACGATCTTTGCAGCATTAATAAACATGTTTACAGCCTGGTTCAAAAAACGGCTTCGCCCTACAACGCTAATCTCTCTAATGGCACACACTGTACGGGGGGTGAATTTTTTTCTAACATGACGGTTAAGAAGATATTAAGATTATGAGTTTTGCCCAAATAAGGGCATGACTGACGTGACTGCCGGTCAGGAACACACAGCCATTGGCTAAGAGACTCACACTACGTCACACTCTGCCTAGTTGTGTTCCGCATTACCAATATGGCTGCTGCCGTTGATTTGCTTCAAAACAGCTCTTAGGAACAGATGGGTGACGTCACGGATACTACGTCCATATTTTATACAGTCTATGGTAAAAACGAACCACTGCTCTCGCTGTTTACCACCCATTAGATTCAGACAATCCTGGGGTAGATAGCAACTCTTTCTCTCCCCCTCATACACCTCCTTCACAGACAGTTTTTCAAGTCAGAAGACTACTGCAAGACAAATGCGGGTGAATGTTTTCAAATTTAAAGAATTTTTTTTTCATCAGTTTACTTTAACATTCACCAATCCATTAAAATATGTCCAGCTGCATCATAACAATAAAAACTTGTGACATCTCTCCATGATGTGAAGAAGCGTTTGTTCACCTGCTTCAGCAAAATCCAATGTTCTATTGAAGAAAAGTAAAATTTCATACAAAGTAGGTTATTCTGGTTGCAGCAGAGTTATCAGCGTGAAGTGAACAGTAATATCCCTGTCTGCAGGCACACTTACTGAGTCTGGTAATCCCTTTGTCGTAGACACAGCTGCTGACACCTGTGTGCAAAGAGGGAAGTCTTTAACATGAGCAGAAGTCTAATTACAGTGTCCCATTGAAGCCAGATGGAGTAATAGTGTGTGAGGTAGCGGTGGCAGCAGGCAGCTCTGTGGAAAAAGTCATTATGGTCCCATTATTAAGCTGAGGCCTGCAGGGCAGCAGAGCTTTGTTGGTGTTCTCAGCGAGGCAGAGCGAGAGAAGACAAGCTGTTAGAGAGACAGTAGGAGGCACATGCAAGTTTATCACTCTGATGCCTTCAGACGACACTGAGGGAAAATACCCCTCTGGATACTCTGAGACTGCTTCAGATCCGTCATCTATGCTCTGCTGCTCGATAGTCTCCACGAGGCAAACTCCAGAAAAGTCAAGAGTCAACCCAACTAAGAGGTCTCCACCAGATGCAAGGAGCAGTTTAATCACCTGTCAGGTGCGTTAGGTTTCATCGGCATTTTCATCAGAGTCATTGTCCAATATGTCCGAAACAGCTATCATCTGAAGACAATAAAGCTTTGATCGATCTATGAACAGATGCATGCACTTGTACCCAAGAATCTTTTACAATAAGGATAACAAAGATTATCATTCCCTCTCATATCATATAACATCGATTATATTCTGTTGTCCTCATGGACACGCCATCACAGAAATGTCTTCATGGACACACCATCACAGAAATGTCATCGCAGAAATGTCATCATGGACACACCATCACAGAAATGTCTTCATGGACACGCCATAATATTAATGTCTTCATGGACACACCATCAAAGAAATGTCTTCATGAACACGCCATCATAGAGAGGTCTTCAATGACACGCCATCACAGAATGGTCTACATGGTCACGCCATCCTACAAATGTCTTCATGGACAAGTCTTGGACACCAGATTTTTAAGCTGAAGTAAACTTCTAAAAACATGGATTAGTTTGAAATTATTCGTCAAGGACATGAAATTAAAGGACAATGATTAGTGAGTAAAAGTCCCGCTCAGCTTCAACATAACAACCCAAATTTATGAAAGAAATATTTCAGTGTTCAGACACCAGTTAAATTAGATTGGGTTGTAATTTAATTATTAAACAGCACCAAAGATTCGAACATAAATCTCTTAAGCCCTCTTTGCAAGATGCAGCACCTCCTTCACAATGACATTCATTTCTCATGAGGAGAAAGTCTTGTGGTGGAGCAGCTCTGGATTTTTCTTTCTTCTTCAGATGCTCAGGAAACAGGTGACTATGTGTTGATTACCTTCTCATGAAAAAAGTAATGATGGGAATATTTTCCTGCACACCTCCAAGAACAACAAAGGTGGGGTTTGGTGGTTCATTAGCAGAGATCATTCCTTTCTCCGTGCACTGTTAGCCGGAGAAATAAAGCTGCTGTGGATGTGCCTCTCAGTGTGTCCTATTAACAGAGAAACTCCTGCCAACATGATAAATGACTGCACTGTTGATCAGGAGGTTTAACAATTAGAGGACGACACTCAAAGAAGAAACTATTCTGTAGAGGACAGTCTGACCACCTTCAGTCACTCACAGACTTTAGTAATTACAGAATGATATTAGCCTTCATGAAGCAGTTAGAGCAGCCCAGAAGGAAGTCAGTCAGCCCTCCATGGACCATGGATTTCCCTCTGCTCTGTCTCTCTGGGGAACAGGACCTTGTCCTTCAGGCACTCAGCCTTGCACCCTAAAAGCTGGGCTTTATGAACAGAGTTTTACGTTAACATGACAAAAGGTAGAACAATTTGTATCCCTGCTTCAGGTGTCAGTCATGAACAAATGAAACAAACATGGATGCAAAGATAAAGGATTCAAGGTTGGGACTGATTCCAGTCTTACATCAGACTTCCACCAGATCTGTGTCCAGTCTGTCTCTGATCTAGGAACAGCTGGAGTCATGTGACCAAGATTTCTGGCGGTAATTACTGAATCAACGATTATCTGACTCCTCTCCTCATCCATGTTGTCTTTATCGTCCTCTGAAAACCTCTGACCTGATGATTCCAGGCCTGTCTCCGCTCATTATGACAGTTTGTTGTTGTAGTTAAATGACAAACAATCTGGTGATAACAGAGTTTTATTCTGAAAAAATACTGGATGTTTACGTTTTGTTTAGGTGACTCACTTCCTGTCCTGCTCGATCTTCTCTGTTGATTTGAGATTTATGCGTCGTGCTCCGGCATTCCTGCAAAAATAGAAGTCATGCGTATCTGATCCAGAGGGCTCCGACCTGCCCGATCAGATATGCAGCCGGAACGCAATGGAGCGGATCCAGTGGAAGTTGACTAGTAAACATTAACTAGAATAGAAACCTATTAACTCATGTACCATGACCGACTGGAGATGGATCCGGTGGAATTTGGCAGCTGGAAACAACTTTTCAGCCAAAGCGAACAACAGCACTGGTGTTTTTGAAACTCATTCAAACTCTACCATAGTTAACCTAATGTAGCCGATAGCCTCCATGTCTCCTGCTTATCACGGCACATTAAGCAGGTGCACCACAGGTGTCACTTTGTCTTCACTCTGTGCAGGTTTGCACCAATCATAATGAACAGGCCCCATTCTGAGAGAGACAGCAGAAACACCGTGTAGCAACCTTAAAGGTTAACTAAGTGGGACATTTTAAAGCGGGACTAATAGCCAATAGTCCAAAGCCCAAAGACGGGCTACAACTGTTTCAACGAAGACACCTAAGAAAACTTTAGTAACTGAAAGTTTGAGATTGTTGTAAACTGACATTACAGAGAGGCTCCCGACAGAGTAAGACCTGTTCTATAAGATCTTCTGTGATTCAGAAGCTGCTGTGACTTTGCTCTCAGCCAGACACCACTGACAGAAACACTACCATTAGTTTCTCTGTGTGCTCGGGGACTCTAGTGTTTTAGAAGGTTATCTCAAACACAGCAAAACCAACAAGGTAGCAGAAGACAAGATGATCTTCAAGGTAACATGACCACTTATGTAGACAGGGTTTAAAGATAGGGTTGTAACAGATGTTTCTGGTCTTTTAACAAAGAAGGATCTTTACCTCTTCAGTAACATTGACCCTCACTCCAGCCCGTCAGCCTGCATGCACTAAAGATACGTTACAGCCCATCTGAAGATATCTACGGGGCTAACTCAACACTTTCAGTTCATGCAGTAAGACTTCCTCATACATATACATAAAAGAAGGTAGAGGCTTGAAATGCAGGAAGAACCCTTTCATATAACCTGCGCACTGTGAGCCAGGTCATTAATAACATCAGTGTGTTCTCAGTGATGGAGGATACTGAATCATCCCTACATGCAGCTCACAAACATATCCCCATGTCTTCTATCAGCATTATTACCCCCCTTCCTCCTCTTCCTCCTCATTCTCTTATTTGCCTCTCTATCTGGATGTCCAGCCCTCCTCCCCTCCTCCTTCCCTTCATCTCAACTCCTCAGGGTTTTCAGCTCCAGCATCTCATCAGCATCAGTGTCAGGGGCCAGGAGGGCCAGAGCAAGGGGACTTTTCTATACCAGAATGTGTGTGTGTGTGTATTTGTTCCTTCGTCTCCACTCCTCACAGACTGTAATGTGTTTGTTCTCTCTCTCCTCCCTGGGTGGTGTGTGTGTGTGTGTGTGTGTGTGTGTGTGTGTGTGTGTGTGTGTGTGTGTGTGTGTGTGTGTGTGTGTGTGTGTGTGTGTGTGTGTGTGTGTGTGTGTGTGTGTGTGTGTAATTATAAGCTCTTATCTGTTTCTCTGTCACACATAACTACACTCCGGAGAGAGCATGGTTGATGTCATTATCTCCAATAATGGCTCAGGGGTTCAGCCCTCCCCTCCCCCTCCTCCCCTCCCCCTCCTCCCCACGTTGCAGCATATACAGTATAATTGCTATTTATTGAAAATATCTCCATCGCTTTCTCTTGGCGAGCCCAGCCTCTCCCACGAACAGACATGAGAGTGGGTATGTTTTAGTACGCTGCTGATATGCTCAATATTCAGCAGGAGGAGGAACTCAGCCAACAAAGTCATAATTAGATTTCCCTTTCTTCATTTTCAGTCCAAGTGACAACAGCCCTCAGAGGAAACATGTTTTCATCTGATTAAAAGCCAAAGTGCTTAAAACAAACTGTCGCACACATGGAGAGCCTTTCCACAGTGAGTCTTCTCCACAATCAGCCCTCCAAATTAAATGACAAATGTGTTTTTATCCTCTCTCTGGGAGAGACACAGAGAGGTGAGAACAGATCTGAACCCCATCAACACAACCTTAACGTTCTGATTTCACAATAGTCAGAGGACCTCATTAGTCCGTCCTGTAGGCCCAGAGTTTGATCGGGATGCTGCTGAACTCCTTCCTAACATCAGCAAAGGTTCTTTAACTCATGCTACAGTCAATCAACCAATCCTTTTTTGTTATCCAAAGCACCAAATCCTACCAGAAATAATCTCAGGCCCCTTTAGTAAAGAGCAGGTCTTTAAAACAGCCCTCCAGTGATCCACCTTCATCTACACTTGGTGGCAAAGCCTCCTTTTCCCAGGTTGATGCTGTGGAAGAGGCTGAGAACGTGGGAACGTTTACTGTCGAATGAGCAGGAGCAGGTGGAGCAGACACTCAAGCTGCATCCCTTGCTGCTATTGAAGAGTGAAACCCTCTCTGATTGGCTCTCCACTAAAGAGGACCTTTATGCTTTGATTGAAGGGATAAAGCTGAGATTAGACAACATTCCTTCATTCTGTGATCGTCTTTTCATATAATGACGTGTCACTGTCCGTCTGTTCCCAACTGAAACATCTTCAGATCTTGCTCAAGCATCCAATTGGTCTACAGATGAATTGGTTCCTTTTAAGAGTCATGTTTGGGGTATTCTCAGCTTGTCACACAGGACGGCTGAGAGGTCGACGGTGGTGTTACCAAAGGGTCGAGGATGAGAATCAAACCAGTGAGTGCTGCGATAAGGAGGTCAGCCTTTGTGCACGATGCTTTAACCACTGAGCTGAACCAGTGCCCTACACCGCCTAAATGTTAGTGTACCTTCACTCTGACTTCCTCACCTCCTGTAAAGACACTTTTGTGGCACGTGTCCCGACCCATCCCCGTGAAGGAGATATCTGTAGGACAACTTAAGTCCTCAGACCGGGTTCAAAAATATGTGTTAAGATGAAACATGTATGGGTTTTAGGTTTGGTTTAGTGTGTCGACAGTCCTGAAGGATATGATATTAATATGTATTTGATAATTCATTTTTTCATTCATCCAGGGGACACACTGAGTTAGTTTATAAGTGGACTGTCTTCCCTCTCTTTACCCCTCGAGGGTCTTGGACAACTCTGATTATAAGACAACCTTTAACCTTTTTGTGACTGTTTCTCTAAAAAGCAGTAATTGTTAGTATTGATAAACAGATAGATTTTTTTATTAATGAATAGTCAGATTCAAACAGAATAAAGGGATCATGTGTGTCGGTGAAGCACTTGTGATCAGTATGAGTACAACGACCTGCAGTCTGATGGACAGACAAGCCTTTTAATGGACAAACCTTTAATCTGTTTTTTAGATACATGCACATTGTAAGACAACCTTTTTGGGCTCGCAATCAGAGGACATCTCGCTCTGTGACATCAAATCTCTCAGCTGTCTGACAGCAGTTTGATGTTGATGAATGAGTCTGGTTCTGCTGGAGGTTTTAAGGGAAGTTTCGCCTTCCCGCTGTAACTTGTTAAATGCTGCAAAGAGTTCTGCTCATGGGGAATTAAGATGAGATCAGAGTCTTGTTGTGATGGTGGATCATTGTAATGATCACTTTTCTATGTCCTGTTCTTTAGATACTATTTGTTTATGTGGGTTACTATGGTAACTTTAAGTTAACATAGCAGCATAACAATGTGAGATCTTGGTCAATCAGAGTTACTCTCCGGGACTACACACAGTGGTCCTACATGTTTGGACACTATGATTGTACATTTGTTTTCCCCAAGCGGCAACCTTCTAGCTTAAAATCTGAAGCCCATGTGGAAGTGCTAAAAACTGCAATTCATCAAGGGTCCGCTTGAGGCTGGCTGCAGAAACACCAGAAACCACATACACAGCCATTCATAAAAGACTATCTTTGATGCATTAATAAACATGTTTACACCCTGGTTCAAAAAAACAGTTTAATTCTGAGGAGCTCATTTCTCTATCGGCACACACTGTATGGGGTGAACTTTTTTGTAACTTGGTATTTTTGAAGATATGAAACTTACCAGTTTTGCCCAAATAAGGGCATGCCTGATGACAGGCAACCTGTAGCTGTTAGCAAAAAGGCTAAAGGCCCGCCTCTTTACCTCACACTAGCTCAGACGAGGTTAGGTTGAGTCAGCATTTCCAAAGTGGCACCCGCCGACGATAGGCTTCAAAACAGCGCTTCAGAACAGATGAGTGACGTCACGGATACTGCGTCCATTTTTTATCCAGTCTAAGGTTTTTAACTTGTGGTTCTTAAGAGTAACTCAAGAGTAATTACAGTATATCCCTCGTGTAGCGTTGAGTGATGGCTGTCCTCAGTCATAACACCTAAACTCACTTTGCAGAGAAGTGGCGCTGTCTGTTGTGATGAATATTGACATTTAATTACTAAACCTAAAAAAATCAGACAATCCCACTTTGTCGGAGATATTTTGAGCGATAAAACAGTCTCATATTCAGGTCATACAATTCACTCCAGGCTTTGGCTGGATCATCACTGTCGTGTCAGGACTGCAGCTACGCTTTTATTTCTCAGGGTGCTGGGTGGACTGAGAACAACAGTCTGAGCAGAGACATGTGTGCCTCAGGTTAGAAAGTAGACCGTCGCTCCCACCGGCAGTCTGGTTGCGACTGGATAGACTGATGATCAACAGCTCTGCAGAAAAACACAGAGAGACGTTTTCATGTCAATTCTTCCCTCCTCTTGATGGTTGTGCTGCCACCTCTCCTGTTTGGAGAAGATGTACTCTTCTTCAAAATATACAAATGTACCTCCCCTGTCCCAGATACAGCTACACGTTGATTGCATGAGAAATACTGACGGAAATGAACCGCAACTTGAGGCACACAGTACTACAGTTTTATTTCTGTCCTCACTGATCGCGCCTCTCACTCGCAGTAAATCCCCTCACCAGGCGACCATTGTTAAAGTCAAAACTGTCGACGATCTGTGGCTCATGTGACAGCTTGATCAGTTTCCTCTGACGTGAGCTTTACTTTCTGGTTCCCCCACCAAGAACAAGAGAAAACAGCTGAAGAACTCGTAAACATAACAGATGGGGGAAAGGAAGGAGAACAGTACCTCCTGACAGATGATTTGGGAAAGCCTCCTCTTAAATGTCGTCTTCACTGTGTCCTCTTCACACACACACATCACCCCCCTTTCATTCATCTCTCTTCTCATGTATCTGCAGCAGCACTACTGTACAAGGCGCTGTGGTACAGTACGGCAGCTGCACAGAAAGCCCCCATAATCTCCCCTGCACATGTGTTTGAAGAGGTGGAAGTCTCTCAACTGAATGCAAAACAGGATCTTTCAGGATTAAGTCCGGGTTTGAGGCAGTTTAGCTTATTGCTGACTCTGTTTCAGAGTCGGGGATGTAGAAAAGCTTGCCTCTCGATCCACAAAAAGACTTTTAAATGTCACACACAGAGCCACTCTGTGAAACCTGAGCGACCGCCGATAAAGGCTCTGAGCTGAGAATCATCATTTGAGCGTTCATTAGTGACTGGTCATTATGTTCATTGATTCCCTGAAGCCAACCATCCATGAGCGGCCATTAGCCTCACACTTTAAGAGTAATTAAGCAAAGTGCTCACTTTTGGTGCTGATGTTTCCACTCATTGGATCGTTCCATGCATGACAGTCTAAAGGCAGTTTGTTGTCTACATTAGGCAGCCAATGAACTCTTCATGTGCTGTTTCTGTAAGCCCATGCTCATATTTCTTCATTAAGAGATGTCAGAGTGGAGGAGGATGTCTCTTAATGTCATCATGTTCTTTGTTGATGACATCGTGGCACATCACATGTGGTGAAATATATACTCATAACAATGTGCAGGTGGCTTCAGAAGACTTTTCTACATGATCCTGTTTAAATAAGTTTTATATCAGGGCTCAAATAGCATCAGCCTTATTTTTTCTGCAGTTAAGAACTGTGACTTTCATCCTTTGAGCCCTCATATTGTTGGTCTGTTGGTGACTCACAGGGGCGAGCATGTTAAGTTAACTGACAGATAAAAAGTCATCAGCATCGTGGGTCAGAATAAATCAATTAAACCAGTCATTTTTATTTTTACAAGTCTGTACTGCACTACATCCATGCTGTAGTGCAGCTTCCCTCCACTAGCTGGGACCGTGGCTTCATTTAATGCCTACTGCCATAATGCTCTCAAGCTCTACTACCTGGATGTAAACAAGCACAGGTGACAGATGTCATCTTGTTGTGTTCAAGGTTCAAGTTTATTTTATTCGTACCCGTAGGTAGATTTTATTTGCAGTGAGTCAGCCTCCTATTTACATCAAACCAACAAACAGCACAGGACAATACATGATAAGCAAAGTGAAAAAGTGCTTAGTACTAAAAAGCCAACCCTCAATAAAAACTGGAAATGAGCAATCAATAAAGTCAATAAAACAAGATAAAATCAACCATTAGTCAATAAAACAAGTTAGAAAGTGTCATCAGCAAAAAACAAGATAAAGGAAAACAAGATAAAAAGTGTGGCCTGGTTTGTCAGTGTGTTGATCTAGTAAATGGAGATAAAGTTGTATGTAAGCTGTGTCTGGTTAAACTGAAAGTTGTATGTAAAGCTGTGTCTGTTATAACCACTCTGGTGGAGTGGTGGAAAATTAAGAATGAATCAGAAAGGAAACTCTTTGAAAAGGATATATTTGTAAATATAATTTCATCTTTCATTGATGTGACATTGATATAAACACAACCCATATAACTCGTTCATATATGTGCTGTTGTTCACGTTTCACACATTTCCTGTGTGTGCATCATGACCCTGCTAAATTCAAACATTCTTTCTGCAATAGTGCAGTGGTGAGTAGCAGAGGTAGTTTTTACATTAAAAAAAAAATAGTAGTTAAATAATGAAATAAATAAAAATATGTGAATTCTGCTTGGAGAATTGTTACATTGTATATTTACATGTATATATACAGAGAGTATTTATCTGACAGGTATGACACTGTTATGTTTTAGCGTTCATCAGAGTGACAGCCTGGGGGAAGAAACTGTTCTTATGGCGGGTTGTTTTGGCATGCAGTGATCTGTAGCGCCTGCCAGAGGGGAGGAGTTAAGAATTTGTGTCCAGGGTGTGAGGGGTCAGCAGTGATGCTACAGATACAGTAAGCTAAGCCTTAACAGTGTGTTTAGAAGAAAACAATGTTGCAATGGCAATTAAATTGAGATTTATTGTGCCTTAATTTGAAGATACTGTGTGAAATGACATCACATTAATAAAAAACACCAATGTATGCACTGGCGGTCTGTTTCTGTGTCAGAAGGGCCAGAGGAGGAAAGGATGAAACATCTGATGTTGTGTCGGTGATTGGAGGGGATTCTGTCAGAGGGTGTAGCAACACTCACATGTGCATGTATACTGCATACGTGTACATAAAGGCATTATTAAATGTCTTCATCACACTGTCATATGAAATAAAAATCCTCATTTAGATGCAACATGTTTTTGGTCCCTCATGGAGACGCTGCGCTGTAGTCACTTCACTGCTGTCGTTCTCCCCCGTACTGTTCACAATGCTCCCGCCAATTCCCTCAATGGGATCACTTTAATCATGATGGCAGATTCATATATCCCCACCCCCTCACACACACACACACACACACACACACACACACACACAGTCTTACTCGCTCATCTTAACGCACATCCTCTGGGAGGACAAAAGGCAGGCCTTGTCTGATCTGTAATCGCTCTCTCGAGTTCCCCCCTGCGCTCACGCCTCCTCCTTTATCAGATCATCAGGAAAATAACTTTACAGATGCAGTTTAATAACAGCGTCGGCACGCACCACAAACCCACAGAGGAATACTGGTTTCTGTCTCATCTCCCCTCCCGACACCACCTGTCAACTAGAGCGACATCACACAGGGGAGTCGATCAGAACTCCCCTTAACCGCCAAAACTTGTCGCTCATCCGTCTTTTACCTCCTCCCCACGTTAAAAATAGACCCAACCTGTCAAGTGCCAACCACTATCCTGTCCTTCTCTCCGTATTTTCTCACTTTCCTCAGTCGTTCATAAATCTCTGGCTGCAGCAGATTCCTCAGTCATTAACAATCTCCTGACAGAAGTGTGCACGGCTCGTCAGTAGAATCTACTCACTTATTTCATTCAGAGTCAATCACTGCTAATGTGAGCATGTGAAGGCAGCAAACAAACGTAAAAATCAACTTAATTCACTGATAAACATCTACACAGGCAGCCACACAAGATGTCAGTATATGTCAGATTTTAAATCCAGACAGTGAGTCCTGACAGCTGGTTATAAAAGGCTGGAATGAGTAATGATGCCTCTGTATGACCTACAAAAGAAAGTGAGACCAGCAGAGAGCAGGCTGATTATATTCTCAGAGTTACTGTACATGCCTCTCAACCCCTGCTAAGAGGTAACCATCAGCTTTTAACCTTAATTCTTTCTTGACAAGATTCATTGACTTTGTGAATCACTGAGGGTCAAGCAGAGCAGCCAGAGGACAGCAGTGAGGAGACCAGCCAACACTGGATCCCAAAAATAAAACCCAATTTAAGCACACTCGTGGATGAAGTTATAAACTGTGTGTCATACAGTAATCAGTAGTGCCAGGTCCACACAAACAGACTTAAGTTCACTAGCTTTGTCTGTGACAACATAGTACACATGACATGTTTCTAATAATACCACTTTTATGTCTTAGCACTACATTTAAATATTTATGGATATATATAAATATATAGAGAGAGTACCAGTCAAAAGTTTGGACACACCTTCTTTTTCCATGGTTTTTATTTATTTGTTCTAATTATTTTCAACACCGTAGATTAATACTGAAGGCATCAAAACTATGAAAGAACACATATATAATTATTGAATTAGCTAAACAAAATATGATTTATATTTTAGATTCTTTAAAGTAGCCGCCTTTTGCCTTGATACAATGTTGCACACTTGGTATTCTCTTATTCAGATTCATGAGGTCGTCTCTTGGAATGGTTTTTAATTAACATTTGAGTCTTATCAATAGTTAATTTGTGGAATGACTTGCCTTCTTAATCTGTTTGAGACCATCAGTCGTGTTGTTCAGAGGTAGGGTTAGCACACGATGGATAGTTCTATTTGACTACTGTTGTAATCCACATTATGGCAAAACCTTATTATTTCATAGTTTTGATGCCTTCAGTATTAATCTACGATGTTGAAATAAATAAGGATAAATAAAAACACTGAATGAGAAGGTATTTCCACACTTTCGACTAGTACTGTATCATTCAAATATTATAAATAATTTATTATCAAGAGGATTATTTGGTCCTTCAGAAAAACCTTTACAGCGTATGACAGTTTGACGTAGTTTTAATATGTTTATGCTTGAACAGCTGTTTTTTCCTCATGTGCACAAAATGCAAAATGCAAAAAAAAAAAAGTAACGTGAAACCCGGAGACAAGTTTTTTTTCGCAGCAGCTTCAGCCTATTTAGAAAGAGTCTGTTGACTTGAAATACAGTGCATGTGCAGCTCCTCTCAATCACAAAGCTGAGATTAAAAGTGAAAGAGGAATGTCCACTACAGTACAGATGTGATCAGACTGTCGTCCTTCATCAGACTCTTTGTTTATGTTTTTCCATCAAAGTCCAGGATAGAGGTTACGCAAATGATTACCGGTGCATTCAACATGCATGACAGAATACACGCTCTCTTCTGTGTTTGTCTCTCTTGACCTCTGTAAACCCTGAGCAGACATACAAACCTTCCACACACACACACACACACACACACACACACACACACACACACACACACACACACACACACACACACACACACACACACACAAACACACCCACACACACACACACACACACACACACACACACACACACAGACACACACACACACACCAAATTTAAATCCTTGATTGTTATCAATAAAGGATGGCTATTTATCTTCCCCTCCCTGTTTGATGAATGGGTTATGTAAATAGATCAGGAATGCTAATGGGTGTCTGCATGTTTGGGAAGATGTGATGTTAGATTTTAAACGGCCTCTAAAAGTTTCTTCCAGGACGTTTTTTTTTTATATATATATAAGAGGATAACTTTTGAAACTGTTGTCCAGTTAAAGTTCCTGTTTTAATTTGATAGTGGGAGAATTATTTATCATTGTCAATCATCGTGTAGCGCCGCTCCCTGTGGACTACCTGGAACAGCAGCCTGTAGAGGGACAGTATAGAGGTCAGAGGGTAGTACATGAACTCAGTGTAGTGATTGGCTGAAACCATGGGATGTGGCTTTTTCCAAAACACTTACACACACTTGTTAGTTAACCTGTTACAAAGCCAGGGGTGTGTTCCATCAGAACACCTGAAGACGGACACTAATGTTACCTGACATTACAATTGTACAGTTTGTTACAAAAGCTGTCACGATACATTGTGTTCCGTTAGGATGTGTTTGATTACCCTGTGTTCCATTCCAGCATTTTGTTAAAGTATGTGTTAAGTTATGCTGCTCTGTAAAATGTTATTACATTGTGTTTTTGTGTTAAGTTATATTGTGACACGTTGAGTTTGGTAACCTTGTGTTTAGTTACGTTGTGTTCAGTTATGTTGAGTTAAGTTACCTTGTGTTTAGTTACTTTGTGTTTAATTACGTTGTGATACGTTGCGTTGAGTTTAGTTCAGTGTGTTCTATCTTGTGATTAGTTGTGTTGTGTTAAGTTATATTGTGATTAGTCACAATGATTAGTCACCATGTAACCAGTGCAGATTGATAAATAAGCCGGTCGCCTGCTTCCGGCCCCGCTACGATCTCTGTTTACTTTTCCACAGCTATTCAGAGCGTTTTCTGTTAATCTACAGCTGATACGTGTTGCTGTTTATCATACAGACATGATAACATTAGGAATAGAGAGGAGGAGATGAAATACACGGCTGATGAGCGGGGATCCCGGAAGTGCTGTAAATGCGGGAAATACAAGCCGCCGAGCGGACCAATCACAGGGCTTGCGGTCAGCGTCGATTCTACGCATAGTTACATTTTGGAGGAGGTGCATGTCAGCTACGTGCATAGGCCTCTGCCTAAGTAAGGGAGCTTCATGGACGGCTGGTGTAGGCTTACGCCGTCGATTCGACGCAGAAGTATAAATCAGCCTTAAGTTGTGTCCTTATGTCGTTTAGTAATGCTGTGCTTTGTTATGTTGTGTATAGTTTATGTTGTTCCTTATTTTGTTGTGTTTCGTGAGATTTTACTGTGTTGAGTTGTGTTTTACATTGTTAGACATAAGGACTTGTTCAAGTCTTGACACCAGTAAAGTGTTGAACTTACATGAATTGTCTTCGTGTTATTGGCCTCCATATTGTTTTTTTGTGTGACCCAAGCATCCCATGCAGAACTCATAGTCTTTATAAAATGCCATGCTAACTATCTGAGGAGTCAGAGTCCACCTTTCCACCATCATTTCACAGTATTCAGTGGGACCACAGGGTTCAGATTAGGGTGAAGCTAAAGGCGTGCTGGGTTAGAGTCCCACAGCTCCAGACATAGTAAGTGATAGAGTTTGCAGAGAGTGGGCAGCATGGCTCCTTTCTTTGTTCTTAGACTAAACCTTCACATAAGAAATAAATCAGTGTGTGGGTCTATCCTTGTGTGTTCTCCTCTCTTCAGTACATTGAGGTGTCCCTTTTTCATCTGGCCCAGTTTAATTTGTTCTCAGTAGGGTGATGTCAGCCCAAGGTTATGCACACTGAGGTGGTGCGTGACACCACCCAAAGCTCTTCAATAAATCATAAAGCCACAGAGAAGAGAGGCTGGTGGTACATTTAACATTACAACAGCTGTTATTGGAGGACAAGAGAGTGGGTGAATCTCAGTAAATGGTTTAAATATGAGTCTTATGATCCAGAACATGGACCCACAGGTGGAGGTGGCTTGTCCTGTTGGAAGCTGTTGGCTATCTTCATGCTCTAGAAAGTATTTAATTTGCCTAATGACCTGTTTGATGATGTGACGATCGAGGACAAAACGTAACGACCATGAGAATAGCGCATGGCTATCTGTGTGGAGATCACATAAAGCATGTCACATAAGGTAGAGATACTCTGAGTTAATTGACATTGTAGCTGATGACCTTTGACCTCTTGACAGAGGTCAAAGGTCTCTCTCTAGTCTGAGTGGTCCTGATCTTTTTCTTGGGTTTGTCACTCGTCAGTTTTTTTAAAGGACGGATTAGAATTGAGCTCAGCTCTGAAATTGAGGATCATTTTATTAAAAGCCAGATCAATATCTGGCTCAGTGCTGAGTTTGATTAAATGCTTTTGATTCATTTAATTTATTTATTTGACCTTGATTTTGCAGGAAGTATTTCCATTAAAGTTTGACCACTGCCCAGATTCATCCTTGTTTTAAAATCTTCCACTTCAGTGTGGTTGAAGGCAGTCAAGCAGTTCAGGGACATTAAACGCACTCCAACCAAAGACACAGCGAGTCCCCATAAGTGACAGTTTATAATGTGGGAAAGCTTTGCTATGTAGACTTTGCAGACGTCACGTTGCTGCAGCCAGTGTTTGCTGGTGAAGAAGGCAGTAACAACAGTCGCCCATCTTGCAGCAAAACAGTCAGTCGACAACACAGACCAGCTGTGATCCTTTGCACCGATGACTGTTAGTGACGTATTTACACAGTTTAGTGTTACCTTTATAAAGGGAATAGATGTGAAATCAGAATAAGGAGAACACACATGCAGCTCCTTTCACCTGAACAGCAAAGGTATCACCAACAGATCACTGAACCATCACCTGCTCATACCAGGATCTAAATCTGTGTCCCTTTCTTATTGAAAGTGGCTCTGCGATCTTAATAACACTATAAGTGCACATAAACAACTGAGAAAGGAGCCATAAAACTAAAACTGTAATAAAGGAGGATGAAATGTATCAGTCTTATCTGACACAAACAACCTGTCTCACATGGAGCTCTCTATTTCTCCACAGATTGATGTGTCTGAGGACCACTCCTGCTGCTGCTCCATGTCACCTGAATGTAAACATGTTGTTCTGGCACTGACTGATTTCTCCTCCAGCCCTTTTAATATTCCCTGCAGGCTAACATATTTATTATTACTTATTTATTTATGACTCACTTCAGTCATTGAAAGTCTAAGCTTCAAAATCTTTGCAGTTGGATTTTTCTTTAAGAAGATTTTTTAAACTTTGCAGAAAAACAACTTTTCGACCAATTTAGAAGTTCACACGGCTCAGCTGGAGAGAGATATTAGTTTAAATGTAGAAAAGCGGGGTTCATCACGAGTTTTGGACCCAGTTTGCCAAAAGTATCTTAAGCACCTCATTTGAGCGAAGGTGACCTCGTGGCCAAGCTTCTCAAGTTTTATCTGAGCCTGATAAAAGATGTGATGAAAGCATCTCGGTGATGCTGGGACAGAGAATGATAGAGGAGAATCAGAGAGGCTGAAAGAGGAGCCAGATGATCAGGAGAAGATTTGGCTGAGAGTCCAAAGGTGGAGGGGAGGGCATAGAGGGAGGGGGAGGGGGAGGTGGTAGGGGGGAAAGTGGAGGGGAGCGAGTATAAATGAAGAGTGCGACAGATAGAGCCAGATACTGAGCCGGAGATTTAGCTGTTTAATCGAGTCTGTGAGGATTAGAGGAGGATTATGGAGGAATTGCGACATAGCAGCAAATTAGCCCGCTAGCTTTAATCTGAAAGGCGGACAAAGCCAAAGTACTTGACCAGCGTGTGTTTGTGTGTGTGTGTCTCTTTCTGTTTGTGTTTGTGTTTGTGTTTGTGTGTGTGTGTGTGTGTGTGTGTGTGTGTGTGTGTGTGTGTGTGTGTGTGTGTGTGTGTGTGTGTGTGTGTGTGTGTGTGTGTGTGTGTGTTTGTGTGTGTGCGTGCGTGTGTGTCTGACTGTATGTGTGTGTTGTACACGAGTAATGAGGTGACAGTTTATGTTGTCTGTTAAACACAGACACGTGAACTGGTCCACTTCTCTCCTGATGTATTATCATAATCACATTACTGGTTCTATTTATAGACGTTATAAAACTTATGTGTAGCAGTGGAACCTGGACAGCACATTAATCAATATCTGATATGATTATCAGTAATCCTCTTTATCACTGTAGCTCTGTGGAAAAGTAGGTAACAGTGCATTGATGACATCAATGATACTCACGTAGTACGTGGAAATATGGGCGCTAAAGCTCACTCGTAATTACACCTCTAACCCCATGAAAACAGCCAGGGATTAATTTTTGCATAATCCTGTTTAAATAGATTTATTTAAAGACAGCTTGAGTCACCATTTCTCCGTGTGGTTGTCACATTGTGTCTCATTGATGACATCTTTTCATTATCAAAGTGTTAAACAGGGTGAGAGCACGCTGGGCGCAGGGAGCAGCTGTAGTGTGTATATACTCAGTGAGAACCATGACGGGCAGAGCTTTGTGTAGATTATACTGTGGTCTGGAGATACACTGAGACATGTGATGAATAAGAACACATATATTGTGACAATTTAGGACAGAACTAGGACTAGGAGCAGAGAAAAGTCCAGGACACAAAAGGCAGTTCAGAAGGCAGGTCCAGGGGTCATACACAATAAGTCCATCAGCAAATTCAAACAAATCTAGTAAGGGCAAATCCATAAAATCAAAAACCGAAAATCCAAGCAAAAGTCAGAAACTGGGCAGGCAAACATGAGGAAACAGAGCTTGAGAGCATGAACACACTCTGGTGACAATGACAATCTGGCAGAGGGTAGGTGGAAGCACACAGGCCAGGTTAATAGCAAAGAAGGCACATGTGTGCATTGGAAAAAAGGCGGGAAATAGAACAATGTAAGGAAGTAACAATAGACATGACCCCAGAGGGGTATACTACAAAGTGAGTTTAGCATATCCCAGATATACTTTCCTAAACTGGCTCGTTCGATCACAGAGCTCTGTGAGCAAGCTGATTGGTCAGTGGGCGGCGTTTTATACAAACTGATCTCTGATCCTGAACATAACCTGCCCCGGAGCAGGTTAGGAGTTCAGCATGAGTAACCATGGTGATCTACCCAGGTACAGAGTGAACCCCCATCGTAGTACTGAAAATCTGGAGTTAACCCTGAAGTTACCTGGATTTTGTTGTTGATTTTACAGTAAAGATTTCTGAGATAATAAGCATCTGAAAGGCTCCACAATGACATCAAAGCTCGTAATACGGTTTACACTGGTAGACATTTCTGTTGCAGAGTCCTGAGGGGCAAAGATCTCGTGACCTACAAACCCAGACATATCCCGATTTTCCTTCTCAGAGCGGCTCATTTTATTCATGATCACTTACTTTGAGGGCTTTTTTTGACTTTCTGTACTTAAACTTTCAGAATGCAAGTATGAATTAGTGCAGGAGATTCCCTCCTAAAAGATAAGCTTTTAGAGCACGGTGAGGTCTGAGCAGAAAACGTTGTGGGACAGCAGGAGTTACCGTCCAGTGAGGAGCTAAGATGAAGTGAGTCCTGCGAGGAACCCTGTCCTGATGAAACCTGATCAGAGCAGATAGGTCAGGCACTGTGAAGGCAGGAACAGTCCAGAGAGTCCTCCACACACACTGTAGCCAGCGTTGACATGCAACACACACATGTACAACACACACACACTGGAGCAGGTTTACCTCAGCCTGACTGACTCTGCACCCTGTGAATGAGGAGAGATGGGGTGAAGGAGAGCGAAACATCTGACTGCTGACTTATTAATGTCTCAGATAGGTGTGTGTGTGTGTGTGTGTGTGTGTGTGTGTGTGTGTGTGTGTGTGTGTGTGTGTGTGTGTGTGTGTGTGTGTGTGTGTGTGTGTGTGTGTGTGTGTGTGTGTGCGTGTGTGCGTGTGTGCGTGTGCATGTAGAGGGGGGATGGGATTACAGGGGACAGGATGAAGTTGCTTACATAAGAGCTCATTTCCAGCATACAGTATCACCTCGGACACTTTCTCCGTCCTCATTTTCTTCGGTCGAATCCCTGAAGCCCATCGAGCAGCGGCTGCTCATGCTTGCACTCAGACCGGCACAGACTCCTCACCAAGGGGTTTGTGGGGAGAGTTTTTGTCTTGGGTCCATGCCAGCGTAACTTGCTCACTGCTAGAGAAAAGCTTTTGTTTGGTTGCTGCTCTTCTGACCTAGTTTTCTTCTCCTGTGGAGGTCCGAGAGGTGACAGAGGACATTTTGGGAAGCTAAAGGAACAATCAGAGCGGCTCTTTGTCTTGTTCCTGTTGGGCTCTGAGCATTCACAGTGTGTTAGAGGAAGCGTTCTTTGTATCCTCTGAGGACGTGATGGATGACAGCCCTGAACATAAATACTTAACATCCAGATTTTAGTGTGACGCCATGGAGGGGAATGTTTCCTTGTTTACAGACAGCTTCAACAACCATAGCTTTGTCTTCCTGGTGTGATGGAAGCTTAAAAAGAACACATGAAGTCCTTTCACTCTGGACCTGACAGACACTTCTCAGTTAGACCTCTATCTGTACAACAAACCTGATGTGACTGAATATGTGAAACAGGACAGGTTTAGACTCTCTCAAAAAGCACCATTAACCTTTGCATCATTGTCTATATCTACAAAGCTCTTAATGGTCAGACACCTTTGTATCTTAAAGATCTCATAGTGCCCTATTACCCCTCTAGAATGCTACACTCCCAGCATGCAGCCCTGCAAGTCGTACCTAAAGCCTATAAAAGCAGTATGGGAGGTAGAGCCTTCAGTTATCAGGCACCTCTCCTTTGGAATAATCTACCAGTCAGGGTCCGGGAGGCAGACACCCTCTCTACTTTTAAGATTATGTTTAAAACTTTCCTTTATGATAAAGCTGATAGTTAGAGCTGGCTCAGGCTTAGACCAGCTCTTAGGTATGCTGTTATAGGCCTAGACTGCTGGGGGAACTAACACACGGGGATCCTACCCCCTCATCACTTACTTTAACTCTCCCTATCCCATTAAAGTTGCTAATCATAGAACTTTCTGGAGTCCCTGAGCTCTCTTGTCTCGTGTAGATGGCCTGCTGCTACGGACGTGCCAGACTCAGCTACAACTACTACCACCACTATCCATCTCATTACTCAACACCAAGGTCAGCAGAGACAGAAGGGGTACAACTTTGTCCAAAGAGTACTGAAAGCAGACGTTCCAGACAGGAGCTTCATCACTCATAGACTCGTGTTATCTTCCGTAGATCTCAAAGATGCTCTGAAGGACTGCAGGTTGCCTCTCTTTCATCAGGAAGGGAGTGTCACTGACGGTGAAGGACAGCAGGCCGGTTTACAGAGGTGTCTTAGAGCAGGACACAGTCCACCATTACCTGCATTCAAACTGCTGCTTCTTCTGATGTAATTTCTAATTTTCTCTCGCATTTACAGTGTGCAGTCTGTCTCCTTACTGTGATGACAGAGCCCCCTCCTCCTGCCCCTATATCCTCTGCTGATATGTTTGTCTAACAGTTAAACAACATGACAGAGTAATTTACTGCCACCCTTGGGACCCTCTGGGCAGATCAAGTCTGAACAGCTCACTCCTGAGGCTGGAGCAAGATATCAGTATCACCACTACCCACCACATAATTACACCCTTCTCTCCCAGTGGACGCTCTCTGTCATTGGATGGTCTCAGTCTGTGAAGAGGAGGGACCGAAATGTGGTTTCAGGAGGGACCCTGTCGTCCAGGAGAGTCCAGAGCTCTGGTTCAGTGGGAGGAGAGTGTCCTGCATTATGCATGGTGGTTGTTATTTTCATCACATGGCGCTTGTGTCTGGCGTCGTTGTCATTCCTGCACCGTCAGCGCAAATTGTGTTCACAGATTGCTCTTTTGGTGTCCACTTTAACCCTCTCCTCCTCTTCCTCGCTCCATTTCTCCCACATCTTCACTTTAAGTCAGTGAATTATGGCGATGGGGGGGCGGAGGACCCGGTGGGCTCCATTAACTGTCGCTGTCTGCAGAGTGGTGTGGCTGCTGGTTTGAGGAGGGCCCTGAGCCAAGTTAGCCCCGGCTGTCAGGCCACTCAGGAGGATGGGGGGGAGAAAGTGGCCCCGCTCAGGAGCTCCATGCATTATTTCACACAGAGAGACAGCACAGCACACAGGCACAAATACCAACAGACGCTGGGGTGTCAGCAGGAGGTGTGTGTGTGTGTGCGTGTGTGTGTGCGTTTCTGGCTTCATACCACTGTGAACACTGCTAAAGCTGTCAGTATGAAGAATCCTTGGTGTCCTAATGACTGTGATCAGTGCTGACAGGATTTAGTGAGGTTGTTTGAAGATTTATTCTCGAAGCTATGTTTGGTAGAAGTTTAATAGACTGTGTTTAAGAAGTGGACTTTAAATGAAACCAATGTTAAGGTCCTGTAAGGTTTGTCCAAGTGGCCTTTTCTACTTGAATTGTTCATGTTAAAGGGATAGCTTGTTTTATTTCTGAAGTTTGGTTGTATGAGGCATTTGTCAGTAAGTGTATTACCCAAAGAGGATCCACTCAGCTCGGCTCGGTCATAATTTATACCAACAGCCTCTATAGACGGGATCAGCTCCACCACGTCATGTAGATCATTTTAAGAAACACTCATGTTGGTGGGGTGCCGTTGGCCTGGAGGTCTAAGCACGCACCCCATGTACAGAGGCCCTCAGCGCAGAGGTAGCAGGCTCGATTCCAGCCTCAACCATTTACTGCATGTCCTCCCCTACTCTCTACTTCTACAATTCTACAATTTCATTTAGCAGACGCTTTTGTCCAAAGCGACATACAATACAAGCAAGAATTTAGACTGGAGGGAAAAACCTTAGTAAGTGCGACAAAGTATTTCAAGTTGATTGGCCACAAATAATCTACTTCCCACATGTCCCGTCTCTCTTCAACTGTCCTACCCGATAAAGGCAAAAATGCCCAAAACAACATATCTAAAAAAAAAAAAAAGGAAGAAAAGAAACACTAACGTTGGTGTAAGTTTCAGTCAGATACATCTATTTTCCTTTACCTGTAGTACACTCATCAGCTGTTCAGGTCTGCAGGCTTCAAAATAGACATAAACACAACCAAAGAGTGAGTCCATAACAGAGCAGAGTGCGCTGAAGTGCATGGCTTTATGTGATTGACAGGTTGCTACCTGGTAACCTGATAGCTGGTAACCTCTATATCTACAGAGACGTAACAATTACATTCTGATCACTTACAACCCAAATAACCCAGTTGGGGATGGTCAAAATGCTAAAAATGTAGTCAAGCAAAGGTAATGCCCGTCACTTGTACCATCCAGTGTGTTCATTATTCAACGGTTTACAACCTTTTATCATGTGCACATGTTTGTACTCACCAAATCCCCTGTTTCCATGGAACCTGGTCTCATTTCTGTGTTTTCTAAAGTATTCAAAAGCACTTGCAAATGCTGAAAGCTATTTGTTGATAGTGCTCTATAAATGACCCTGATACTCTGATACGTCTTTTCTGGCTCTGGTCTGAACCGCACGTTTCCTTGAAATGAGAATATGATGCATCATTAGGTGGAGGCTGCTGTGATGACGTGTTCTGTAACTGAGGATGGAGCCATGGTGTTTGGGCAGTGTGATGACCAACTCAGACAGTTCTCCTCTTTGTCATTGCACCCTCGTCACTCTCATTGAAAATGCTTACTGATGATGATGGAGTCCTTCATCTTTAAAGCTTCAGCACTTCATGATTAACCCTCTCATTTATTCATGCTGGTCATTTGGTCAGCACACCTCACCTCATATGGTCTCTGGGTGGTAGTGGGCTGACTGGGGATTGAATATCATCTTTGTCCTCGCCTTCACTGCTTGATGCTGTGTGTGATGACGATGTAGAGCCATGTTTGGACTTCCCATTGATTTGATTGGATCATTGCTCAGCCAATGGATGGATTGTTACAGTCCTACTGGAAACACAATGAGTCAGACTTCCTCGTAGTTACAAAGATTCACTTAATGCGAGTACAGTTATACAAATGAATGAACAGAGATATGTTTAACATGGGGTTTACTTACAACCCTGAAGGTGAACCTGCGCCCTTTTCCACCTGTGCCCTGCTAAATCACTTTGCCCTCAATGCTCTTCAAAATAGCTTCAGCCTCCAGGGGCATTGAGCTGAAAGACTGCCAAGGTCATTTCTAAGGCCCACTGAAGTACTTTAACAAAACTGTATTTGTTAATGTTAACCAAGTGTTATGTTGTTGTATGACGGATACCTACAGAGATAGACAATTATGTTAAGTCTCGGATGCTCTTTGAACCCAGATACAGTTTCTACATAACGCTTCAAACCCACCAGAGTGATCTTACCTCAGGAGTCACTGGTCCACTGCTGCCTTGGCTTGTTTTTCGTTTGTTCGTCTTGTTGTGTGACTTAAGAGTTTTGAAGGTTTCACCACCAACAGAGGGGTCAGGGGCAGCTGTGGCTCAGTGGATCAGAGTGGGTCATTTTCTATTGTACACTTTAGCAGTCTGATCCTTTCTGGAGTCCCTGTGCTCCCTTGTCTCGTAGGTTCCTCTGAGTCGCTGCCTGTTGGCCCACTGCTGTGGACGTTCCAGCAGCTACAACTACTACTATCCATCTCACCACTATAATCTCTCGCTCTTTAATCTCTTCTATCCCTCTTTCGAACCCCAACACGGTCAAGGCAGATGGCTGTCTGACATGAGTCTGGTTCTGCTCAAGGTTTCTGCCTGTTAAAGGAAGTTTCTCCCTGCTGCTGTAATTGCTAAATGCTGCAAAGTTCCCCTTTAATGGTGGATTAAGATGAGGTCAGACTGAGTCTTGATGTTGGGTCTTAGTTAATAATATAGTATGGAGTATGGTCTAAATGTGCTATGTTTGTAAAAGGGTCTTGAGACAACGTTTGTTGTGATTTGGCGGTATACAAATAAAGATTGATTGATTGATCCTTAGCTCCTGGAGGGTCATTAGTCAATATACTAAAGACCAAATGTATTCTGTTGTCATTTCATCTGATCAATTAGCTCTTAATGGGCAGACTGGCACCTTGCACACATATATGTGACAAGAGGTTCAAAGCTCTCTGAATGGGTTAATGCTAACACTCAGAGAAAATCCTATTCTGGTCCTCATTACACCTGTGATTATATTTTGGTTTACCTTAATTCATTTGTTAAAGTTTGGAACAATACAGTTCCTATGAATAAACACTGTTTGATGGATGCAGTTATTACCTGACATGGACAAGAAGGCAGATTATTATGAGCTTGTTAGCCGATCTCTCACAGGAACCCTATGTTGTGTACAGCTCTCTCAGTCAAACCCTCCGTTTGATATTCATTAGACCTTGGGGATGATAATGCAGAATTTTTCCCCAGGTGTGATTTATTCCGTCTTGAACCTGCTGCTGATAAAGACACAGGAAAATCGAAAGAGACAGAGAGAGAATAGAAAAACAGGAAAGTGAGATAAAGAGAATAAAAGTGAAATCACAGGGACAGGAGGAAGATGGGAGTTGTGTATCTTATAATGTGATAATGTGCAGGAAGGCTGTGCTTGTGTGTGTATTACTGTGCGACCGTATATGTGTGTGTTTGAGCGTCACATCCCAGCTACTTCCTCTTTCCCCTCCTGACATTCCACTTCCCGTCACAACGGCCTGGTGTTCCCAGATAAGACCTTCCAGCGCATTCCTCCTTCCTGTCGTCGCTCTCTCCTCCACGCTGCACCAATTCCAGCACATGCCGATGGAGCCCAACGATAACGGCTAGCTAACAGAGCAAACAAACATTTCCATATTTCTGCACCTTTCTAAACAAAATGCACCGGGCTGCTTCTGATTTTCAGCCTTTATCTGTGAAGAAAACACCTTTCCTTTTGGATCTGGTTAGGAGTGACTCTGAGTGGTGAAAGTGGAGTCTGCTGCTACAGATCAATATTTGTAACCTTTGTTGTTGCTGACTCTATTATGGAACAGGAAAGTGAGCTAGTCCTCAGTCCTCATTGAGCAGGGATTGTTAATTCAGCCTGTGTGACCACGCCTATCCTTCCTTCCTGCAACTGAATCCCAACAGAGGGTCAGGGGGTCTGAACTTCTACAAAGTGTGTGTGTGTGACTGTGTTTCTCCTGTTTCTGCACATGTGCAGCAGCACACAGGTGCTCTGTAACAGGAGTCGGCCCACATTGTCTGTTGTCCAGGGGGATTGTTGGTCGGGGGGGGGACTGGGGCACACAAAGGCTTGATTTAGAAGAAGTCTTACCTGGAAAGTGTTGATGTTAGTCCTCTGCTCTGTCCCTGGATCAGACAGCAGCTGCTGATTCTTTGATGGAGGAGTGAAGAGAGAGTGTGTGAGGAGCAGAGCTGTGTGAAGGTCAGCTCCTTTAATGGGTGATCGGTGTCTAACAGAATAGGGAAATGGATACCAGGGTGTTCATTACCTGCATGTAGGACATTTCAAGTTATGAGAACAGCATTCTGACATGTGACTGAAACGTTTCCTGTCCTGTATAAGCAACGTTTCTTATTAAAAAATATATTGTTTTTAAACTTCAACAAACAACAGTAATAACATAATGATCATAATACAGGAATTCTTTTAAAGGGTATATACACTACATGTAATACATGTACATGTATCTACATGTAGATTTTTTAGAAAGGACTGCAGTGTGTAGTCAGTCATGATCCGTTGCTGAAATATCAACACTAACTCAGATATCAATGGCTGCTTTACCGGCTGTGTTGAATACTTCATTCAGATCGGTAAACAGAAAGTATTCTGTCACATTCCCCTCTGCCTGTTGACATTGTGGTAAAAACATTAGTTTGGTCTCAGGCTGGTCTTGAGAGTGGGGAAATGATGATAGTTAGCAGGCACTGATGTGAGAGCAGCCTGAGGTGTAACTGGACCCCAACCATCTCTGACAGGGAAATGTGGAGCATGTGTCCTGCAATCCAGACAACAAAGAGCAGAGCTGGTGAGAGCATCTCTAAGCTGCTGATCTCTACAAAGTCACTTAAACCAAAAGAAGCAGTGATAACAGAAACAATATTCAAAGCTTAAACATTTGCCTTATTTATGATTAATGGTGGGTCAAGCTCTGAGAAAAAAGATAGCTGAATGAGGACAGAAATGTCAACATCAATTCCTGTAGAAGTTCCGTTCATCTCGTCCAACGTTCACCTGGTCTAACTTTCACCTGGTCTAACGTTAACCTGGTCTAACATTCATATGATCTAAAGTTAAACTTGTCTAACTTTAACCTTGTCCAACGTTCACCTTGTCAGACGTTCACCCTGTCTAAAGTTCAACTGGTCCAACATTCACCTTGTCTAAAGTTCACCTGGTATAACGTTCACCTGGATAAGCATTCACCTTGTCTAACATTAAAGGTGACATATCATGCAAAATCGACTTTTTAATGGTTCTCTACCTGAAATATGTGTCCCTGGCATGTCTACAAACCCCCCGAGAATGAAAAAAATCCATTCTGCCCCTGTTTTGATTTCTCCACCTTTCTGTAAATGTGTGTGAAACGAGCCGTTTCAGACTTCCGTGTTTTTGTTACTTCACAACAATATCCGGTCTGTCACGGAGTCAGAGCTCAGAGCTTGTTCAGCCCATAGACTGTATAAAATACAACTCAACTCCTCCTCCGTTTTTTATTACCTGCACAAATGTGTGATAAAAAGGAGCTTAGGAGGGAGGCATGCTAGTTGTAGGCTGTCTTAATAAACACAAAGGTCGGTTTTACTCCCCACGTCTGCAGATTTGAAGATCTAGTGGATGATTTTTATTTGTCATTGAAAAGTGCTAGCGCTAGTTAGCATAGCTACATAGCTACATGTCGTAGCTGTAGCTGTGTACCAAGACACACGTCAACATACTGACAAATAAAACAACAAGTAACACAGAATCTGTGACCAATCCTTCAGAAAAGGTCCTGCTGCCTTTCTGGCAGAGGTCGGTTTTACTCCCCACGTCTGCAGATTTGAAGATCTAGTGGATGATTTTCATTTATCATGGATAAGTGCTAGCGCTAGTTAGCATAGCCACAAAGCCAAATGTTCGTAGCTGTGTACCAAGACACACGTCGACATACTGACAAATAAAACAACAAGAAACACTAAATCTGTGACCAATGGTTCAGGAAGGTCCTGCTGCAGGCGCCTCTCCGTCAGGATCAGATTCTGGATCAGATTCAGAGGGTTGAAGTAACGCGGGTCTGTGAGCAGCCGTGTATATTCAGCCAACATGTAAACATTAGATCAACGTGCTGGAGAGCCGAGGACACATCCACTTCCTGAGGGGGCGTGGTCAGAGAGAAAACAGAGTGTTCTGAGGAGGGCTGAAGAAGAGAGCTTTTCAGGCTTGCCAAAATCTGATTTCAAAGTGTTTTTTTGAGCATAAACTTTAAAGACATGTTTTGGGGACCTCTTAGACCAATATATATTGATGAAAAAAGCGTGATGTGTCACCTCTAAACTGGTTCAATGTTACACTGGTCTAACGTTCAACTGGTCTAACGTTCACCTGGTCTAAAGCTCAACTTGTCTAAGATCCACCTGGTCTAACGTTAAACTGGTCTAACATTCACCTTGTCGAACGTTAAACTGGTTTAACGTTACACTGGTCTAATGTTCAATTGGTCTAACATTAGAATGGTTTAACATTAAACTGGTTTAACGTTACACTAGTCTAACGTTCAACTGGTCTAACGTTAAACCGGTTTAATGTTCAACTGGTCTAACATTCACCTGGTCTAACATTCACCTTGTCGAACGTTAAACTGGTCTAACATTCACCTTGCCTAATGTTCACCTGGTCTATGGTTCAGCTTGGGTAACATTTACCTTGTCTAATGCTCAGCTTGTCTAACATTCACATAGTTTAATGTTCACCTCATCTAATGTTCACTTTGTCTACTGTCACCTTGTCTCAAGTTCACCTTGTCATGTCTAAAAAAAGGCCAATAGTTCCCATTTCCACCTGTTCCGTGTTTTCTTTCCCAGGTTAAAAAATCATACATAATACAGCCGTGCTTCTTGCTGACAGGCGTACGGCCTCCTTATGATTGATGACACTTTGTAACAGAGCAACAAGGCTGCGGGTCTAAACTGTAGCAGCAGCTGTTAATATTTCTCCCTGTGAGTTTGATTTCCATCAGTGACATGTTTATCGTCACTCACTCTTTTTTATGGCAGGTAGAGAGGTTTGATCAGGAGCATGATGTGTTAGCAGATGGATGTTGGTGCACAGTTCAGTGTGTCTGTATGTAAGAGTCTGACTCCCCCTCCGTCTGCTGCCTCCACCCTCCACCCCTCCACCAGATGTGCTTGTCTCTTCGGGGATTCTTACCTTTAGCGCTGCCTTTGAACACTGATAGGATTAGCAGAGTCGAGGCTTAGCACACAGTCCTCGCCGCTTCGCCATCTAACCCAATCAGCTGTGAGTGCAGCCGAGATGAGAGGGAGAGCTTCCATGCCAACACCTCTGTCCACACGCTTTTATGTTCCTCACACACACACACAACCACGCATACACACTCACACACACACAGTATGGTATGTGTTCCGTCCCAGCATGCTTAGAGTACAGTCAAGGGTCATGATGTTGTCTCATCAGGGTGTACTAATGACCTCCTTCACATCGTTAAAGTCAGCTGTCAGCTTAAATGTAGTTTGTGTAAATCTCCCACCGTCCCACCTGTGTGTGAGGTGAGTGTCGTCGTCTTCTGCCTGGTTGTTTTTCAGCTCTTTCAGTCATATGATCTCTGTGCTTTCTGACCACAGTGAACAGACTGTGGAGGACCTGGGTTCTCATTTATAAACGTGGTGTACGCACAAAACCGGGCCTGAAACTGGCATATGCCAGTTTTCACAGCAAGTTTGTGATTTATAAAAACAAACTTGACGTGAAAATGTTCCTACTGGTAAGCAAAATCTGACCCATGCGTACGCTCATTTTGGAGACACGGGGAATTGGCAAAGCAGGTGGTGAGAGGGAGAATTGAAGTCAGATTATATTTTAATGCCTTATACAAATTTCATTTCACTGAATAACATATTAACAGACCCACGTCATCATCACTAAAACCTGCATGTTTTATTTGAATATATGACTGCGTTGAGCCATTTCCAATAAGCTATCATTTAAAGATAAAAGCGTGTCTTAAAGTTCATCAAATATTTAATCAGCTTTGTCTCACCGTCACATTTCTCCAAAGTGTAGAGGAACAAAATGGGCCGTATCCTAACGTGTTCGTCGGGAGGTAAAACCAAAGTAACATCAGAAGACATAAAACAGCACGCGGAGCAAAGTGACAGTCATGTTTTCAATGTTTCTAATGCTGTGCAGAGTCCCTGAGTGTGTGTGTGGGGAATCGGATCTTCTCAAGTTGGATATGACTGAGGATCTCCCTGAGCCAGCTGTTATGGGAAGGAGGGAGCGTGTGCTTCCACCTGAACAGGATGAGGTGTCCAGCTAGTAGAGTTGTAAAGGCTAAGACATGCCGTTGGGCCGCTGAGAGGTTGGGCACTCCAGAAGGTGGGACACCAAATAGGACAGTGAGTGGGTCAGGGAGAAGGACTGTGTGAAACACTGTTCCCAGTGTACCAAAAATTTGACTCCAAAAACCTTGTAATTGCGGGCAGGACCAGAACATATGGGAGTGATTAGCAGGTGAATTCTTGCATCTGTTACAAGTGTCGTCAGTGTCCGGATAGATTTTAGCCAGTCATGCATTTGTGTAGTGTGCTCTGAATATAACCTTACACTGCAAAAGGCCGTGTCTGGCACACAGCGAAGCTGAATGGACCAGAGCAAGGCTTTGCTCCCATTGGTCATCAGGTATAGTAATGCCAAGTTCCTGCTCCCATGTCAGCTTCAGTTTGGTTGTCGGGTCAGGGTTAAGGGAGTCAATGGCGCTGTATAGTAAAGAGATGGAGCATTTCTGAGTGGGGTCAAAGGTGAGGAAAGAGTCAATCGGGGACCCAGGTGGGTGGTTGGGAAAATGAGGATACTTTGTTTTAATAAAGTGTCTGATTTGAAGGAATCGGAAGAAATGTGGGCCGGGGAGATTTAGTCTGGTCGACAGCTCAGAGAAGTCAGTGAATACTCCTTCCTTATACAGGTCTTTGATGTTGCGTAAACCCCTGTTGTGCCACATCCGAAAAGTAGGGTCAGTAGAAGAGGGGGTAAACAAACAAGTTTTTAAAAACTGGGGCTAAGGTAGAGGGTTTGTCCAAACCAAAATGCTTACGAAACTGTAGCCACACCTTAAGTGAGTTTAATACAATTGGGTTGAGGGAGATATTCTGTAATTTAAGAGGGAGCTGCGCAGTTAGGAGGGACTGGAGGGAGAAATTCGAGGAAAGGGATTCTAAGCGGCCCCACGAGTTACAGGTCTCATCCCTGCTGTCCATCCAATACCGCAATTTGTCAATGTTGCATGCCCAATAGTATTGGATGAAATTAGGCAGTGTCAGGCCACCACACTTTTTATGGAGTTGCAGCACAGACCTTCTGACTCGCTGCGGTTTATTAGCCCATAAATAGGAGGACACCATCTGATCTAACTGTCGAAAGAAGGACTTATTAATAAAAATGGGGACGTGTTGAAATAAGTAGAGGATCCTAGGGAGAAGTACCATCTTTACCAGGTTAGCTCTACCCATCAGGGATAGGGGCAGTGAGGACCATCGGGCCATGTCGAGCTTGTAGTTCTCCATCAGAGGACGAAAGTTCTTGTTAAAAAGATCATCGAACGAACTACTTATGAATACCCCCAGGTATCTGAAACCATCTGGGACGACTTTAAAATGGAAATGAGACTCTGGTATTTGCTTGGCTAGATCGTTAAAGGGAAAGAGTTCACTCTTGCTAAAATTTAGTTTGTACCCAGAGTACTTGCCAAATTATATCAAAATATTGTTAATAACAGGAATAGATGAAACAGGGTTGGAGACATATAACAACAGATCGTCTGCATATAATGACAGTTTATGAGTGATACTCATCCTGGTAATGCCCTCAAAGCCCCCCTCACTCCGGAGCCAAATGGCCAAGGGTTCGATGGCCAGCGCAAAAAGAAGAGGGGAGAGAGGGCAACCCTGTCTGGTGTCGCGGTTAAGTGGGAAAGGAGTGGATCTAAAGTCATTAGTAAGAATACAAGCAACAGGGGAGTTATAAAGCAGTCTAATCCAAGCAATAAAATCAGTGCTAAAGCCAAACCTATCCAGCACATAATACAGGTACCTCCACTCCACCCTGTCGAACGCCTTCTCGGCGTCCAAGGATATTATTACCTCAGGAATGGAATGATTAGAAGTGCCAATTATATTGAGGAGTCTTCTAGTGTTGTGAGAGGAGGATCTGCCAGCCATGAAGCCAGTTTGATCCATAGAGATAATAGCCGACATGGCTCGTTGTAGACGAGAGGCCAAAATCTTAGCTAGGATCTTTTGGTCCACATTCAAAAGTGAAATGGGCCTATAGCTACTACATTTTAGCGTGTCTTTGCCTTTCTTCAGCAGTAAGCATATAGTGGCTTCAGATAGGGTAGGGGGCAGCCGACCGCTAACGAAAGATTTGTTGTAGACTTTAGCTAACAAAGGGGCAATCGATATCGAGTGGGTTTTGTAAAACTCTACTGGGTATCCGTCGGGGCCTGGAGATTTGCCGTTTTGTAACTGTCTGATAGCTTCCTGAACCTCGGCAGTTGAGTCCAGTGATCCCAACTCAGAAGAAGAGAGAAAAACAACAACAACAGCAAACACAGAGAGAAAAATAAAATAAATTAAAAAGGGAAAAAGGAAACAACAGATAACAAATAACAACATCAGAGGTTCAAAACCCATACAACGCTTCCCAATCTTTCAACACTTACCAACAATTGCACTTCCTGTTAATGTGAAATGTAACCTTATAAAAAGTAAGCAGCTCAATTACAAATAACACATCTGTGGAAGGTAGAAGTGTCAGAACAGCTGGCTATATCAGAACAAAAGGCACTGTAGTTATAAACTAGAACCTATTCAGTCACATGTTGAATGTCGAGAATGAGACAAAACACACTGAGGGCAACTTTCACAGAAGATGAATTGTAAATAATTTCAGGAGGATCCATGTGGTAGAGAAGCCATTAAAGGGGTAAGGGAAAAGTGAACCAGAAAAAGAAAAGAAAAGAAAAAACCCACATCAGCTCCTGTTTAGGAGAAAAACAAAGGTATGTGGCGAAAGTTTAACTGTTCCTCAGCATTTTTAAATGTAAACGTGTACATAGTCCTGTGGCTCAGAGAGAAAAATTAGAGCGGGTGAGAACGAAAAATAAAAAAGTGCTGGTGCCGACTCCTCTACTGCCGGGACGTAGGGGGCGCTGTGGCCCCACAGCTCAGCAGGGAATGTAGTGAGCGGGGAGTTGTCTCTTATTCAAAATGAGTCACACGGTCTCTTACGACAGTATTCAATAATATGGATAACAATAATGTTCAAACATATGCATTAAACGTGTGGTTCACTCAGACAAACCATAACGTATCAGTGCCATAAAAAGAACAAAAACAACATGTGCAATTACACACCAACAGTATCATGGGAGCTCAGTTAGCTTCTGTTAAAGTTGGAAAATAAAGATAGTCCGAACACAGTTAACTGAGGTCCATATGAACAGCAAAAAGAAGGCCGAAGAACGTTAACTGTGGTGGTATAACTGCGTCAGTCTGATAGCATTTGGACAGAAATAGTACTCTTACCAGATGTGCAGGTAGCAACCGTACCCACAGAGGCTAGCGTTAGCCGCTAGTGGAGTTAGCCCAGACGGGCCTCTCTTTAAGTTGAGATGTCCGGGTCTGGATCCTGCAAAGATCTCGCAAAGGAGATGGCCTCCTCGAGCGAGGGGAATCGCTTCTTGTTGCCATCCTTGTGGGTTATCTGAGGCCTCGGTTGTAGAGTGTAGCCATGACGTCACAGTAGGCCGCTCTCTGTTCCTGCACCTCAGGGCAAAAGTCCTCGTAGATACGAATCGGCTTGTCCTGGAACTTCACGTCATTCCTCCGTTTGCAGGCTTCCCGAATCACCAGCTCCTTGGTCTGGTGCCGGTGAAAGCAAATAATGACAGCTCCTTCCCTCCAGGTCGGTGTTTTTAGCTTTCAGTTTAGCACAAGTGTCTGTTAGCCTAGCACATGCCGTCTCAAGGTCTTGAAGGCGATCTTCATTTCAATTGGCATGGGCTTCCAAACTTGCAATTCGCTCACCGTAGAAAAACCAACACATTAAAACTTATATCCACGGATCAAACTTCTGTCAGATAACATCAGAGAGAGGAGATCTCTGAAGGACGTGAGCTCTCTGTAATGTGAAATAAAAGTGTGTGTCCTGTAAACATGAAACACTACAGTTAGACATGTGCGTAATGATGAATGATGGATGCTCTGGCACTGCTGACGGATACATGAATGGTGCAGCGACGTACATTCACTTGAAGTTTTGTTGTTGTTGTTGTTGTTGTTGTTGTTGTTATGGCCTTCCTGTTGTAAGAAACAAACAATAAGTGCTCTCTGACCTCCGCTTCATTCAGGAGGACCACGGTTTGTGTGTCAGAAACTTTATTTTGTCAGTCTTCCTCTCTGTTGTTTCCGTGGTTCACTGTGAGATCTTCCGGCTCCTTTGTATGCATTTTCATTCATACTTTGTATTGACCGTATATGGTTGAATTTGGGCGTGGAGAGGGCGGAATATGAGGCTAAACTATGTGCGCATATCTCAAGGTGGTTGTGATTTATAAATGATCAGATTCTACGCACTGTTTTGTAAATGAGACCCCTGGTCCTTTAGCCCGGATAATTCAATTTCCGACTATAGAAACAGTCTACTTTCATAAAGTATGTGTTGTTTTCATTAATAATCATTAATAATGACAAGATGAAGATGGCAGACTGTTGGATATTCAAATTCCATGATATTTTCCTCCACTGTCAAATTCTAACAATGATATCCTGTGACAGGTATTTGAGGGGCGCACTGTTAGCTTGGTCACTTGCCTGAAACAGGTGTGCTGTGTTTCTGTCGTTGAACTCCTGTTGGCTGAAAAATCGAGAGGGATGTTTGTTTGATTTCAGGTTATGTTATAGGACCCCTGAGACTGGGTAGCAGAATCAATAAGATGAAAGGTTATTGATTTGGGGGTTTAGAAAAATGATGGACTTGGTCTTTGTTGGATCCAGGTCTTGATCCTCATCACCAGTAGATACTGACAAACGTGTTAATGTCATTCACTTGTTTTGTGGCACTGAGTTGTTCTATATGGACTAACCTGACCTGTGTCTGTAGCTTGCTGTCTATGTCTGTGTCTGTGGTTCAAGCTGAAACCACTCAGCACTGAGAGAGTGGCGTGGTGAGTCTCTGTTGCGTACGCTGCCATCAGTGTGTTCATGTCTGGCCCTTTGCCTGTAATAAGAGCTATAGTAGGATCAGTAACAACAATAATTACAGCAGAAGTATAGGTCCTCTCCTCAGGGGTTCAACATCTGACCCCTAAGCATGCAACCACATCATTATGTGGCACAAGGTGTATTATTATATCATAACATTCATACTGACAGAGACAGTAATGAGTATATAAGAGCACACTTCACTTCTGAACTCCGTCCCTGGAAGAGAATCAGTGTTTTGGCTCCTCTCTTCAAACATGTTACAGTCAAGCTTTATGTGTGTCGCCAGAATTATTTGTGACAGCCACAGAGCCCAGCAGACACAGAGATAACATCATGAGCCATGAGCTGAGTGAGAGAGCAGCAGAGTTAGAGGCTGATTGTTTCTCAACCAGGCCAAACAGGTTCAACACTGTCTGGAAACATACAGGACTTCTCCACCATTCAAATGCTTAAAGACCCAAATCTGATTCACTCAATGAAAGGGAGAACGTTGACTTTAACATGCAATTGAATAGCACTTTTATCCCTGTGTGAACATCATCGTGTTCTCTTTAAACATCTCTGACATCCGTACAGCTGCCCTCTTTTGTTTCCTCATCTCTCCTAAGAATCAAACACATGAGACTCCTTTAACTTGTTTTCAAGTTGCAGTACAAAGAGCAGGGTTTAAGTCGCACCATTAAAGTAAGATTTACAGAATAAAGACATGTGACATCTCTATTTTGAGTTTCAGTCATCACTCCTGGTCCTCTTTTCCGTAAACAGTTCAGAGATTTGGTTAGATCAGAGACGGATGTCCCTCTGAATAATCCGTCCACGAGTAGCTCTTTGATATCTTGTCTTGAACACTCAGGGGACTGTTCCTGCTGTTTTCTCTCCTTCTCTTGAGGCTAAGACTCTGCAAATACCCCCGCCACACTGATTTCAACGCTCAATCTTCAGGTGCTTTTTTCTCTTTTCAGCTCAGTCCCTGTGTGTACAGAAAAAAGAGGGCATTTTCCATGGCACTGAGGCTGGAGGGGATATCAGAGAGTAAATGTTTCCTTTGGGGAGGGTGAACTTTGCTGTCACTTCCCGCCTCCGAGAGCTCCTGTTTGTTTTCGATGCCCCTCCCCCTCTAGGCTCTGTGGGATTGTGAGGTTGTTCATTAGTGTATGAAATGTTTTCTGTGAAGAGGAGAGACAGGATGTTATCAGAGGACGCCCTGATACGGTATACGTGATGTTATAGATGTAACAGCTGATTGGATGTTTGTCAGACACTCTGTTTATTTGTTGCATGATTAAGCTCCTCTAAAGCCTGGCTCACACTGAAAGACTTAGAAACCTGAGAGGGCCCACACATGAGGACAAACACTGTCAGATTTAACAGCGTGGTTTTTATAATGTTTGGAGAGCATCGATACGACACACACCATCAGAATCATTCACCAACAACAGCATGATGTTATTGACTGAGCTTCTGGGGAACCTGAAGTGGTTCAGGTGTGACTATGGATGGAATAAAGTATCCCTGACTCACTTGACCTCATAATTCTGTCGTCACAGCTGGACTTGTGTGTCTCATGTAAGGATCAAGCGGTAACCTCCGGTCTTCAAACGTGAAGCCCATGCGGAAGTGTTATAAACTTCAGTTCATCAAGCATCTGCTTGCAGCTGGCTGCAGAAACACCGGAAACCACATACACACCAATTCAAAAAAGGCGATAGTTGCAGCAATGATAAACATGTTTAAAGCCTGGTTCAAAAAACGGCTTCAGTCTGAAAAGCTAATTTCTCTATCGACACACTGTTGGGGGGTGATTTTTTTTCTAATGCGACAGTTCAGAAGATATACGTTTACGAGTTTTGCCCATTTAAAGACATGACTGATAGGCGGGAACACTGTAGCCGTTGGCTAGGAGGCTCAAAGCCTGCCTCTAGACCTCACACTAGCTCGACAGCAGTTTGGTTGAGTTCAAGATTTTCAATATGGCTCCCGACGATGATTGGCTTCAAAACAGCGCTCAGGAATAGATTGGTGATGTCACGGATACTACGTCCATTATTTATACAGACTATGATTAGGACCTTCAGTCAGGCCAGTTTGGGGAGAGTTTTTCTTCATGATGTCTGTGAACAAACTGTAGATAAAGTAAAGAAAGGGGAACCTCCGGGATGTTCAGACTAATAGATGGAGATACCAGGGCATACTGTTGCTGCAGGCTCTGATGTAGTAGTGAGTGTTTCATGTTCTGCAGTGGAAAAGAAAAGGCTCCACCTCTCTGTAGAGGTTACACTTTGTGTGACTGTGTGTTTTTTCTGTAGCTGTAGCATTATGATTACCAAGAATATCAGCAGAGGGTTGTGACCTGCTGTGGGAAAACCACTATTTTCAGAAAATGAAATCCAGCCTCTCATGCCGGCCTGTGTCACGCTCTATGTCATGGTGGTTTTTTAAAGTCTTTATTTTGGGATCATTGATCTGCCGTGCACCTCCTTCTTAGCAGTGTTGGTGTAATCCATTAAATACTCCATCGTTTGTTCCTTTGAAGTGTACTGCAGTGTATTTCTGCACTCTTTGTGATACTTTGTGTTTCAGATTCATCTCTTGACACTGTTTTGTTCTGTTGCTTTTATTTTGGGCACTGAATTAAAAATGCACACTAAAACTAAAGAGGTGGCCTGTTGTGACCTGATGTCTCCATCAAGATGCGACACTGAAGTATTCAATAATGAAGCCAGAGTGCAAAAAAACTACAGTTCCTTAACAGGCTGGATGCAGAAGCAGAGTAAACCCATAGACTGTATAATAAATGGACGTCGTATCCGTGACATATAAATGGCTTACTTCTAGATATAATAACAAAAATGACGACCTGAATTGCTTGCTCTCCATTTAGGAAGCTGAAGTTCATTTTGTTTAGTTTGAGGAAGTGTTTAACCGAGGTTTGTATCAGCTGCTCTAACAGAGAAACGTGATCTCACATTCAAGCCACGGAGAGAAAGATTCCACCACAATCTTTCTTTATTGACATTTCAGGTCAAATTAGCATGTTAAGCTGTTTGACATCTTCAATTAGCATCGCTACACGGAAGATAACCTCATCCACATTTCTCCCCTATACATTATCAGTCTCTGTGTTAAAACAAGATGAATGCCTCTCCCTCGCTCACTGCACAGTCCTTATCTCTGATTTCAAGCTTGCTCTTCCTCTCTCCTTCCTCCTCTTTCTCAAGGTTGTGCAAGACTGGGCTCTTAATTATAGAGAAACCTACTTTCAACAGCAGAGAGCTCCATCTCAAAGATATGTAACACCTAAGAAAGCCCTTCAAATGAGGCTGAAGCTATAAATCATAATAAGAGGAAGCTTTAAGAAGAGCTGGATCCTTTGGGAAATTCAGTTTGAATCGATGAGGAGCGTCTCTTTACTGCCCGTACACACATCTTCCTCATAACAAGGCAGGTGGATATAAGTTGCACACACTGAGCTAACCATGCAAACATCAACATCTGCTCTTGCTAGTTCTGAGAGAAAGGAGGTGGGCCTGAGTGCAGGGTGTTCGTTGCACCATGGGAGGACCAAATGGCGTCATTTTGGACCTTGTCTGCTCCTTCAGTGCTTCACAAACTGCTTTCATCTCCCCGAAAACAGCTCCTTTTTCCGCTTTGTGTCTTTAAAGTATCGCTTCAAGTCCCTGAGGGTCACTTCAAATCCTGAGCTTCCTCAGCGTTTCGTGATGAAAGCAGTTTGTCAGAAAATTGTTTGAATTAAAATAAAAGTTTGTGTTGATGATCACCACAGCAAATCAGTTTTACCTCTCAGAGCTCAGCCGGCAGCAGAACAGAGGAGCTCCGGGTCGTGATGCAGAAGAAGGAAACACTCAGACAACATGTGCTGTACTCAAACTGCATACTGCAAGTAAAGCATATATGAATACAGCATCTGTCATATATCACAGCTCATATATGAGCACCATCCTGACTGAGGCTGTTACACACAGTGATCACTGAAGTGTTTCCACTCAGCTTGTCTCCTGCAGCATCCCAGCTCTCCTGGTGTTACTAAAGCTCCTGTCAACCTCCAAACATGCTGCCACATCTCTTTAAAGGCATCCATCCACTCACTCACACACACACATGGTGGGTCACTGGAGACTACACACCCTCGTCCATCTTCTCTGACACAACAGAGTCATAACATACTGTTTCCCATCGTTTGATTAAAGTGGAGAAATGATACCCTGATTCCCAGATTGAAGGCTGCTTGGTTCTTCTGTGTGTGTGTGTGTGTGTGTGTGTGTGTGTGTGTGTGTGTGTGTGTGTGTGTGTGTGTGTGTGTGTGTGTGTGTGTGTGTGTGTGTGTGTGTGTGTCATAAACACACACATCCATATAAGGTCACACTCCTTCATTAGTTGGAGGGGAGTGTGGTGGAGTAACCCTGTGCTGGATTCACTGTGATCCGGTCCATGTCACCTGTCACTTGTCCGCATCAGCAGATTGATCACCACAGCTGTCGTCAAATCAAATGTCCTCACTGTAGCCCTGCGGTGTGTGTATGTGTGTGTGTTGAATTGTTGAATAGCTCTTTTCTAGTCCTTCTGACCGCTCAACTTTTACACTATTCATCGCATTAAAACATTCACTCACTGTTGGTAGAAGCTGTTGGAACCATCAGCATTAGCTAATCTCATTCATACATATTCACACACAGCTGGACAACAGCAGGAGGAATTCGGGTTCAGTGTCTTGCCCAATGTAAGCCCACCACAGCCGGGAAGCTGGAGAGGAGAGATGCAGCACCTTTCAGAGCTATACCAGTGTTCCAGTTTGATGAGTGACCCTGTTAACAGGAGACTTTCAGGTCTGTTTTAGAAGAAAAATCCCTTTTCATTATAACACCAAAATAATCTAATTAGTTAAATTAGTGAATAAACACAGACAAAGACCCTGTTCTCAACAAGTACTGTGACAAAAATAACCTCAGACTCAGTGGCTGAAAGTCACCAGTTAGCACAGTTACTCTTTAAACCACAACACCGGTTGGTATGTCTCTTTGTCTGCAACATCTGTGCTGGCTGAGGGTGGTTTATAGCTGCTGGATTTACAGTGAACACACAGAGGTCTGCAGTTTTTCTGATGACTAATTATGATTTTACAGGTATTTCTAAGTATTCACAGTGGGAACCTATATTTAGTGATCGGCAGCTAATTCATTTGGAACGACCTCTTTAAAGTATTGTGTAAAATTGTGTAGTCAATCTGTGATGAGGAAAAAAGCACGTTGCACAGAGCCGAGATTTTCAGCAGCATTTAAACAATGACTTTATGAATGAATTTGGTCATTTCATTTGTGTGATGGAGACTGCAAAGTATTTGTCTGCCTGCAGATCTTCAGATAGGTGTTTGGCTTACATCAAACTCCCACCAGATCTGTGTCTGGTACATCTCCAAGCTTTCTGGTCCGTCAGCACCCACCAGTTGCGTTTTCAGAACGGAGCATGGAGCAGGACCTGCAGACAGGTGGAGCCATTAGACCAAAGTTTTTACGTGGTAATTACTGAATCAACGATTATCCTCTTCCTCTCCTCATCCATGTTGTCTTTATCAGCCTCTGAAAATGTTGACTCCAGGCCCGTCTCCGGCTCTCCGCTCATCATGACGGTTTGTTGTTGTAGTTAAGTGAAAAACAATCTGATGATAACACACAGTGTTTTATTCTGCAACTGAATGTTTTAAATTTGTTTTGGTTCCTGCCTTACGGTCTCGCTCAATCTTCTCTGTTGATATTTATGCGTCATGCCCCAAAATAGAAGTTTTGCGTATCTGATCCGGAAAGCTTCAAGCATCTAATGTACACCGGTATTGTCATTTAACAACTGTTGGGAGGCATGTTTGTTCGTACATGTGTGCGTGCGTCTTCACAGATTGCCACATGCCTCATGGTGGCAACGTTGACATACGACCTGTCTATGGCTATAACCTTCAGATTAACATGGGGTTTAATGAGGTTTCCTGGGCTTCTGAACCCAGCCTCTAGTGGACACTTGAGACACTGCATGTTTCAGCCCTGGTATCAGTTTCAACACCGGCCTCAGTGGTGTCCTCTTGTTGTGAATGAAGGAGTTTTAATCCAAACAGCGCCCTCTTCAGCTGAGCCAGTCAGCTGTCAGTGTGAACACTACAAAAGACAGCTTTGGTAATGCAGTTCCATCTTTAAAAAGTTGACAAAAATAGTCTGTTAGCATGTTGAAAAGTCCGAAAGCAAACTAGAAGATTCCACTCGCCGACTGCCCTCTACAGACACTCAGTCGTGAACATTAACGTGTTTCTTGAATTAAGATCCTTTAAAGGAACAGTGTAAGAACAATTACCAAGATTTTATCCCTCTTATAGTAAATCGGACTGCCCCAAAGTGAAGGGCAGTGAGTCAGGATCTAAGTGTGAGTGTAGTTGTCCAGCTTCAACAGTATTAGAGTCTGATGGTGTCTGAGGACTGCTTCCTGTCTGACCAGGCCTCTGGACTTCATCATAGTGCCGCCTACAAACACAAACAGGCTAATCCTGGAATAACGCTCAATCACTGTGCTATCAGGACGCCCAGCTTTTTCCTGCCTGCCATCAAACACACAATGCAGAGGAAGTGTGTGTGTGTGTGAGTGGGGTTGTGTGGAGGCTGTGGTTATGCAAACTTTTTAAACAACTTTTGTTTTTTCAGCTTGCCCCTTCTTGTTCAAAAGAACAGTTCAGAGCTTTAGAAGTCAGCAGCTGATGAGAGCTCCTTCGTTTTATAAAGCTGGATGTGGAATTGAGGTGCCATTGTCTCTGTCAGCTGATAACAATGATCTTGTTGGATGGAAGAGGTTGGCTTGTTATCAGCACTATGTTCAATAAAAGCCTTGAGCTCTGCCAATTCACAGATATCCAGTGATTTCTCCTCTGAAGGAGTTCCCATGGTGTCTTCATCAGATGGAATTCAGCTCCAATTAACTAAAGCTAAAGGCTGAGCGTTTATCAGAAACCTACATCACACTGACTCATGAACACTGCTGCGTAAGAATGTGAGAGCAGAGATATATTCGAATGAGAGGAGAGCTCAATTTTAGCAGGATTCTTTCTACTCACGGAGCTGGGGTGAGGTGAGGATGCATGCATGGAACAAATGGTGATCTGACTGATGAGGAGTGAGAGCAGATCCTCACAACAATGGACTGAACGGACTCATGGCCTTTGTTTGAGAGAGCTGTTTCCTGTGTTGGGGATTAGGAAAAGCTGTCCGTGTACTTCAACAACTGTTGGTTTTTGCTTGGAGACCTGCTAAGGGTTGGCATAAAGGTTTTAACATTTAGTCTCTACTATTCAAAATTATTGGAGCTTGGAGCACTCTTTATTTATTTGACTCTCTCAGCTTTCAGCAGAGTCAATTTTCAAGGAGCAGTTTGAATGGAGTCACTTACTGTCTCTGCTTAACAAGTGGAGATGAGTACGATCAGATTGGCTGCTCCTTTCATAGATGAGGGCCAAGGGATTTTTTCCAAAAGTATTGTTATTCCAAAATGAGTGTGATTAAAGGTGGAGAGAATAACTCATTTTTGTCCTGATTTTAGGTTTGGGGAACACTCATCGGTCACTACATGATGCCAGGGTATTTTAATTTCTAATGGTGTTCACACCAGATCCAATACAAACTTGAGAATATTTTGTGTTTACTTGTTCAATTCGCAGGTCAAAATCTTGTGTACACGAATGCCCAAGATGCTTATTTTCACAGGGGGGTTCCCATGCCATTTGAATGGTGAAGCTGGTTATGCTAAAGGGGGCAGAGCTAACTTCCTAGTGCAGCCGCTGACTGGATTCAAGTGACAGACAAAAGTTTTAAAAATGTACCAGATAATCCAGCCTCCTCATTCACTTTCCTCAAAGCCCAAAAGCTGCTGTTCATTCCTGATCACACAATAAGGAGGTAGTGTCTCAAGTTCCCGCACAAAGATCTAATCAATCTGTCCGACATATTCCAGATGAGCAAACCTTTACTGGTCCATACATCACATCATTCGTCACCAGAGGATCTGCACGCTGATTGGCTATCGCAAATTGTTCACTTGAGTTCAGATTTTTCAACTCACAAATAATTATTTGTGCCTATAATTTGATTCATTTGTGTGAATGAATTTGCGTCTTTGCCACGCCATTCCCGCCATCCAATTTGCATCATTTGTGCTGCAAGACCAGAACTTTTTGCGTCTGTTCATTGACTTTACATGTTATTAATTTGGACAAATGATTTTCTTCGTGTTTTGTGTGAACACCCCATCACGATCTGGCAGTAGATGATGCAGGAGCAGGCATTTTGTTATTGAAACACATGCTCACAAATCAAATCACAAATTTCATACTTCAATTGAGAAATAAATAAAGGCACACATGACATAAAATGCATTCATTAAAACTAGAAATCTTACTGAGTTTCAAACTGAATTCACATTATCGGGCTGAAAAATAACAGCAAAGGAGACGTCAGGAACATAGGAAGGTTCTGATGTTGTACTGCAGATTTAATTCACCAAAGCTGCATCTATTTTTATTTTAGTTTTTTTGCCTTCATTATTTTGTTATACAGGCTAAGCCGTATGAAGCTCTTGCACAAATAATGAGTTGTAGAGCTGGTTTCAACTTTTACTATTTCCGACATATGTAAATAAACAATTATATAACAAGTCTGTGAAACGTGACCACTGTTTCTACCTTCTATAATGAGTTGTGAATGACTATTATTTGAAGCTGATAAATAAAGGTTATATAAATATAAATAAAGTGAAAAGTTACATAGAAGTTATATAAAGATATAGAACTATACAAGTATTAATACATAAAAGTCAACCTATATAGACATATATTATACAGACATTATCCGACTGGCTCCGCTCCAGTTGAAATCCCGGACACAAGGCGTTCTTTTTGGCTTCAGGCATGTATTAGCTCATCCGTGCTTTCAAGTAATGCTTTGAGAACTAGACAAATACAGAAATCATAGAGTCAGCTTAATAAAACTCTTAAACAAATCACGTTGTCATGGAGAACTGACATTAAATAAATCACATAAACACAACATAGCTTTGAATTAGATATACTTAAAGGTGTTTAACTTATAATCACATAAATAGAAACATGATTCAGCCATATGAACTTATACACGGTGGCAACAAACAGAATCCACTAATAACTCATTGGCCGCGTTAACTCACGGGGAGTAAACAGAAAATTTCCATCTTCACAGGTCTTCACAGAGAATTATGTAGCAGCTTCAATTAACAATCCTCCTCTCTGACATTTGCTCTTTGCTGCTACAAGCATGAGGTGCTGCTAACAACAATGACCCACCCCTTTCTGTAGCTCCAGAACATTTCTAATTTACAGGAATTCCGGTGTTTATTCTTAATTACTTATTTATGCTGAACAGTTAAATATTTTACTAATTTTGCATACTTTAAATTAGTCTTTACTTAAATTATCAAATGAACAGAAATTAATGAATTAATTAAATGAACCGACTCGGATGGAAGCTACAAACTTTGCTAGCTGTTTGTTAAGAAGTACACGCGGACAGAAGTAATGAGGGTACACTGTCTTTCAAGTGGGTTGCGTTCTTCTGAGGCCATGTAGCGTTCAGAGCATTTCCTGTGGTGATGACGAAATGACTGGAATGAACCAGATTTAAGGACAAAAAACAAATTTCATAAATAGAAAAACACAAAGTGAGATTATTATTGTGGTGTGAAAATTAGCCTACTGGGACCATGGTTATGATTTCTCTCAAAAATGGTTATGGTTGGAGAGCTGCTGGTGTGAACGCAAACAAACACATTATTCACCCCGACTCTACCCAGACTTTTTCCTGACACTGCCTTAGGAAAGTTTCTGCAAGGAGTCAGAGGGAGCTGATGTGAGAACACACAGGTAGTTTTCAGAAAATAACACCACATGCGAGTGGGAAGGCACAAAGACATGAGTAGTATGGTAGAAGTGGTATGGACTACATGTTCTATCAGGCCTGTGAGCCCTTCATGGTTTACCCACATTGGCAGCTCTATGACTTTGCACTTTGGCACAGTGTTATCTGAGTTTAAATGCAAACTGATGAAGCTGACACTTTCACTATGTCAACATGTCGATGTTCAGCACGCTTTGTTTACTTTCTTAATCGCAAAAGGGGGAGCACAAAAGGAACATGGTACAGAGGATTCTGTGTATACTATTACATTGTCACCGTTGTCACAGCGTTAACACACACACAGACACACACACACACACACACACACACACACACACACACACACACACACACACACCACTGACCCTCCTGGCCTCATCCTTTCTCTGTTCCCCCAATTAAGCAGACACTCCCCCTCCTCTCCTCCTGCTCTCTCTCCTCCTCTCTATCCATCTGATGAGCGGCTTTAAACACGAGAACAGAGATGCAAATTCTTTTCTTCAACAGCCTCTCCTCCTCTCCCCCTCCTCCCTCTCTATCTTCCTCCTTTCCTCTCCCTTTCTATCCTCCTCCTCTCCTCATCTCTCCTTCTCTCTGTATCCAGCTGATGAGCGGCTGGTGGATTTACACTCGAGGACAGTGACGACACAGTCTTCTCTTCAGCAGTCTCTCCCCCTCCTCTCCTCCTCTCCTCCTCTTCTCCTCTTCTCCTCCACTCTGCTGTGTCTCTCCTTTAATTATACTGGAAAGAACGGCAGACCGTAGTCACAGTTATCAGATGTTGAGCTCCGCCTGTGTCTCTTGCCCCAAGTCCTCAATGTGAGTGAGAAGATGTGTGTGTGTTTGACTATTCTTATATTTGTATCTTAGTGGGGACCAAAGAACAACATAAAGTGAGCATTTTTGAGCCTGTCTGTGTTGTGATTGTTCTATTTCTGTGTAGAGGATAAATCTGGTGGCTCATGTTTACGCTGCAGGGTTAAGGTCAAAACTACTCAAAACACTAAGGAGAAGGCTGAAGCTAGATCCCTTTCAGAGTTACGTAATGATGAGGTCACTGATAATCAGGTGCTGCAAAATGAGGAGCCAACTATTTCTTCAACCTAGGTGGCATCTAGTGTAAACCCCCTCGATCTGCTTATTACTTTGCTCATCTTCGCTTCCTGGACTACTAACTAGAACTCTTTGGCCTGCAACCCAGCTTCAGAGAATGGTAGCTAGCACACTAAGGCTGGCAACTCATTGGTACGTCACTTGTTTAGCAAGTACTTAGCCTCAGAGGTAGACAACTAGCATGCTGAAGCCAGCTTTCCACTGTTTCAGCAAGTGGCTTGGCTAGTTATTAACTAACATACCAAGGCCAACAACCTAGTCGATCTGCCACTTTATAAGCTGGACAGTAGCTTCTGAGGCTCGTAACTAGCATGACATGGCTTGGTTTGGTACCTGGTTTAGATTGTAATTAGCTTCAAACACTTGTAAGTGACACGCCCAGGGAAGTCACCTTTTGGTCTGACATGAGTTTAGTGAGTAATTACCTTCTGGCTAGTTAATAGCAGATAGGGTTGCCAACTTTCTCACTACTAAATAAGGGACAGGTGCACGGTGCCATGGTGGTGTGAGCATGAAGTGTGAATTCAGCGTATATTCTGATTCTGATTCAACTGGAAATGCAGAAAGTGTGTATATTCCCTTTAATCCTTACTGTATCATTATGTAACCTCATATGAATAAACCTCAAAGAAACCACAATGTGGCTCTTTACATCAAAAAAAACAGGCAAAACATAGATTAAATGCAAAAGAGGAGTATGACTCACCAAATGTACTCTTTCCATGGATACTTTTTGCTGCTCTTGACTGACTCAAGCAGTCTTTTGTCCTTTTGCACAGCCAGAGAGAAGTCCTTACATGACAAGTCACAGTTTACAGATATTTGAAGTTCATTTTTGATCAGCTCTGTGCTGCATCTGTTTCTTGAGTCTGAGCATTTAATGGCCATCAGAGAGAAAATCCTCTGTGATTGGATGACAGGCGGTATGATGGGCACATGATCTGCCGCTGCCGTTTTATCTGATCTAGGATATGTAGAGTTCAGTCTGCTGTATTTGAAAGAGTTAATAGTCAATATACGGGACAATTGAGGTCCCGTATGAAACAAACCAATTTAGCCCAATATACGGGATGTCCCGTCTAATACGCGACAGTTGGCAACCCTACTAGCAGAGAAAGGCTAACAAGCTACTTTTAGCTAAGCAGTTCATCCTGACTGATTACTACAGCACATGCTGCATTCTCAGCGGTGAAGGAAAGGAAGCTAGGAGGCTCACTCGTTAGTTCCATCAGTAGTTAGTCTGTTTCATTGACCAGATTTGGACTATTTCTAGAAGCACTGATGAAAACTGTTCTTACAGTCGGTTTACTGCACAGTACAATGAATAACTTCAATCTAGAGCATAATGTAACTATTTTACAATACATTAAGGATGTCAGTGCTTCGGTGCAGTTTGGTGAAATAACCAGAACTTCTATTTTCAGCCCGATTAATCTGTCTCCTTGTTAGTTTCATCATCTGTAACTGTCTTTAACTTAGCTTGGGAACAGCACTGGCTACTCTGGGACCAGCAGAAATGAACATGTGGATAACAAAGATGGTCAAATACATAAATGGAGTGTTATTCAGCATTATATAACCCTTGTGGTATGTGTAGGCCAGATAATTGGCCCCGGCAGGTCTGATCTGCAGGCCATGAATTAGGGATCTTTGTTGCCAGGGTTTGAATCTCAAGTGTCATCATTGTATAATATTATATTTATTCTATGGACTACAATACAACATAAGTAGAAAAAACAAGTGTGTCGATATGCTGCTGGGATTTGATTAAATTAGGACGCCTGCAGTGCGTTAGACACACAATCCTAAACTTCATTAACAGCATAAGAACAAAACAGACACAGTCGACCCCCACCTGGTGACATGGGAATATAAAAACTAAATACCAAACACAAAACTATGCATCAGTGTTCTGACGTGGGAAAAATGGTCATTGCTTCTTTACACTCCTGGTGGATTAATGCGACCCTGTTCTGCGTCATTTGATGGGTGTGTTATCAGTCTTTCTTTTATCTCCCTCTAAAATACATACACATCAGACAGAGAGTGATACTAAGGCCTGAGCTCCAGGAACTCTTTTTTCTGACTGGTTTTGAAACACAGGATTTTGTGCTGGTGTGAAAGCATGCAGACTGTGACTTCAGTAGAGTGTCCTTTTTCCCCTCCTGTCACTTTTCTATTATCTATTATTCATGGTTTAATGCTTTTGTTCTGTCTGTGTTTAACTGTGCTGCTAATGTCGCTTATGACAAAAAAGAAACCCTGAATCACGGTGGAACTAACCCGCCACAGCGCTCTGGAAATCTCGTCTTTTCTCTCTCACTGAACAAGTGTTTAAAACCTGGAACGATACAGCAGGTTTACTGAGAACTTTAGAGTTTACTGATTATATATCTTTATTTAGACTGGTAGAAAACTGAGAACCAGCACATTTATTTGTCTGTTCATTGAAGCATACCCATTAGCAGTCTTTGTTGGTCAGTGTTCTTAATGTGTGCTGTTCAATGTTTAAACACGGTGTATGCATAACGAAAGACATTAAGTGTATGGATGAAAGTGAAATAATTTCCTGTTGTAGCAGCTAAAGTGTGAAGTTTGGTTTTACACTTGATAATTCAGTGCTCAGGTGTCACAGAACAAAACAAAATAAATATTGAATTCATACCAAACGCTGCTTCTGTGTGGATTCAAACTTCACACCTGTATAATGTCTTAAAACAGACATAATATCTAAACGTTACCTGTGTGTGGAGTCAAACCTTAGACATTTGTAATGTCTGAAACACAGACATAAAACCTAAACGTTGCCTCTACAGTACACTTTTTTAAATGATTGTAGGATCCCAGATGTCCATATAAAGTTTTTTAATAATGTCTTATATTGTCTCCTAACCAACACATTTATGCTTCAAATTTAATGAAGAACCACTATAAACAGTAGCTTAACTAAGGCTGTCAAACAACTTGTTTCACTTGTGATTAATCGCAGAATATCAATAGTTTATCCAGATTACTCCAAGTGGCAACCTCCGGCCACAAGAATTGAAATCAATGCGGAAGTGTTAAAAACTGCAGTTTCTCCAGTGTTCGCTTGAGGCTGGCTCTGGAAGTACCGAAAACCACATACACACCAATTCTAAAAAGACGATCTTTACAGCAGAAATAAACATGTTTACAGCCTGGTACAAAAAATAAGTGTAATCTGGAAAGCTCATTTTTCTATTGGCACACACTGCTCGGCGTGGATTTATTTTCATAACACAGCAATTATACTGTAGATATTAAGATTACGACTTGGTTCCCACGCGTCCTGGAAAACCTGGAAAACAGTTGACCAGTTTTCCAGTACTGGAAAACCCCTGGAAAATAGGAGAAACAGTAAAATGCCCTGGAAAATCACATATTGTCCTGGAAAAGTATTCCAACATGACTGCGTGCGACCTGACACGATTAAGAAAACACATCCCCATTCATTGAAAGCTGAGTGCACACTGTGCTGGAAAAGACAGCGACAAAGACCGGTCCGGCTTTTCTCCCTCACTTGGTCATAATCATGCATTCACAGAAAACGGGGGTATATTGTTCATGTTTTATGGTTAATTAGCCGTGTGGAGTGCTCCTTTGATTCAAAGAGTCTTATATTTAAGTTAAAGAGTGACCAGCGGAGTCGGGCAGAGAGCTTGGGGGTCTGTGCCTCACAACTTTCCCTGCTGGCTGAGAGCTCAATTACCGTACTCTAGCTAGTAGGAGTGTAAACTCCTGATAGGGAAAACAAACAGAACAAAAAGAGCTGCACAAAAACTGCACGTTGTTGACATCGCCATGCAGGAAGACAGTTTAAACTTTTTTAAATCTCTGAGAGATCTTCAAATACAGAGTGCGTCTTGAATACCGGTGCGATTTCTCAGGAGTTTACGGTAACTCAAATAAACACTTTTATTTGGATGTGACATTTGCTTTGTTTTATATCGACCACTTTGCTGGATGAATATGATAAAGCAGGTATATTTTGAGTTAGAGTTGAGTTGAGAAACATTTGTCGCCATTTTTGTCATTCAGTTTTATTTAGGTCAATTTGTGCACTGATCCTCTGATGATTATTATTATTTATTTCAGTAAGGCAGCTTCCAGATTCCTTTGCTGGCGCTTTTCTTTTTCACTTAGCTAATTTTATATTTTTTGAGAAAAGAGAAAGCTGAGATCAGAGTTGCCCATAACTTTTATTTGTTTATTTAGGAACTAAATGTAGACTGTCATACCAAATTAATCATCACTGAAAATGTCCTGGAAATGTCCTGGAAAATGACCTCTGGAAAAGAGTGGGAACCCTGTTACGAGTTTTCCATTATGAGAGGCACAGCTGACTTGATTGACAGGCAGGAACACTGTAGCTGTTTGCTAGGAGGCTCAAAGCCCGCCTCTTTACCTCACACTAGCTCGGCAGAATTTATGTTGCGTTCAGCATATCCAATATGGCTCCTGCCGACAATTGGCTTCAAAACAGCGCTTCAGAAACAGATGGGTGACATCACAAATACTGTGTCCATTATTTATACAGTCTATGGATTAATCACGTTGTTAATTTCATGTTTGAATTGATTTTAATACAGTTTTAAGTCCATATTTCTAACCATGTAAAGGAGCTCTTACCAGTTACTCTGCAGCCACTTCAACGGTGAGCCTCCTCTTTGTTGCATCAGAGTCAGAAGGTGAGATTACTGTGGTTAATTCAAGTAGCTTACTTGCAGCGCTCCAGTTGAGTCTCAAGCTTCTTGATTTTGTTTAAAATTCTACAAAGGTCAGCATGTCTGGAGTTTCTTTGCTGATGGAGAAATAGCTCTGAGTTCATCTTTGTTTCTTTGCAGGTGATCATACTCTGTTTTGAGTTCCTTCTGATGAAATGTTATGGATTAGAGACTCCAGCTGTTGTTCATCCTTGGCTTGTGCTTGTCACAGTTCTGTTGTATTTGCTGGTTCATGCTTGAAGTGTCCAACCAGTCTATGACATTTTGTCAACATAGTCACGGACTGAAGTAGCAATAGGTCTCTGTAAACGTGTGCGTGTGCACTGTCTGTGCCAGTTGTGCATACTTTGCTTGTATTATCCCATCGCTCTAGAACTTCAAAGACGTGCTGGGCTTATGTTCTTGCATGGTGTTGATCTTATGTCAATCTGTTGAAGAAAAGAGGTGCAATGTTAAGTCAGTGTCAGAATGGTATGCAATTATTCTAAGATAATTCTAATCACTCACTGATATCCAGTGATCCCTGGTTAAGGTGACAGCGTTCAGCATTTACACTTTTCAGGAGTTCTAGTTTTGTTGCTTTCTCTGTTTCCTTCAGGTTCTGAATGTGTGAAACTATTGTTCTCTGTAAGCTGTATGACTAGTACCGCCATACTAACCTGATACAGTGAATGTGGCCTACATTAAGTGTAACAACATATTTTGACTACAAATCAGACAAATGCACCGGGTAAGACCTTTCGTGAAGTTTTTGCACACTCTTGTCATTTGATTGAACTCCAGATTGGTATTCACGCATACTTTCCCCTACTTTGATGACAGATGATAAACCAATCAGGGCTGAGATCTGGTGAAATTGGGACAAACTGTCCCAGGAGTAGTTCAGTAGTTTATCTTAAAGTGACTGTACAGTATCATGTCTCCACCCTACCTCCAGAGAGAGGACTCAGATGGGGACATCTTTGAAACCCTGAGCTACTTCTCTCTGCTGATGGTCCAGATTATATCATCATTCCCCTCCTCTCCCCCTTTCATCGCTCTCGTTCCCATCCTGCCGTCCTCTCGGCTCTATACTCTCAATCTTTAATGGGATTGATGCCGAGCTAGATTTTCCTGAAGCTCTCTCCTTCCATGTTAAATGTATTTGATATTGTTAAAACATAAAGCATTCACATTTCTCCACTTCACTCACTTGAGGAGTTGGCTAGAATAATCTGATACTGTTGGGAGGAAGTGACCAACCCACTCCACCCATCTTTTCAGCATGAAAGATGCAAGTTCAGGTCACGCCCTTCAAAGGTTGCTTGTCTTCTGCTTTATCTGCTGAGAGCCCTGCAGAGGTAAACAGGCTCAATCTGAAGTGTTTCCTGTAATTAGGAGGTTTGCAAACACACACACACACATACACACACACATAACAAACTGTTTTCATCAAGGGGAAAAACTGTCTCTGTTGTGCCTCCATGATGCTCAGAGGAACGCCAACTAACTCATGTGTACTAAACACACAGTTGGCTCTGAGGTTGGACGCTAAGCCGAGGAGTCACGTGTTATTTCAGGAGTGATGTAACGGTTACTGTCCCAGCCAAGCATTCACACTCCCAGTACAGACTGAGCCTTATTTATTTAACATTACTGTTCAATAAGCTGTAAGTATGTATTGTTTCAGAACCACCACACTACCTTGATGAAAACAGAAGTTTCACCACGCAGAGTCCGCTGCTCCTCTTGGTTTCAGTTTTGAATGGAGTTGTATTATGCACCTCCTGACACACCTCCAGGTGTGTCCTGTGAGGTAAAGGAACAACTCTGTTAGTCACCTCTTTATGACCTAATGAAGCCCAGGAAATAATCAAAATAAAGACCGAAAGTTTCTGAGTTATTCTTTGTAATGTCTGAAACAGTTGTCCAGAGGTAGGTTACAGCTCATACAGCCTATGTCGACGTGATCCACCACAAAGCTCCTCAATGAATGGTACGTCTGACTGTTAGAAGAGAGCAGGGTGACATCTTTGCCGAGAAACTCTATTAACAAACATACAAGACAACATCAGAAGGTCTACTTTGTCCACAGGGGGCGCCATAAAAAGTCCCTGACAGGAGCTTTAACTAACAGGCTGTTTGTATGAAACTGATTCCACAGAAGACGGTTAACTGTTTCTTCATTTTGGATGTTCCTTCTCCCAGTATAGGGTTAGGGTTAGGGTTTCTTTAATGTATGATGATACACGAAGGTCATTTTATGATTTGATATCTGACAACTTTATTTTTCAGATCGTGTAGTGACGGTTTGTCTGTAAACCCTCAGATCACTGGCTGGCTCTTTTTGAGAGTCTGTAGTTATAAACCTGAATTTATGTATCTGATAATAAAATATTTAAAAACATATAAAACACTGTCAACGTGTTGGAAAATGGAAACAAAAGGCATGAGCCTACTTAAAGGTCTCATAGAGACAAAGTCCAGTGACGTTTCACCTCCAGACTAAAAGAACTGTGAACAAAAGGTTGTCCATGAAACACCTTGTTAAATCAGACTCCCCCCATTATCTCCAGTGAGAGCAATGCAGACCTCATTACGCTCTCTCTCTTCTTCTCACACGGAGAACTCTCGCTCCATCTGCCCCTCCATCAGTCACCACGGAGTGTTTAAAGACAATCTCCATGAGGCCTGAGAGCTGATCCCAGACCTGACACAGAGGGAAGATTAAGCACCTACCACCAAATTAAGAGTGAAGAGCCCTCGTGTACTTCCTCATTCCCCTATTCATCCCTCCATTCTCCCTCTCTCCATTCATACATTCATCTTCCTCATCTGAATCGTGAGGATTTCTGTCAGGAAATCTTCTTTAAGTAGCACTTGGCAACATTTTTGTAAGTAAGAAATGTGCCAGGCTGATCAGCCACACTAATGAGGGGATGAAGATTTGGCCCATTTTCCAGATGAAACGTGTCTGTCTGGAGTCCTGTTTGCACATCAGAGAACACAAACTGCTGCTGAAGACTAAATACAGGCTTTCATTTCCCTAAATAATAAGTATGCACAGTTTTCTTTCCAACTCATCAGAATCACTTTGTTCTTTCAGAGCAGTTTGACATTTTTAAAGAACTTCTTCCCAAGAGTGAGACAGGAATACGTTTAACCGTAAAGCTACAGTCTGAAAGCCATTAGGTTAGGCCTACTGTTGCTTCAGCTTCTTAGATCTGAGAACATTAAAGCCAGACTCACATTACCTACGAGATTAGGGTCTGGTTGACCCATTAACCATAACCTTGTCCACAGGAGGCAGGACGCAATCTGCCATAATGCAATTCTTAAACAAATCATTGCAGCTCACAATCTGCTCTTGGATGTCAAACTCCAGTCTTGCTTCTTGACTCAGGCTGTCCAGAAGTCTCTTATTGCTGGATACACCAGTAATCCCATTTCAACGACCCCTTTAAACTATGCAGTCATGATCAGACGATGGCCGCTTTGTTCCAAGATTGTAAAATACATTAATGATCTCACATCATCTCACATGGAAGCAGGTGTAAACAAGGCAGAGGCCGACCTCAGGCTGACGCAGTGATGCTCTGCAGTGAGAAAAACAGAAACAGAAAGCTGAAAACATTCAGAAGCACATGACAGTTGAGATTGTACCTGTTAGTTTCCTTTAACAGTCGTATGGTAGCTGACTGTAACCAATAGCGGGTCTGCTGATCCTCGCTAATCCCCACTGTTTAGTTTGGTTGTATTCTTTGTCTCTTTGGAAGCCTGCAGACCTGAACTTCTGATCAGTGTGGTGCAGGCAGGTGGACACGTACTGTATGTGATGGGCTAAGACAAATGGACTTCCTGATGGGAGGTTAAGTGTGAAAATGTCCTAATGTTGTGCAAACTCACACCGACATCAGTGTTTGTGTCAGAGTTTGTTCAAGTGAGCTAAATGAGGTGGAAGAGCTGACCCTGTTTGGAGAGCTTGATAGTCTAGCTTCTATTCTGGTTCTCTGGACGGTTTCCCAACAAAGAGGTCGAGCTGTGGGTAATAGATGTGAGACTTAGAGCTGCTCCTCAGTTACTCGTCAGGTTTATGTTGCTAAACCTCTTTTTGACATTTCCCTCTGTCCACTGATTCACAATCCATGAGAAAAGCTCGTACAAACACCTCACTGCTGCAGGAAACCTTCAGGTCCGACAAACTTCATCTCTACTTCTACTCTTCTCTTTTCACAACTCTTTCTTATCTTCATTAATTTGCTACCTTGAGTCCATACAGGAATCACCACCACTAACCTATGAGCTCTATCCAACATGTCAGGGATCTGATCTGCCTGATGTCATCTCTGTGTGTCGGTGATGACTAACATCAACTAACAGAGCAGGTCTAGACTGTACTCTGTTATATTATTAACAAAGAGCTAACGTCAAGACAGGACAAGATCCAGTCCCATCCTAGAGACAGGACTTAAAAATAACATGAGATTAGTTGTTTGGTTTTGAGTCTTATATCAGCTGTGGAACAGAGTGGAGGCAGATTATCCCCCCTCAGCTGGTGAGGACCAAAAGCTGAGCTAAAAGATGATGAAAAGTAGACGGACATTCCTCTGGAGATCAGAAATACAGCAGGTTGAAAAAACAGAGGTCTGAGGGCAGATTCACTCTTACTGCAGCCAATGATGGCTCCGCGAAACATCATTTGATCCACTATCCTTGCTCTCAAACAAGAATCTTTAAATATTATGATTATAATGTCAAACGAATATTTACTGTACAAAGAGACGTTTGTTTTTAGGTCATCTGTAGGTGGACTTGTTGTCATGATCACTGAAAAGTTTGACCGTGACACTCATAAAAAGCTCATAAAAGCTGTGGAGCAGATCCCATCAACTTTCAGCAGACAGTAAACGTTTCACCTGAGTGCTGGCTGATAAAAAAAAATCTCCCCCATATGAGTGTGTAATGGCTCATTAAACACCTGCAGAAAGGACCAGAGCTCCTGGGAGCATTAACCCTTTAGTTTGAGCTCTGTGAATTGGATGCTGTGTTATTGTCTCATTATCAGGTTTAACATGAGCGATCTGTTATAATCAAGGCCCTGATCATAATTCTACTTCTACTAAAGGCATTTTTGTCTTTATTGATAGGAGAGCTGAAGAAAGAGAGACAGGAAATGTGGGGTGGCGAGAGTGAGGGAAGACATGCAGCAAATGGTCGCAGCTGGGAGTTGAACCTCTGCATCGAGGGCTATAGCCTCTGTACTGCAAGTGGGGTGTTCTTAGATCGCTAAGACACATTTATTTTGTAAATCCTGCTCCCGTAGGTCATAAGAAGCTTCATGTGTATGGACTTCCTCCTCCTGATACAGTGATGTCTAACCTTATTAAAAAAAAAACAGCCAAAATCCCAAACTGGGAGCTTGAAATGACAGTCCACAAACCAGGGTGGCTGACTCTTCTTCTTCTATAGGGTGCCGTTTGTTAAGTTGTGCACACTGAAAATAACAGCAACAATTCTCCACATTTAGATCTTAAATGTCTCAAAAATATAGTGTGAATTTTCAAAAGTCACTTTTTTGTCACATTTAGAGCAATATTCTTAATCATTTTCACATTTAATTTTGTTGTGACAAATATATTTAAGTTAAAAACACTGTTAAATCCAAATGCTTGATGCTAAATATAAATGTAAATGTTTAATGTAAATATAAATTGTGGTGGGATGGCATCGGCACCACCCTGAGACCACATGTCCTCCTGGTCTCAGAGTGCACCAAGAACATTATGATCATGGAGCTGACAGTGCCATGGGAGGACCGCTTGGGGGAGGACCGCTTGGGGGATACTCGCGAAAGGAAGAGGACCAAATATGAACACCTGGTCCTCGACTGTCGGGCGCAGGGCTGGAAGGCGAGAGGTTAGCTGCGTGGGATATGTGGGGCGTTCACTCCACAAAGCCCAAAGTGCACTGGGCATTACGGGAACATCAAGGAGCAGAGCCATCAAGAAAACCACCGTAGCAGTTGAGAAAGCCTCGAGATGGCTCTGGATCCGGAGAGCAGAACCGTGGGGTGAAGTGATTGCCACCTGAACACAGGCTGCAGCCTGATCAACCGCGGCTGGGTCGCCTGAGCCAGGGTGTCTGATGTTGAGAGACCCGAAACACCCAATGACCTCGGGTTACATCACCGATGATGTGTTCAGTTGCATCAGTAGATGTATTCAGGAACTAAATGTTAAATATAAATGTAAAAGGTTAAATCTAAATGTTGAATGTTGCTTTGTGACCCTTAATATTTAGCTAATATGCAAATTCACACTGCTTCTCAGCCGAAATACCAAAATAAAAGCTTCAATAAGAATCAAGAATCAAGAAATCTTTATTGCCAAGTGAGCTCGCAAACAAGGAATTTGACGTGGTGAATAGAACACTGGTACTTAACAACAAGACAGTAAGGACAATAAATATATAAACCTAAAAACTAACCTTAAAAATTCTAAATAAATTAAAAAAATACCATAGACTGGTTCAGCACTGTCTCTGAGCATTGAGCCAAATCTCTGAATGGCCTCAAAAACGGCCTGACCAAAATTTTCTGCCAGATCAGGGTATATTATGGATGGCGGCTAGTAACCCGTAACCCTTCTGTACTGAAATACTATTATTGGGATATCTGTGTTGCTTTATGAAGCTTTTATTTTGGTACTGGCACTATGTGGAGGGGTGAATTTGCATATTAGCTAAATATTTAGGATTGCAGAGCACATCTTACATTTAGATTTAACATTTAACATTTAGATTTATATTCAGCATTTAGATTTCACAGTGATTTTAACTTAAATATATTTGTCACAACAAAAATTCCTTGTTTTTGTTACGTTTTGGAGTTAAATGTGGAGAAGTGTTGCTGTTATTTTCAGTGTGCACAACTTTACAAACGGTGCCCCATATTCTTCTGTTCAGTCAGGAGAAACTTCTGGAAACAAAGGGACATTTTTAATCAACAACAAACATACCTGTCTTCAGCTCACATCCTATCTGTTCATCAGCTCACAGAACAGGAAAGGTTAAAAAAGCAATATTCTTCTAAAACACATTTTCATTGTGAATTTAAAGCAGCACCAGCACTCTTTGCATGACGGTGGCCCTAAAATGACAGGAAGCCTGAGGCAGCTGTTTGAATTCTGAGGACTTCAATACCCAAAAGTCAGGAAGCATGACATCAGAGGACCAAGTTTCACTTTGTAGTGAGGAGCTGGAGTGAAGTGAAGAGGTTTCACTGAATTAGTCTGGACAGAAAACTCTGTCACACTCTCAGATAGGGCTGTGCGCTTACATTTGATTGCATCACTTCCTGTGCATGGAGGACTTTTCTTATTGGTGACACTTGTGACACCAGAACAGGGCTACTTATTAGAAGATATGTCTTGTTTCTCTGCAGTGAAGTGAAGTCAGTATATGCATGGTGCATGTGTGCGAGCCCTCTGAGTGTGTTTGTGTGTAGATTCTCATCTTTTAAAAAATTGCATTCACACAAAGTTTGTTTCAGTCATACACACACACACACACACACACACACACACACACACACACACACACACACACACACACACACACACACACACACACAGAAGTCCCATACATTTTTAACCATGTGCCACACACCTGCCACATTCCTACATGGCGTGCTCCCTGACAAACACGAACCACGAACACACACATAAACTAAGTGCTGGCAGCCCTGTGACACTGATTTAAATTGAACCGCATGCACCTTCCTCAATGTTTGAATGTTTAAAGGGAATAAGAGAAAGGGAAACCCTGTCTAGAGGAGAAGTTGGACGACAGGGAGAGAGGAGGGAGGCTAGTGACATGAGACTGATGGAGAGGATCAAGTTTGGAGAAACACTTGTCAGTCACCGCCCTCTTCTTTTGAACGTTCATGGTCTTCTTGAGTCTAAAACACAGATATTACTAAAACACAGATGTTATTATGATTTAAGATATCACACATTGTTTTATAATATAGTTTTCTGTACTAAAATGTTTGATCAGAGCAAGGAAAAAGAGCACAGATAAATGTCTATGTTCTTTTCAAACTGTTGCCCTTTTTTGCTTCTTTAATGTTGACTAAAGTGAACTTTAAAAGCTGCTGAATTACGTCAGCTCCTTAGGATTACAGCCAGCTGTAACCGGATAATAAGAGAAAGAGCATTGTTCAGGACCGTCAGCACTTTTATGTATCCTGAGGTTTGACATTTGGATTGAGCAGGCTGGATAAAATGACGTGGTGCACTTTGTATATGTTGTATTCTTTAAAAGGAGGTGTGAAAAAAAATCATGTCTAATGAGAGGGAGAGAGAGGATACAAGAAAAACAGTTGCCATGCTTTGACTGCATCATCATCATCATCATCATCATCATCTTCATCATCCTGTTTTAATCATGTTTCTTCCTGTCACTGTTGAATCACGTGTTCAGTAGATATAAACTTACTCACAACAACGACAGAAAACTCATTTCCCACAGAGCAGAGATGAGCTGTTATTTACTGTAAACACTAAAAATCAGGGTCACTGAGCACAACCATACTCTCACTCAGGTCGTCTCACACTCTGACTGAGGGCTGACTCTTTACTTTGTTCTGAAGGGGAAACACAGAGTGACCTGTGAACAGATCTAAAGCCTGCATAATGGACATTTCCTCTTTGTTTCCATCAGCTGTAGCTGTCTGTCAGCTCTCTGCTGCCCCTCTCTGGTCAAACACAAACACTACATTTCACTCTGACAGTCAGAGCCTGATATTAGTTTGTTTACATCTTGTTGCAGGAAGATGCTGCAGAGGCTTAATTAATAAAACAGCATGTTAAATTCATACCTAACAACATCGGGATCAAAAAGGCATACTCACCATCAGCATCCAGCTTTTTGAACCCTAAAGTGAGATAATGCCACTACTCACATGATAAAAACAGAAACTGTGACAGCACGTAAAAGCAGAAGGAAAATAAACCTTCAGATGAGTGGCATGACTTCACCACAGTTCTCTGAGTTATTTTATTTTTAACATTATGGTATCAGATCATAACTCCTATTAGAATGTGCTGACACACATTGTGTCTTATTTTACTGAAAGATGCATCTGAATGACTTCTGTGTTGAGCTGTCAGTAAAATTTAAACACTGACAGCTCAACACATAATTTAGTTTTTAATCATATCACATTTAACTCATCTCCAACATAACATCTAACATCTAAAACTTCTTAGGCATCAATTTATTTGAAACATTAAGTAGAGCTGACATACATTTTTTTGATATATTGCGTGTGACCACCTTGAAGCAGGTGACAAGGACATGGAGACAACAAAGTCCACCTAAAATAAAGTGATGGTTGACAACAATAGAATAGGCATTAGATGATGAAAAATAACTCACAAAGTTAAAGTTTATGTGAGAAAAATCCATAAAATCTACTCTAAAAAACAGACTTGGTAGACTGTACAACTACATTAACTTATATTGCAAAATCTTTTTTTTTTTTAATGGTTTTATATTCTTTTTTCCTTTTTTATTGTTTTATTTTGTTTTAGTTGTTTCAAGTTTGGTTCATTTTGTTGTTATGTCATTTTTCATTTAATGCATGTAAAAATATGAGAATAAAATGCAACATACTTGAAAGAACAGTCTGTAAAGATGAAATTTTTTCCATCACAAAAAATGAATGATAAAAAAAACATAGCATCTAGCTATTTATTTTTCTTAGCATATTGTTCTAATACAAAACAAATATTAAACAAACATGAAGGTCAACAAAGAAAAACTACTTTAATAAGTCACTTAGAAACATAACTTCCTTTAACAGGCAGAAACCTCGAGCAGGACCAGACTCCTGCTGTTGTTTCTCAATGTGTATTCAATCTGAGGCTGATACTTGTCCTCTCTCTCTTTCCTTCTTCCTTGTAGGCGTATGCGCTCAGATCCAGATGCCTCAACCCAGTATAGATGTCATCAAAGGTCAGATGGCGGTGCTGAGGGTGTCTTACAGTCCTGTTCCAGGTGGAGACCTGAGCACCAACACCATCCTCTGGAACTTTGTCTCCAACAACACACAGCTGGTAAGAGGTGAACCAGGGGCCTTACAGACAGACGTGTGCACAAGAAGAGAAGACATTCTTCTCATTTTGTTATACATTGAATACAGTGTCTGCAGCCCAGCCATGAACTCTTGAATATTATCTGTGGATCTGGGATTACAGATACAAAGGGTGTTTGTCTTTTCTTATAGTGTTAATCTGCCAAAGCTCTACCTTTGTAAACCCTCAGAAAATAATCCAAGACAAACTGCTTAAAGCTTCTACACAAGCTCTGTATTATTTCTTCACTGCATCCAGACTTACAGTACAGATAATACATGGCACTGTGACCACAGTCTGCCTCCTGGACCCTGATTGGTAGATGATTCCAAAGGAGAGGGGTCTGATAAATGAAGGCTCAACCTCCCATTCTACTTTTAGAGACTTTAGGTACAACAAGCCGACCTGCATGTCGGGAGCGTAGGGTCCTAGAGGGGTAATAGGGCACTATGAACTCTTTAAGATATGGAGGTGTCTGACTGTTAAGAGCTTTGTAGGTCAGAAGAAGCATTTCAAATTATAGTCTACCCTTCATGGGTTCCTTCAAAATAAATCATTTTGACAAAAATAAGAAGATACATGTTGGAATATGATAATACAGGTTGAAAACTTTGGATAAAAATTTCATTCAAACACATACTAAACATTTCATTTATTTGTGTTTTTATTTACATTTTGTAGAATTAAAGTATGTATCCCCTCATAAACAGATCATTATGATGTATGTGTTTATTTGGTGACATTTTTATTGTAATTTATTCATTTCATTCATTTTTGTTGTTAGACTGTCAATAATCTGGATTTGGGAGACATCCTGCTTTCCCAAAAATGTTAAAATCATCAATAATATTTTTTATATTTATTTATTCTTTTTATTTTCTTATTTAGACTTTTGTTTGTTTTTACACATTTTCATATTTATCGTCTCGTTTCATTCAAATTTTTCGTTTTAGGGATTTCATGCACACCATATGATACACTGTACTACAGTGAGTGTGTGTGTGTTTTGTGCCAGGGATAACACACACACACACACACACACACACACACACACACACACACACACACACACACACACACACACACACACACACACACACACACACGAGCATATATCCAGAACAGACTATCTATGAAATCAGTGTTGTGGTACAACCAAGCAGCAACCTCCGGTCTTAAAGTATGAAGCCCATGCAGAAGTGTTATAAACTGCAGTTCATTTAGCGTCTGCTTGAGGCTTGCTGCAGCAATACCAGAATCCACATACACACCCATTCAAAAAAGACTATATTTGCAGTAATATTAAACATGTTTACAGCCTGGTTCAAAAAATGGCTTCCGTCTAAAGAGCTAATTTCTCTATTGACACACTTTACGGGGGCTGATTTTCTTTCTAACGCAACGTTCAGAAAATATTAAGATTACGCGTTTTGCCCATTTAAGGACATGACTGACTTGACTGACAGGCAGGAATACTGTAGCTATTAGCAAGGATGCTCAAACCCCACCTCTTTACCTCACACTAACTCGCCAGCAGGTAGGTTGCATTGCTAATATAGTTCCTGCCAACGATTGGCTTCAACAGAGCGTTCATGAACAGATGGGTGACGCCACGGATACTACGTTATACAGTCTATGGGTACAACGTGAAGCTGAGGGGTTCAGGATCAGGCCTCCTTTTTAAATCTCTTTAGTTTTTTAACACATTATACATGGTCATGGCTTAGGTCTCTGTCCAGGTCAGATCATTGAGCTGTGCAGATGGACGACCTAAAAGAGGATCACAATCACACAGGAACAGCCACAAGAGAACGCTGAGAGCTGCAGAGACAGTGTTGATTAAAAGTGAACTTGTGTATCCGGTGCGTCACTCCGCTGTGCTGTCATTTAAAGCCAAAAAGATGAATGTAGAGAACAAACTGTCACTGCCTCAAATCGTGTGCGTGCATGTGCGTGTGTGTGCTAGAGTGATGCACAAACACACATCCACTTGGTATTCAGTCCAGCAACTAATGTGACGTACTTGCTTCTGTCAAACTATCTAATGATTTGAAGAAGAGTAAAACTGGTTCAGACTTTTTTCCAACATGAAATATGTTCTGAAGTCTTGTCTGCAGGAAGAGTTCAAACACTGAAGAGTTCAAACACGGAAGAGTTTTACTTTCCCTGAATCACTTCCTGCCTGTTCTCACCCCAGACTCACAGTTACAGCAGTTTGTGAGTGCCACTATGCGTCCCCATATGACTCTAATCCTGCTTCACTCCCGACCACTGGCCTGCCAGAGGCTTTTTATTTGGATTTGCTGTCAAACTTGCGTAACAGTATAAATAACTGACAGTGCTTGAAGTACTGTACTTATGCAACATTGTTATGTTAAATAAATTAGATACAAAAGAAAAAATATCTGTCATGAAGAAGCAGGGCAGTGTCCAGAGGGGTGAACAGAGGATACATGGCCCCTCTTGAAACCTGATTGTCTAGACCAAAATTCTAAGATATGATTTGCTATAGGCCTTGTCGGAGGTAGGACTCATATTTAAATAAACTATTTGAGCTGTCACGTTAAAAAACAAAGACAGCGGGGACCCAGGTGCAGACAACTAAAGATTCATGAAAGAGAAGTTCAAAACAAAGCTCTTAACGCTGCACCGGGGACAGAGGATGGAGGGTAGAGGAGGGAAATCAAGGAGCGATGACAGAGGAAACATGGGAGATGCCTTCGCAGAAGTCTTCTCACTGACAGACACACACTCCCTATCGAATGTCACTCACTGATTGGATGCTGCACCAGCTCAGACTTCTCTGAAACTTCACATCACACTTGATAACAGAAAAGATGGACCTTAAATCATGAGTTTACCAGTAGGGTTCTTGTTGTTGCATGTTATTCAGTGTACTCTGTCATGCACTCAAACATTCAATAAAGGCCAAACGTACTTTTTAATGTGCACCAGATACCAGGAAGGAAAATCCCTCTGACTCTTTCAATAAATCTATCAATCTTTATTTACATAAAAATCACAACAAATGTTATCCCAAGACACTTTACAAACAGAGCAGGTCTAGGCCGTACTCTAAGTTATATTATTAACAAAGACCCATCATCAAGACAGGATAAGATCCAGTCCCATCTTACAGACAGGACTCAGTCTGATCTCATCGTAATCCACCATGAGCAGAGCACTTTGTAGCATATAGCAAGTTACAGTAGCAAGGACACTTCCCTTAACAGGCAGAAACCCTGAGCCGAACCAGACTCATGTTAAGCAGCCATCTGCCCTGACCATGTTGGAGTTGGAAAGAGGGATAGAGAGAGATACAGAGAGAGAGAGATGATATTGGTGATGGATAGTAGTAGTTGTAGCAGCTGCAGTCTGGCAAGTCTCGGCAGTTGAAGCCTATAGCAGCATAACTGAGAGCTGGTCCAAGCCTGAGCCAGCTCTAACTACAAGCTTTATCAAAAAGGACATTTTAAAACCTACTATTAAAAGTAGAGAGGGTGTCTGCCTTCCGGATCCTGACTGGTAGATGATTTCAAAGGAGAGGAGCCTGATAACTGAAAGCTCTTCCTCCCATACTACTTTTAGAGACTTTAGATAAGCTGAAGAGGCCTGCATGCTGGGAGCGTAGTGTTCTAGAGGGGTAATAGGACAACTATGAGATGACAGCTTTTGACCATTAGAAGATCATTTTAAATTCTAGTCTAGATTTTATGGGGAGCCTGCTTAGAGAAGCTAAGCTAGCCTTTTCTAGTTCTTGTCAGTACTCGAGCTGCAGTGTTTTGGACCAGCTGAAGAGTCTTTAAAGACATATTATGGCAGATTGATAAAAGGGAATTACAGTAATCCAACCTGGAGGTAACAAATGCATTTTCCGCATTGCTTTTAGGATGTCTTTGACCAGGTCATCTTTCTCATGCAGTAATATCAACATGGATGTGAGGGAGATGTTTCTTCTGACATTATTCTGTTTAATCTCTTACTATCCTCAGATTATCTCCTACACCAAAGGCTCTATGAGTGTGGGCAGCTCACAGTTCAGAGGCCGTGTTGGGTTCATAGCCAGCATGCCGTCACGTGATGTATCGCTGTACATCAACAACACCCAGGAGTCCGACTCAGGACGCTACCTCTGCCAGGTCATCATCCCTGATAACGCTGGTCTCACTGCAGATCTGATCCTGGACGTAAAGGGTGAGACAGACAGGTCCTGCTTGCAGAGGCATCAACATTTCAAGTCATATCTAATAATATGATAATATGAATGACTTTGACTGAGTTTGCTGAATAATGTTGAATAATAATAGTAATCTAACTTAATGTTGTGTGATCTTTCCGTCTCAGTGCCTCCTGCTGTTCCTAAGTGCTCTCTATCAGGGAAACCCGTGCTGAAGGGGAACGTGACTCTGAGCTGTAAGTCCAGCTCTGGGAAGCCCATCCCGATGTACAGATGGAGAAAAACCAGTCCCACCTCAGAGGTCTTCTTCTCTCCCATGCTCAGTGAGTGGAGTCTGCACACACATTTACTCATGTTGAGATTAGGTTGTTGTCCCTGCTGGTGTTGGAGATGTGAGGGCTGACTCCTCAAGTTTGGTTTGCGCCTGACTGATATATGGTCATCGATATCATACCAGTGTTAGAGGGAAGAAATCCCTGCAGAGGTCCACAGAGAGCCGCTTTCTTTGAAAAACAACTTAATGTAAGAAAACAGGTGCACTGATAGGGGGGTGGTGAAAGAAAAGAGGATAGCATGTTTTATCCATTATTATAAAATATATAAACAAAAATAATACGTGACTTTTTCTCTTTCTTTTATAATTTTTGGGGCATTGTCCCCTTTAATGGATAGCTTAAGAGAGTCAGTAAATGTGGGGGGCAGGGAGCGGGGGAGGACATGCAGCAAATGGTCAAGGCCGGAATCGAACCTCTGTACATGGGGCGCTTAGACTGCTATGCCAGCGGTGCCTCATAATGGTTACGTTTTAAATAAAACCATGCAAACAGAAAATGTTTCACTTGTTTTCCACTTTTCTTTGTTATCTCTGAGGTGAGTACACTGGATTAACGACGGTCTCAGTGGCAGCAGGTTAATCTACAGCAGCACAGGAAACACATGTGCATATAGGTAGTCTAACTTTCTACCTACCAGCTACATGAATATCTCAGGGTTAGGATTAGCTGTATATGCTAGCTGAAGTTGTTTCTGTAAACTATCATGCTTACTCCTAAAGCAAAGCTAAGCTAGCCCCCTGCTAGTGATAGCTTTCGTGTGAGAGTGGTATAAATCTTCAAAAACCAAAATAAAACTTATTTCAGAAGAAAACAAAAATGTCATCTATGCTATGGGTATTAGTTTAACTCTGCTTCTCTAGCCTTCAAGAAATACACATGGCATATTTTATTATCAACATTCAAGATTATTCTCTGCCCACAGAAGTGAAACAGTTTGAACAAGCTACCAAACATGTGAGAGACACAGAGGACAGCGTCTTGGACTCTGATTTTGAAGAAAGCAGGGGAGATTTGCATTGTTATTGCACATAACTCCAGTCTAAACAACATCAGAATGTAAAGATGATACTGTATATACTACTAAACTCATGGACTGAATGAACGATGGTGTCTGATGCTGTTTCAGACGAGAAGACCGGCACCCTGAGGCTGAGCAACCTGAGCAGCAACATGTCGGGGAAATACGTGTGCACAGCCAGCAACACAGCCGGTTCAGAGAGCTGCTTCATCAACCTGGACATCATCAGCTGTATGAGGCACACAAGAAAGCACCACATGCATAGACATTATTAAACATTTTCAGAAGCATGATTCTCAGAGATAACGTATACTCTGTGAATACAGAAATGCTTCGACTACATGTAATCATTGTTTGTCCCATGTTTCTTCCTGTAGCCAACAACGTGGGGATGATCGTTGGGGCTGTAGTGGGCTCAATATTTGGCGCTCTCTTCCTTGTCGTTATCTGCTTCTTTTTCCTGATGAAGAGGAGGAGAGACAACGAGGATGACATGGCAAATGAAATCAAGTGAGTTAATGAGACTGCTGCCCTACGCAGGCTGATCCACAGACTGTTACATGAACACGACTCAAATCAGAGCAGATTTAAATGCTTCTTGTCACTTAAGTGATCCACAGACAGAGACTCATCTCACTTTATCAAAGGTTCTGACAGATTACATTCGGTTATTGTTTTAGAACAGTGTTTGGTTAATCTGAGGCAACATTTTCTCTGGTGGCTGAGCTAAGGAAACCCACAGAGGAAATAATCTGTTGCCCCGTTTCTAAAGTTTTAGTTACTATTATTTTTCTAGAAGGCTAAAGAAAGCGCAATTCAGTCCATTTACAATTTGCTAAAAGTTGTGCAATTCAACTCAACTTTGTTTATACAGCAACTTTCATACATACAGGCATGCAGCCCAAAGTGCTTCACAAAAGAACAGAGACAGAAAACAACAGAAATGGTAAAATAATATAGACATAATCATAAATAAAATACTTAAAAATAAAATCAGTGCAGTAAAATTGATAAAATAAGTTAAGTAGAAAGCAAAATTAAAAATAAGTTAAAGTTAAAAAGATCAGATAAATACATAAATAAATGCTGTTGAAACAATGATTATAATAATGCAGTCCAGGGCTAAAAATAAATTACTCCCAATTAAAAATTCACTTTTAAAAACACACTGAGAGCTTGCCTTTCTCATGTCCTGTGGCAGAGAGTTCCACAGTTTAGGGTCATAAAAACAGAAAGCTCTCTTTGTGTTACATAGACAGGAACATTTAAAAAGGAAGCATCGAGGACCTCAGTGATCGTGGTGGAACATAAAATGACAGGAGATCTGTGATGTATGGAGGAGCAAGGCTGTTCATAGCTTTACAAACAAGTACAATTAATTTAAAATGACAAATCAAAGTTAAGTTCACACCATAATGTAACAGTGAAGTGTTAGTTACTGACAGAAGAAGTCATTTGTTGTTTACAGTGTGAGATGGTTCTGGTTGGGTCCTCTGTGTTGCTGTAAACGGTCTGTATCTTCTGTTCTCTGCAGGGAGGACGCTCAGGCTCCAAAGCGTGTTTCCTGGGCAAAGAGTGGCATGGGTTCAGACATTATCTCCAAGAATGGCACCCTGTCCTCCATCGCCTCTAGCCCCCACCACAAAGAGCCCCCCCACCACCACCACAACAACCACCACCATCTGCAGCAGTACCCGCAGCGCCCCCCGTCTGACACGGCCTCCATCATCACCGCCACAGGCAGCACGGCTGGCTACAGACCGTCCCGCCACCACGGAGCCTCCACCCCCACGCACTACAGCTACAACAACAACACCACCCTGCCCCGTGACCAGCCTGTCCCCTCTGAGCCCAGCACCAACGGGAGCTCTCTGCCCAGACCGGAGCGCTACACCCAGCTGCCTCAGGCTCAAGCGCTGCCAATGACCTACAGCCAGCCTCACATACAGCTCCATACCACGCCTGTCCCACCGCCACTGCCCACCTCCACTGTCACCGCCTCCAATATCGCCCGCATGGGAGGGGTGCCCATCATGGTGCCTGCACAGAACCAGGCCGGTTCTCTGGTCTAACAGTCTAACGTATCAAGAGCCCCCCTCCACACTGTCAGAGAGGGTCTGCTGAATTTTATTTTCAAAGGGAACTCTTATTTAGCAAAGATTACAATAAGTAAAACACTTTAATGAAGCTTTTATGGATACAGACACAGACTGTTTACTCTCTTTAAGTATACTCCAGTCTTTTATATTCTGTACGCACTGTATACGTCGTTAACATGTATGGATATCATTTTCATACATTTCTCTTTTTTTCTACTTTATCAAAGCATTTCTAAAGTTTTTTTTATTACACATCTTTTAAATGTTTTGTTACTTTGTTTCCTGCCATTCTTATCACAGTGGAGGATCATTCAGAGGCTTGAGGAAAACACAGATCCATTACAGTCTGCAGTTTGTCATATTTACTTAAAAACTGCTGTAAAGACAGGAAGTTAAAGCACATGCTTTCATGATGCAGCTCAGGAGGAAACTGGTGAGGACTAGTTGTAGTAAATGAAGACCAATAAATGAGTGTTTCTGCTGCAGGCTTGTGCAGAGAAAGATAAGACCACACTATACATATGATCAAGTATCCTAATCCCTTTCTTGGCTTTACTTCTGTCAGCGGTCCAGCTTATAAAATGCTCTTAGACTCAATTCTTTAAACACAGATTAACTAAAGCTTCTTATAATATCGAGCACTATTCAGAGCTGCAGTTTGGTGACTTTGCTCACTCCACACTTGAGTTGTTTTCATTTGAAGTGTCCTGCAGGATGGAAATTGTAAATATGATATTTATTTTTGGTTAAGTTTTTTTTTTTCATGTAGCAGCCTGTAAGAAACATAATGATCAATATGTTTGATCCATATGTTTGCCTGCATCACTGGATACTGAACCAAAGATGTACAGTTTGTCTTGCTTTACTTTTTGAATATTCTAAGCTGTAGTTTATTTTCCAGCGGAGATGAGGGGGTGGTTAAGGTGATACTGAAGCATGTAGACTCACTGCCAGGGGCTTAAAGAGTTCCCCTTACTTCTCCTTCAGTTTGACATTGCCAAAAAATATTTACAGGAATCAGAAGAGTTTATATAAATCAAAAACTATCAACCCACAATGTTTTAATGTAAAGTTCATAATTACTCGTTTTCGATCATGTTTTGAAGAAGTTTCCTTTGAGTTCATAGACTGTTTATGAAAGGTAGGTGAAGCTGTTTGTCCTCTCAGTGTTGGTTCATGTGGAGCCAGGAGTGACGCTGGAGTTGTGGAGAGCTGTCAGGTTATTAAAAGCTTGTTTTCAGGCAGAGCTGTAATAACTCTAATCTATGTCACAGTCATGTGACCAGACAAGGAATAAATCTCAGGACGGAGCTTGTATTGGGTATGATTATGTTTCCATTTCTTGTTTCCTGTTTTTTTATTTAAAAAAAAACAGATTGGCATATATTGACTCAAAAGTTATCAGTAAGTTATTTTTGGATCTGTACATCTAGTTGATTTTTAAAGCACTTCACACAGAAGAAACGTACAGAAGCATTTGTCCTCTGCCCCAGTGAGGATGGACAAGTGGTGGCAATAATAGATAAACTTTTAAATTTAAGAGCTTAATACGTTAATCTGAAGAGATTAAGTTGTGATTTCATGAGAACAAAGGTCAAACACACTTATTTGACATCAGGAGGCTTCGTCTCCTGTCTGTACACTGTCTGTGATAAACTGGGTAATTTCAAACAGCTGACTGAATATAACCTCTGTGTTTTACTCCATCATGTTTCATTCAAAAAGAATCATCTTTGCATCTTTAGACTGAAATAATGAAGCTGCCATGACTCAGCAGTAGATTTATAAAGCTGTATACATGATGTTTAAAAAGGGAAATCTGTTTATGATTATTATTTTTGCTCCCTCTTATTTTGGTGACACAACTGTCTGTTATATTTCATCTAAATATAACACAATGCAAATATAAGTCTCTGGTTATAAGTCATTATGCTATGTATCCTGCTGTTTCGTCGTTACACTGGAGCATTATGTCTCATGTTTGTTTTTTGTTCTCTTCTTAGTGTGCACAGAAAGTCAGAGTTAACTCTTTACATCCTGAAAACGTGTGCTTCATTCAAACCTGACAGAAAACCTGCAAGAGGAGTCTGATCCCGTAGCTTTTACAGAGCAGAGAGCTATGCGGAGATTGTTTTGATCTGGAGTCTGTGCAGCTCCAGCTCATGGACCCTCTGTTCTAACTTGTGAAAGTGTGTACAATAGGAACCTTAAAATAATCCAAGACAAGCCTTTATTTTTCTACAGTGACATATAAGAGCACATGAGCAGATACGATAGGTAGTTAATGTTTCTTGCTGGCTGTCAGTGAGTTATAAACCATGATGGATTGTAAAACTCCTGTTCATGTAACAGTGAGGTTTAACTGTGGACATTAATGTGCAGTGTGCACTTGTATCCTCCATCTGTGTTCATGGAAAATGCTTTGTATGAATATTTTTAAATAAAAGGTAAATGATAACTTGTGTTTGTGCTTTTTATCCTCAAAGTTTCCAATGTAGTCATTAAAAAAAGCCTGTTGTGTGAAGTTTAAAGCACAGAGAGGCTCTAACTTATCTCAAGCTTTTAATTGAAGAAAGTTTTTGTTCACAGTGAGAAAAGGCACCTGCATTTAAATACAGCAGCATGGTTCAAACTAGAAATTGGTAAATCATTTTAAAGTGTAATCAGTGTTAGAAATCAAATAGGGATCCTTGGTAACTAAAAAGTAATAATAATACACAGATATGCTCTAACATCATAATAACACTGTGTAGCCCCCTTCTCTTAAGACCAGGGGTCTCATTTATAAAGGTTGCTTACGCACAAAACGGGGCCTGAAACTGGCGTACGCCAGTTTTCATGCCAAGTTTGTAATTTATAAAAAACAAACTTGACGTGAAAATGTGACTACCGGTAAGCAAACTCTGACCCAGGCGTATATGGGGCGCTGTTTGTAAACACACATTTAATATTTATATTTATATTTAGTATTTGGATTTAACAATTGTTTTAACTTAATATATTTTTCACAACAAAATTAAATGTGAAGAAGATCACAAATTTTCCTCTAAAAGTGATTAAAAAGTGACTTTTAAAAAATCACTCTACATTTTTATGACGTTTTGGAGCTAAATGTGGAGAAATGTTGCTGTTATTTTCGGTGTGCACAACTTTACAAACGGCGCCCCATAGGCGTACGTACTTTTTAGAGGCAAGGGGAAATTGGCGACGCAGTTGGTGAGAGGGAGAACTGAAGTCAGATTATATTTTGATGCCTTTTACACATTTCATTCATTGAATAACAACATATTAACAGACCCGCGTCACCATCATCACTAAAATATGCATATTCTATTTGAACGTGTGTTTGTTGTGAGACGTTTCCAATAAGCTGTCATTAAAAGATAAAAGCGTGACTTAAAGTTCATCAAATATTTCATCAGCTTTGTCTCACCTTTACATTCCTCTGAGGTGTAGAGGAAACACACGGGCCGTATCCTAACGTGTTTGTCGGGAGGTAAAAACCAAAGTTACATCAGAGGACGTAAGTCAGCCGCGGAGCAAAGTGACAGTCATGTTTTCAATGTTTCTAACGCATGTGTTTACTGTGTTAATGAGAAAAGTGTGGAAGTAAAGCCATGCCCGGTTCTCACAGTTATTATCTTACATATTATCATATTCAGTCAGAACGCAGGCGAAGCTGCCCGTGATGAAACCAACACATTAAAACTTATATTCACGGATCAAACTTCTGTCAGATAATATCAGAGACAGGAGATCTCTGAAGGACGTGAGCTGTAATGTGAAATAAAAGTGTGTGTCCTGTAAACATGAAACACTGCAGTGAGACATGTGCGTAACGATGAATGATGGATGCTCTGGCACTACTGACAGATACATGCTGCAGCGATGTGGAGTCACTCGATATATTTATTTTTATTTGTATTTCTTTTGTGTCCCTCCTGCTGTAAGAAACAAACAATGCGTGCTCTCTGACCTCCGCTTCATTCACGAGGATCACGGTTTGTGTGTCAGAAAGTTTGGCTGTTTCCGAACCGGCTTGCCACATACTACTTACTAATGTAGTAGGCAGTAGGTATTGCCTACTACATACTGCATTTGAATTTAGTATGTAGTATGACTGTTCTGTCCGATCTGTCATGCAGCATGCTGAGCCAGACGTCGCTGGATTTCCGGTTTCGGAAAGCGGAAGTAAACAACGGCGAAGCCGATAGAGAAACTGCTTATTTAGCATCCATTTATGATTTAAAAAGTTAGGAAGTAGTTTATATGTAATTTGATAACTTTCACAGCACCCAAACACGGATTCCCCCCCGTCAAAAAATAAGGAAAAAGAAAAAGCAGAACGAGCGCTGTGCATTATGGGAAACAGTACGCGAGGCAGACTGGTCCGAAGCATGCTGAGCTAGCGGCAACCTCCGGTCTCAAACGATGAAGCCAATGCGGAAGTGTTATAAACTGCAATACATCGAAAATCCGCTTGAGGCTGGCTGCAGAAACACCGGAAACCACATAGATATGAATGGGAAAAAGACGATCTTTGCAGCATCAATAAACAGCCTGGTTCAAAAAACGGTTTGGCCCTACGAAGCTAATTTCTCTATCGGCACACACTGTACGGGGGGTGAATTTTTTTTCTAACGTGACGGTTCAGAAGATATTAAGATTACCAGTTTTGCCCAAATAAGGACATGACTGAAGTGACTCCCGGTCGGGAACACATAGCTGTTGGCCAGGAGGTTCACACTACGTCACGTTCTGCCCGGTTGAGTTCCGCATTTCCAATATGGCTGCCGCCGTCGATTTGCTTCAAAACAGCTCTCGGGAACAGATGGGTGACATCACGGATATTACGTCCATATTTTATACAGTCTATGATGCTGAGATATTTTCCCAAATCAGTAGACATCCGGGGAGTTTTGGCTTACTGCAGATTTTGCTCTTGTTCACATACTGCTTCCTACATACTGAATTTTGGACAAATCAGTACGTACTGCTAGTATAGTAGGCGGTTTCGGAAACAGCCTTTATTTTCTCCATCTTCCTCTCTGTTGTTGCCTAGATTCACTGTGAGAACCTTTGATCTTCCGGCTCATTTGTATGCATATTCATTCATAACGTGCTTTGCATTGACCGTATATGGTTGAATGTGAGCGTGAAAAGGGCGGAATACAAGGCTGATCTACGTGCGCATATCTCCAGGTAGTCTGTGATTTAAAAACGGAACATTGCGTAAAGTTTGCGTGCGAATGGTTTTATAAATCAAAATTATTTTTTCAGGGTTTTCTGAGTACGTAGTCTTTTAGTAGGGATTCTACACACTCTTTTATAAATGAGACCCCAGGACTGTGCCACATGGTGTTCATTATTAGTGTTTCAACTCGGGTTCCAGTGAAGCTTGTTGTGCTTTCAACACTTTTTACTCTTTATTCATCTTCATATCTAAAGTCTTTGTTTCCTTCTGTAAGAACAACACCAACAGACAAAAGATCCACGTTCACTCACAGTCTCCAGCCATCAGACATGCCTCCTCACCATGCTGCACAAATACAAACTCACAGGACACAACTCCTGATTGTTCACTCACAGCATGTGGATGTAGTTTGCACTATAAGAAGAAAATCTATGCCAACTGGAGAACGTGGCACCTTCTGTTGCAGAAGGAAAGATGCTCAGTCTTAAGTTCGGTAATGGTCGTCTAATCATTCGCCTTTGGGCTTGAGTTGAGGTGTGTGGCTACATCAGGCTAAACCTGTGCAAGGTGTTTGTAGTTTTCAAGGTGGATCTGTGTTTGAATCCGTAACATTGCTAGGCATATTCACACATGCAGTGGTGTGAGCAATGAGCTGGCTGGGCTCAGGTACTTTCAGGTAGGAGAAAGGGGAGTATCCATGGGACAGCCAGAGTGGCCTGGGCCCCACTTATAATCTGACAGGCCACCTTCAAAACTGAATTAAATCATCTGGGCTGTGTGCGTCAGGATGTTCGTAGCTTTCTCTGCATTTTCAATGCGACACATTTTGAGTATTTAAAAAGCTAAGTAATAAACCAGGATTAATCGCAGCCTCTTTGGTCAAACAGTAGCACACCTGATGTATTTTCACCCATAATCAAGGTCTTTTTAATATATTTTATCTTTAGATTAAATGTTGTGTCTTGACTTGTCAAATGAATGAGACCTAAATGAGTTGCAGTGAGACATTTTTAGACAAATACACTCAGTGAGATTTGGGTTTCTTGCCGAGTTAGCAGCATTTAGCGTATCAGTCTGTAACCGGCTAGATTAAGAGGGAAAGCAAACACACAAGTCATGCATGGATGTTTATTGAATGTTTATTAGAATTTGCAATTAGCGATGTAACATTCAACTACATGGCGCAAAGGAACCATAAATATGTTAATACGCAGGCCTTAATTGAAATGAGCTCATCTCACCGGGGGGGGGGGGGTGATGATATATTTGCAGAACAGTGAAACACCTCCACGTGACTGAACATGGCAGACTGCACACAAACCTGTCACTCTGATTACACAGAAAACCAAAATAGAAAATCAGCAACTAAGTTCATAACAAAGATTCAGGTACAAATTAAAAAATAAATGTCAAAGTATTAAAAGAGCACTGTAGTTTTAGACAGTGACAAATAAAGACAAAGAGAGTCAAAGCTGTGTAAAGCACTGCACCCGTAATACTCATGTGTCTCCTCTCATTCATGGAGCTACAGTACTAAGTTGTCAGAAAAGGTGCATGGCTTTTGTATTCGAATGAATCTGAAACATTACAGAGATATGATCACTTGTGGATCCAGTATGGCATTTCATTAGTTAACAGTGTAGTCTTAAAGAGAAACACGAACAACAGAACCCAGAGGTAAAGACATCGGTTCAAAAATATGTGTGAAAACTTGGATCAGAGAAAACAAAGTGAAGGAAGAAAGAAAAGAAAGCAATGATAACATTGTTTCCCTGTACCAGAATAGTGCTGTGAGATTTAGTAGCATATCATGCTCCATTAGTGAAGTCCTTTAAAAGCAGGATCGGCCATCCCGCCTTTTTAACGATTCATACGGCGGTCATTTTTCAACCGGCCTGAGGGAAACAGGTGAGCTCAGCGAAAGGCAGTTGTCATAGTTGAGGTGAATACGATAATGTCGATGGTGAGGATCCATGGTTGATAATGGTAAAAGAAGGGAGGTCATGCAGTTTGGGCCAAGGTGGGGAGGGATGGTGGGAGAATTCTCCGTCACACTGTGGCCCCTGGCCTGACGAAGCCTTAGGTAGGACACAAGACTGCAGGAGAGAGAGAGTGAAGTTAACGTTAACAGGATGGGATTTACTAAGTTATTTGATGAAATGATGCACACAGAGGCAAACAAGGCTGTCAGATTGTCAACCATCTTCTCACTGCAATCTCAGAAATGATGCACAATCAAAAGTACACAACACATGCAAGGTTTAAAAGTGCTACAAATAAAAGAGTCGAATGCAAAAAGAAAAACATTGTATTAACAGTACACACGCTCCAAATACAAACACAATGTTTATATATATATATATATATATATATATTTTATATATGCAGTATAAACGTAGAGAGACGCATTCTACCCACAAGATCTCACCATAGTCAAACTAAAGCTTTCAGAACCATCATAACTGCTCTTGAAATCAACCTCAATTCCTTGTGTTCATTTTGCATCACAAGCAGCTGTTCTGCTGCTCAAAGCATGTTGGGATGTATGACGACATAGACCAAGCTGGCGATGCCAAATTATAACAGCTTTTATTCCTCACTAGGTCCTAAATATGCACTGAGAGAAAGAGGAGGGTAAATAAATAAACCCTGCAGAGGTTCCATTGAAAAAACTTCTCAAGTTGTAGTGAACCAGCAGAGGGGGCTGCTGTGCCTCTCAGCGAATTAAGCCCCCCATTTGGTAAGTGAAAATACTCTTAAGCCCCCACTCTTATCCCTGATTATTTATTTATGTGATAGCTTGCTTTTTGAGGTATTTATTTTGCAGTACAAAGCGATAATGGATTACACATGTGACAGTTGCTCTCCCCCTCAAATTGGCCTGCAGTGAAACACTGAGCTCATGTCTGCTCATGAGAACACAGAGAGATATTTTTAAAAGCCACTGTAGCTTGTTGCAGGGATGTGAGGGAAGTGTGTGGAAAACAAGCGCTCCCCTCTGTCACCTGTATGCATGACAAGGAAGAGCAGCGAGGGGAGACCAAACAATTGCTCAGTAGGTAACATTTTTCCTTAACTCCAGAAAGACTAAGAAAAGTTTATTCATCCAGATAGATCTCAGAGACAGTCCTGCAGAAAGACAAATGGACGTCACATAGACACGGCTATAAAAAGGCATTCATCTTTAAGTCTGTTTCATAACCACCTACAAACTCCAAATAGAAGCTTTAAGCAGGTCAGCATTTTTATCAATCTCATGGAGCTAACATTAGCTTCATCAGCTTATGTTTTATGGGTAGTCATAAATTCTGCCAATGATTAGTCTCCAATGCTGAGCCGCCACTTCAGCATACTATCTTCAGTCGCCATCTTTGTTTCAAACCTTTAAGAATTGAACAGTAGATCATTGTGCTGACTTTGTGAACCCTTGTGAAAGTCTAGGGTTGGGTACCATTTCAATTTTATCGATTCCTGATTCCAGTTCCAAAAAATAATGAATACTACATGAATAAAATTAGCCTGCATTTATTGTTTGGACATTTAAACGCTCAGAGTGAACTTTCAACTATGACATGAATTTTTCTTTTTTACTTCATTAAACATTTCTTATCAGGAAAGATCAAGGAAATTTACAAACCATAATTATTTAAATACATTAAAGAAAAAAAGAAAAAAAAACACATTATAATATGAACTAATATCATCATACATAATGTATTTCTCCTACCTAAACACTGGAGACTAAACGGTTGCAAAGAGGTGTAATCCCATCACCACTCTTCCACAGCACGGAGACTTTCCTCCACTTTCTCCACATTCATCTCGCCCTTCATCTCTAAAGTGGACACAGTTTCTGCACGACAGGGACCCCTCATAGGACCAGGGGAGCTCGTATCTAACAAAAAATATATTTGAAATATTTGTAGACAAGCTTTGTTTCGCTCTATATAAAAGCGAACGTGATACTACAGCACATCAAAGAAAGAGCAGTCCCTCAAATTCACCCCGTGTTGAAGTGAATGTCATAATGGACGTGCTTCCTCCCTGTGCTGTTTTGGTATCATTGTAAGTGAAGCCAAACTTTAGATCTTTTGTGTCGATCCGCCATGATCCTCTAGCCATGACTTTGTTGACATGCTGAGTCACACTTGATGTAATGTTACGGATCAGGTCCTGACAGATGAACTGCATCATGTATCGGTATCGTATCGAATTGAAAAATTTGGTATCGCCCATCCCTAATGTGAAGTCCTGCTACTGAAGTCTACAAACACCATGTGTGTGCTGCACAGGATATGAGAAGGACAGGCTCAGTTCATCAGAAGCATTTCAACACTAAAGCATGAGTTTACCTTTTAGTATGTAGTCAGTTAGCAGCGTAGGCACCTTCTCACTGTCCTCCTTCATGGCAAAAAGAACTAGACGAAGAAATAAAAGGCTGTGAGCTCTGGGTGCATTGTTTTGTGCTTCTAACACAAAGTCTTGTTGGATACTTACTTTTTGTGAGCATCTGCAGATCCTCAACAGAAGGAGGGGTGCCTTTCTTCTCAAAAGGGATAACTGTGTTCAGATACTGTGAACAGAGACAGAGGGTTTAAACTTAGTTATTCATGCTCAGTCACGTTTGTTAAGATGTGTTTACACTCAGAGGAAGCTTCTCATGCTAAACACAGCACTTCATTTAAAGCCAATAGCTGTAAGGAGAACACATATCACTTTACACAAGAGTTAAATAAAAACATTGAAGCCAGTGACATATAAATAATAATGATAATATATTCGGTGTGAAGTATGAAGCCTGGAAAATGTTACCTGCCTGCTGTAATCAACCCTGAACTGAATCCTTACAACCTCTCCTTCTCCTGCAGGATGTGTCTCAGTAGATACTACATACCATGCTTGGTCTCCTTATTTCTGGTTGCTAATCAGCTATTTACCATAAGTTCATGAGTCTGCCAACAATCATTGAGACTGTTCAGAATTTAAAGATCAAATCAAACCCTGCAAACCAAACCACACTTCCCAATTACAGTGTGCACTGCAGCTGCTCTCACAAAGTGTGTACATCCATGAAGTGATTACAGGTTGGGCTATTCTTAGAACAGTGAACTTTACCTTTGACCCTTTATTACAGATCTTGTATAGTTGTTATTGTGAATGTTGTTAAAGAGGCTGTGATGGAGGTGCATGCCCAAATGGTAGCCCAGACAACAAAGACTTTTGAATCAGAACAGCCTAAAAGTACCCACCTAGCACTTCAGTATGTTTACATACTGCATAATGTGATGAGATTTACCCAGGCCCTCTGGTACATGTGGCATGCAGACTGTCATTAATCTTCTCCTGGCACAGTAAATAACATGAGTACGGGTGTTGGAGCAAAGCCACGGTGATGGAATCTGCTTTACTCCAACACACAGTGACACATCTTTTAAAGCAGTCTACATGTTTGTTTACATCCAGTAATCCCTGCAAAACCTGGAACAGATTTCTGTATTTACCCTCCATCAGTGGAGAAAAACAAAATGATGGACTTGTTTACCTTATAATGATAATATAAATGAATATAAATTACAAATGAGATATAATTTATCCTTATAATAAGAATGTGAATTAATGTTACATATAAATAATAAATATGTTATGCTTGTAATAATATTATAAATGAATATAACTTTTAAATATGTAAATTAACCTTTTAATAATAATATAAGTGAATGTAACTTCTAAATATCATATAAGCTATCTTCATAATAATATAAGTAAATATAATGTATAAATATAACATAAGTTAACCTCCTCATGGTTTTATCTGCAATAAGTTACACAGACACAGATGTATTTTTGCAGTGTGCCCCAGCATCGTCCACAGAGGTCAGATTACACACAATGAATGACCTCTGATGTCACACTGAGACAGAGACAGAGACACAACTATGGGCCGTGCTGTCAGGTGAGCTGTCTTTTTTCAGGACAGCCTAATTACAGGTGTGTCATTGGTATTACACTATCTGACGTATAATCAAGTCTCATTATTTCAAACCTCTCCTTAATTTTGTGTGTGTTTAGTAATCAGGAAAGAACACCAAGGACAATGGAGAGTTAATAAGATAATTATAAAGAGGTCAAGGCACATCATATTTTTACAGCCAACTTGTTTTTCTTATAATTTAATTCCCTTTTCTGTCTATATATGAACATTTGCTAAATCGTCTAATTATGTGTAGCTCTACATTTTTAACCTTGGAACTGCAGAAATGATTGATTAAATATATTTTTCAGCACTTTCTCTGGCCAGGTTTATCATTACCACTTGGTGGTAACAGCCTGCTGTGAGGCTGAGGTTTTCCTGTTGAGTGATTTTTTTTTTTATTTGTACAATTTTTGATTAAAAAAACCACCATCTCACTTTGCAATGACTGCTGCCTTTCTTCGGCCTAAGCCTTTGCTCAAACCAGTGTCTAACATCGACAACCTAATCCCTGTTTTGGGTAGGATTACAAGCTGTAAATCTCTGTCATAATGTGGCAGTTTAATTGTATATCTATGTTTATGTGAATCATTTAGATTCAGATTACAATTGGTACAAAATTCAGCAGCAAGACTTTTAACTAAAACCAAGAAGAGAGAGCACATTACTCCTGTTTTAATGACCCTACACTGGCTGCCCATTGCTTTTAGAATAGATTTTAAGGTTTTACTTATCACTTTTAAAGCACTTCACAGCCTGGCCCCTGAATATATCTGCGATTTGCTGTCACCCTACCAGCCCGGGCGCAGCCTCAGATCCTCAGGCAGGAACCTCCTTAAAGTTCCCGTCACAAAGTTGAAAGTTGAAATCTAAGGGTGACCAAGCATTAATTTGCTGTTAAATCACAGCTGAAAACATATTTTATCGAAAGGCCTTCCTGTAATATTGTTTTATCCTCAATGTTACATTTATTTTTAATCTACTTTTATTCATGGTTTTCTTTTATTCATTCATTGTTTTATTTGTTTTACTGATTTTAATTGTTTTATGTTTAAATTGCTTTTAGTATTTTCTCTTTTACTCTTTTATTGTCTTGCCAGCCCATATACCAACCACGCCCGGTTCTCTTTATTGTGGGTTTTTATGGTGTAAAGCACTCTGTAATGTCTGTTTTGATAAGTGCTTTATAAACAAACTTTATTATCATTATTATTATTTAATGATTTTTACTCCTACCCATCTTGGTACTTTTCCCTTTACTTAAATCCCTGTCCCCTTTTTAGTGAAAGCAGTCCATCTAAGGCTGATCACACACTGGACAGTTCTTCGATTTCACAGATTTTAAAACTGTGGGAGACCTTACACATGAGGACAGTTCAGGCTGGTTTTTAACACGTCAATCCTCTGAACACAGACTACATAAGTCTTTCAAAGCACTAGACCACACACTAAATGTCTGTGGTAAATTTTTCCACAGACACAAGATCTCACAGAAACTTGTGTGATCACTGGTCCGCTCTTCTCATTGGTTGTTGCAGGTATTCAATCAAAGGTGGTTCAACCTGGAAACATAAATATCAAACATGTTTGTTTTTTATGATTCCAGGTTGGGGATCAGGTTCTGATGTGGTCTGGAGCAGTCAAATAGTCGGATGGACAAATAATCGGTTACAATGAGTCCTGAATCAGGTCAGCCCCCTGATAATTTGGGCTGGGGCAAATCAGGCCCTAAACCTGTCCAATGTGTGGTCAGCCTCAAGGTCAAATCAGGACCTCTGTAAATACAAAGCTTAAACTAAAGAGCAAACTATATTATTATCTCTCAGGAAGCCAAAGCTAACAGCCAGTCACAAACATGCAAACTATGACTGATCAGTTATCAGAGACATACAGTATATCAGAAAACCTGAGGGTTTAAATGAGAGTTAACAGCCCCATCTTGTGGCTTTGAACGGAGGAAGAACATAATATTTTAAACTGATGAAGAACAAAATACTTTAAACTTCGGCAGAACATAATATTTTGAACTGAGGATGCATGCTTATTTATCTACTGTCAGCTGTAGTGCTTGTTTTCACCCACGTGGTGGTGTGGCTGCTTTGGTGAGTGACCTTTGACTGTTCTCATTAACTGTTTGTTTTTCCTGTTTCTGTTAAAGTGATGTCAGACTGAATCTTACCTGTTTGTTATTCCCTGTGCCTCCAAACGTCTGTCTGATACCCGTCTGCAGGATGTTGGACAGTCCCTCCATGCTGAAACGCTGCAGGTCAAAAACACCACACACACACAAAAAAAACACACGCACGCACGCACGCACGCACACACACACACACACACACACACACATGAAGACCATTATCACAAGCAGCTCATCAAACTGATAGAGTGAAATCTAATCAAATGTCAAAATGTCTATTCACAGAAACATGACACCCTGCAGAGATGTGACTGTCTGTATTATTCATACTGCATCATAAACTCTCCCTATGTTCATTACTACTTCAGATACTCAGCCTCAGGTAGCCTCCAGTCAGCAGATAAAAGCTCTGCTGCTGCATTGCATGCTGGGAAAATCCATTAGTTTCTTTATTGGAAGGGAGCAGGCTGGACTGAGCTGTTACTGTATGAAGACAACGGGTCACTTCCACTTTAGGATCTTTCCTGGAAGAGACTATAGAGTCTAATGGACCGGATATCCATTAATGCTGGCAGACAGAGGAGGTAGTGCTGTCAAAGCTGAGCTTTCTACTTCCACACTAGATCATTAAATCATCATACTGTATGTATACATCAGAAAGTCTGATTCCTGGTCATTTGAGAAGAAGATAAAGTTATTGTAGACAATCACAGGGCCCTATATGGACAGGCTTGACAGTGCATCACTTTTGTTTGAACAGAAGTTAGATCAGTCAGGTGAGGGGTGCAGGTTTAGCTGAAGTCGTGTACAGAAGTCCTCAAAGTGGCCAAACTGCTGCTTGTCTTTCCCCGCTGTGTCTCTTCCCAGTTTCTTATGCCATGGTCAGGCTGCATGTTATGAGCAAGATTACAAGGGTATAGGCCCGATAATCAATGGTTTTGTCCCGTATAGTGTGTCAAAGTGAATGTCAGTCAAGGCCACATCTGGGATGCCTCTTAACCTCCTGACATAGAGTCTTCCATGTTTGATTTTTTCATCCTGCCTTCTATGATCTGTGATGTCATTTGCAGGTTGACCAATAAGAGCACAGAGTTCTCTTCACATACAAAAGTCACGAGCATAAGGAAACGAAAGGCGAAGACAAAGAAGAATGATGGAGTTAGAGCTGCAAGTTGAACTATGAGTCAGACACAAAAGTTTGTGGAGCTATGGCAACAACAACCCTGCTTTTATGATGTGTTGTCAAGGGACGATCACATAAGAGTGCAAAAAGCCCCGCCCCTCCTTCTCCTCCTTTGACGGCATCATGTTGGTTCTGCTCACCAGACACAGTGACCATCATAACAGATCAAAGGTTGGGCCTTAGCTTTGCTCTATCCACTGTCCAATCATCTGAATGAAGGAACTAAAAACTCAAAAAGTTACCTTTAAAGCTATCAGCCATGGGCGTTTACTTCTTCAATATCATGAGTGCAGTATGCTTTGTGAACTGGAACTTGGGATGGGGCGTTTGATGTACAAATGTTGGTTCTATTGGCAGAAGCTAACCATTAAGAATTGATTTCAAAATGTCTCTGTGTAAAAACAGAGAGCATCCAGCTCTCTGACATTCTGGAGACATATGAACCAATCTCAGACCTGAAGGACACCTGCTGAGCATCACAGTGAAGCAGCATTTAGTTATCATACAGCACAGACCTGAAATAATCTGGACGACCAGCTGTGAGTCTTTAGGTCTCAGATAAAAAGGCCAATCTGTTGCACTACCTCCTCTGCCCTCTAATAACACCCTTTTACCACTAAAGTGACCCTGGTGCTACTTCTGGGCTGGTGCTAGTGCAAGTTCAGAGTTGGTTCAACTTGAGAACTTTCTAAAAAAACAGCTTGCTTTTTCACAGTCAAGGGCCACAATAGAGTCACGTACATGTCATGAAAACCCACCTTTGGGTTTTGTGAGCTGTGTGTGTTTGTTTCAGTGTTTAACCTGTCGTCCTCATTGTTATTTTTTCTGTGAAATAATCTCTGACTTGTGTCTGAGTAAACTGTCGAATTAATGAAATTCTAGATGGACTACATAGAAGGGCTAATGTTGGTGGACTAAGGATTATCCAGATGTCCTGCAGTTTTAACACCTGTTAGTGAGGGATAGATGTGATGCTGTACCCCCAAACACCAACTGTTTACCATATCTAATAATCAAGAGTCATAAATAAATAAATAAATAAATAAATAAATAACATCATGCTTTTAGAAAACTATTTAGTGAACGCCTCATTCTTTCCTCAGTTAAAGAAGTAAGAAAAGTGTGAATAAATATTTATTTTCTGAACATAGTAATCTCTTTTCGCCCTGAGCTCACCTCTAGACTAACTTTTTGATGCCTAAGGTTGGCTTTGAGGCTGACGCCATCTTTCTTTCTTTTTTGAGAAGGACTGGAGTTTGAAATAAACACAAGGTTTGTGCTTTTATGAGAAGAATAGGCACTCAGTGAAGAAACCCCTCTCATCATGCCCATAAACCAATATTTTCTATGGATCAGCTATACAGCCCACTACATGATTCTTAATATCCCCCACAACCAGAGACAGATGGAGCAGATCTCTAGATCTCTGTCCATGTGCATTTTATTGTCTTGTTTATTATTAGCGGTTAAGGCTCTAGATTTGAGCACACACACTAACTCACCCAATGTAAATAATTAAAGGTGTGTAAAACACTCAGCTCCCTGCCCCTCATACCTTGGCAGGCATGCTTCCTGTCTTCTCCATCTGTCCGGTGGTTCCTGTATTCACAGTCACCGTCCCTCCTCCCTGCAGACTCAGGGCTTTGTCCCGGCGCCGACGTTTGCTGCTGTCTCGCTGCTCTCTCTGTCTGTTCTGCACCTCCATCAGGGCAGTGATGAACGTGTTCTTCACCTCCTTCTCAAACTCCAGTTCTTCACGCCGGGCCAGCTGGTTGACGAGCTCCTCGGAGAACTCACGGATGGCAGCCTCCACCCTCTGCAGCAGCTCCACGAGCGCTGAGCTGGGCATCAGACTCAGACCTGCAGGACAGAGGAGAAGAAGAGCAAGCTCAGTGTTTGAGTTTTAAAACAGATTATTGAACCATTAGGTACAGATTTGATACTGAGAGGTCACTGCCTTTGGGCTACCTCACATAATTAGTGGGCCTAAACTCTAAGCTGCTAGTGGATTCAAGAGGGAACATATCTGTCATTCTTTGATGGTTCATGAAATGTAAATGGACTGTGTTTTTTAAAATTCACACACTGATGGCATGCAAAGTGCAACCAGTGTTAACTGATCCCATTCACACACCACTGGCACAGCCACCAGGGGCAATTTGGGGTTCAGTGTCCTGGATGGCCCTGTGATCAAGGACAGATCACTGATCTCAGACAAAGGAACCACAAGGATCTATGATATGTTCAGCTCCACAGAGGTCAGGTCTTATGGCCAAGAATGTCTTGTCCCCCCATCACTTACTCTAACTCTCCCTGGGGTAGACGTCCTGCTGCTACGGACGTTGCCAGACTCCAACTACTATCTACTAAGTATTGTCCCTCTCATCTCTCTCTCTCTCTCTCTCTTTCTCTCTCTCTCTCTCTCTCTCTCTCTCTCTCTCTCTCTCTCTCTCTCTCTCTCTCTCTCTCTCTCTCTCTCTCTCTCTCTCTCTCTCTTTCTCTCTTCATCTCCTCCATCCCTCTTTCCAGAGGCAGATGTCTGTCTAACATGAGTCTGGTTCTGCTTGAGGTTTCTGCCTGTCAAAAGAAGTCTGTCCTTGTCACTGTAACTTGCTAAATGCTGCAAAGTGCTCTGCTCATGATGGATTAAGATGAGATAAGACTGAGTCTTGATGTTGGGTCTTTTGTTAAAAATTTAACATAGAGTACGGTCTAGACCTGATATGTTTGTAAAAGCGCCTTGAGAGATTGAGACGTTTGTAGTGATTCGGTGCTATATAAATAAAGATTGATTGATGACCCATGGAAAAACTGATATATGGGGTACACAGGTGAACAAGACCTAAAACATATTGGTCCACTCAGAAACAGGCTGTATATGACAGTACACAGGCGGAAACGCACTGCAGTTTGTGCAGCTTTGTCCCTGACCATGCTATCCAGGTATGTATCATGACCATCTTTTCATGTTCTGCAAAAAGGGTTAATGTTATTAGTCATGTGCAGCCAAATCAAGGACACGTTTATGGCTGGTCTTACCTTTTGTGCTGTGTTTTATTGATGTGCACCACCATGATTCAAAGAGAAATATGACTTCTATCCTTGAGGGTAAAGCCATTAGAAAGACTGATAACCCTAAAGGTTAGCCAACCAGTTCCTCTGGCTCAACGAAAAGCTTTTGATGGATTCACTTTATTAATGCATGCAAGGCTAAATAAATCTTTCCCAGTGAAGCAGCATCACTGGGATACCTCTCCTCTGATTAGTCTGACTGTGTCTAAAAAAAAGCAAATAAATAAAATTACAATTTGACACTCTCGCCTTCAGATTGAGGCCATCTTGGACCAGCACTTGTGGCCAAGTGGCCCAGCACTTGTGGCCAAGTGCTGGTCCCAGGCTTTTTTTTTACTTTTAGTTATTGTTGTTGATACCACATCTTGGTCATACGCTGCTTCATCAAGTATTTAAGTTTTTTTTGTATTGAAGAAAACTAAATAAGACAAAGAAATACAGACATGGCGTGTTTCCATCCTTACCTTCATAGGAGCAGTTGTTATTGGAGGCCAGTGACAGCTGCCTGATCTCCTCCAGCAGGGAGGGTTGGTTGGTTCTGGAGGAACAGTGGCTGCTCTCCTCCTCATCCTCTTCCTCAGTTTCACCAGGATCCGGTGAGTTCTCCATCATCTCAACTATCTCCTCAATGACCTGGAAGAGTGAGAGAGTGAGGGGAGAGATTCAAGGATGTACTACAGACGATCAGGCTGATGGACAGGATAAAAGGTCTAAGTGCACACACATTCACCATCCATCTGTCAGGAGAGTGGAGCCTCTCACGTTTCAAACTGACTGATGTTTACATGGGATAACAGAGGTAATACAGCCACTGTGGTAACAATGTGCTGAAAGACTCATATAGGATGTTTATTACTAAATATTCACTTCACACTCTACAGCGAACCTCCAAACCATCTAGAGGAGATCTGCATCAGGCTTTATTTGCTTACAACATTTAACATGGAAGATAAATACAACATAGTCCACCAGACGGAAGTGTTTAGAAAGTGATCTGATCAGATTAAAGATGGATTAAATCTTAAAAACAAGGGTGTTCAGAAGAATAATAACAGTTACAAATCAGATTGGTTCAGGTAGTCTAATCTCAGTTTAATCTGGATAACACCTCAAGGTTTGAGTTGGATTGGAATAACTTTGATTCATAAAATCAGGCCTGTCCAGCTCCCAGCTTCAGGCTGGCTCTCCAGAACAAAAAGAAAACCTCATGTAGGTTATACGTTAGCATCGCGTCCCCATAAAAAAAACTGCTGTGACTCAAACGTGAAAGATGAAGCTGTTAGGATTGGTCAGCTTTAGCTCTCCCTATGGACAGAACATGTCATCTGTCACCTCATTTACAGCACTGGCAATCCAGATTTGGTAAACATTATTACTCTGGATCTTGATCTGGTTGATCTTATCCAGTTTTACTTTGTAAAAGTGGGACAAAAGTCAGCTGTACAACCTGATCCTGAATAGAAAACAACAGGATTTTTAATCAGACTAAACTCTGATCAGCAGGGCCCTGGAAGTCTCAAGGACTCACAGCAGGAATTTGTTTCCTCTGACATTTAAAAAAAATTAGGAACAACAGGTTCGCTGAAAGGAAAGACCCAAAATACTCTTTAGGGTTACATCACCTTTATTAACAAATAACCCCTGAACCCATGTATGAAAGTTGTTTGCCAGTCCGTCCAGGGTCAGGTTGGGTCCCGGTTGCAGCAGGCTAAGCAAGTCGGCCCAGACACCCCTCTCTCCAGCTCCTCCTTGGGAAGCCTGAGGCCTTCCCTAGTCAAATGATAAATATTATCCCTACAGTGAGTTCTGGGTTTACCCCCGAGTTACCTCCCAGAAGGTATTCTGATCAGATAGCTTAACCACCTTAACCAACTCTGAGCTCGCTCAGATGTTCACCTTAACTCCAAGACCAAGTCCAGCCACCTTACAGAGGAAACTAAGTTCTACCCAAAGCTCATGACCACAGGTGAGGGATGGAACGTAAACTGATTAGTAAATCGAAAGTATTGTCTTTGACCTCACCTCCCCCTTCAGTACTACAGTCCAACTGCTGAAGCAGCCCCAACCCACCAGTCATAGCAGAAAATGATTCAGCATAGAGGCTGCCTCAGTGAAATAAGGTCAAGATACTCAGAGACCCTAAAAAAGTGCATGAGGGAGGTAGAATGGCAATGTCTTCTCACAAGGTATCAGAAACAGGATTCACTCACTCACACACACACACACACCTGATCAGCTGTGATGAGAGGCTCTTCTTTCAGGCAGTTGGCGTTGTCATTCTTCTCATTCATCTCCTCCTCCTCTTTTTCATGGATCTGCAGAAAGTAAGCTCACATTTAAAACACTCAATCTTACCCACTAAAGAAAGAGTCATGGACTGCTTGTCCAATCTTACCCACTAAAGACAGAGTTATAGACTGCTTGTCCAATCTTACCCACTAAAGAAAGAGAGTCACAAACTGCAAGTTTGATCTTATCCACTAAAGAAAGAGAGTCAGACACTGCCAGTGGGATCTTACTCACTAAAGAAAGAGTCAAAGACTGCTTGTCCAATCTTACCCACTAAAAAACACATCAGACACTATTCTTTCAATCTTACCCACTTGAGAAAGAGTCAGACACTTTTCTTCCAATGTTACCCACTAAAGAAAGAGTCATAAACTGCAAGTTTGATCTAACCCATTAAAGAAAGAGTCAGAGACTGCCCGTCCAATCTTACCCACTTAAGAAAGAGAGTCAGACACTGCTCGTTCAATTTTAGCAACCAAAGAAAGAGTCAGCCACTATTCTTTCAATCTTACCCACTTAAGAAAAAGAGTCAGACACTGTTCATCCAATCTTACCCAAGAAAGACAGAAAGTCAGACACTACTGCTCAATATTTCCCACTACAGAAAGACAGTTGCGTTAGATTCAATAGTGTAGTAGTATCTGTAGTGTGACCTAAAAAGTAGTAAATTCCTGACTCTGCTCTGATGAGGTCAAACGTTTTATTTTTACTTTAATACTGTCACAAAAGAGATGAGTTGTTATGAAATGTGTTTGAAAACTTTCATATTCTCCAAAGGATTTACTCTTGGGTAACAATACAGAGGGGTTTTTCAGAGTCTGTTTACAGGGAACAAACAGGGATTTAGCATGTAAAGAGGGAAGCTGACGTAGCTTAGAAGGACTGGATGCAGTCCTCCAACACTGTTTTCAGCTGACATTAGGTGTGAGTCAGCTAAAGCAGAGACGCTATGGTTTTAAAAGCATTATCAAAGACATTAACTGAGGTACTAATGTAGCTGATGTTGGAAATGCTTAAGAGCGTTTGATTGTGTTTTAGTCAGGCTGTAAGATGTTTCTGTTTGTTAGATTAGGTTATTACTGGTAGTAACAAGTAACTTGTAACTACTAATAAAATGTTAGCTTAACAAAAGTTCATACAATAAGCTCAGGAGAAACATCAGAGAGGTTGACTGCTGTGTTCAAAGCTCCTGAGCTTTCAGCTGGATAACCCTTTATGACCTACAAAGGCAAACAAAGCTCTCAGCAGGAAGATTGTTGATGTTTTTATAGCTATCTTTAATTTATGCTACTGCTGCTACATGTAGGAGGTTATCAGTGTGTGCCACAGAGCAGTCTAAACTTACAGTGAATTTTCACAGTGAAGTACATGTGTGTTAACAGAAGGTATAAAGAGATTAAACCATTAAAGCATAAGAAAACATGTCTTTATTTAGGACAAAGTCAGCAAGGAGAGTCACCAATTACCCCATAGTGGAGCGCCAAAATCACCACAGACAAGAGTTCCTCTCTGGAGCTTTATATTAATCTATAACCCTAAACCACAACAAGCACCATCTTATAAAAACAATCTGCGGGGTAATGTCTAGAACAGGGGTGTTGATCATTTTGTTTGGACAGATATTTGTGCCGTGAGGGAAAAGATAACTTCACTTGACTGTAAGAACAAAAAGGAAATGCTGCTTCCTCATCTCATCCTTCAAGGGAGCTGTCATTTGTTAAGATGTGTTTAGTGAAATATTTTTCAACATAGACCTCCACGATTTGGCTGAAGGCAGGAGGATTCTGGATAAAAACAACCCTTAAGTGTCTGCACTGGCCCTGAGCAGTCCTATGGCACAGACTGCTCAGAAGCGGCTGGCTGGTTCAATGTGACAGCCAATTAGAGTGAAGAGAGGAGAAGGGGGAGCTCTGCTGAACAGCACAGCAGTCAAGGTTGGTGGAGCATGTCTTCAAGTGTCAGCTTGGGATGAAGTTTTAGAAAGACTGGAGCAGTCCAACACTCCGTTTGGATCCTCCAATTAAAAAACAGTGGTTCAATGTGTTGTTGCTTTCACTGGGACAACGGCTGAATTAATATTAGATATCCCTCCACATCTGCAGGACACGATTCGACACGGAGGTTTGAGCTTGTTTTCTGGGTCAAACCTCTCAGCAGTGTTGGTAAAGCTGAGCTCATTGAGCATGAAATTGGTAAACAAACATTATCACGGATTGCTGAATCAGGCATTCATGATTAACGCTTCTCATGCACAGCTCAGCCTGTCGATTCTGTAGAAATGTAGTTAGCATATTCCTGAAATGTTTTTACTGAGCAGGGATCATAAAAAGTATTTTGTCCCAGTACCAGCTGGAGTTTCCCCATTCTTAAGCAGAAGGAAAATGTCGGACACTGTTTCATGCTCAGATTTATTTTCAGGTGCGTATTAGTTTGTTCTAGAGGACCAAGTTGCACAGCTTGAAACCACCCACATGATACCACACTGATAGTGTGCAAAATATTTGTACTAAACTACTCTGAAAGAAGGTCGGCATAAATCTAAGTGAAGAATATAAACCAAACACACGATACGAAAGTGCACAGTGCAAAATAAGTCCACAGTTACTTGTCCACTGTCCTCCCTTAAATAAAAGACATTAAAGCCCCAAAATAAACCTTAGATGACCAAGTCAACTCGGAGAAGAAGACTTAGTCAGGTGCTGCGGTCGTCTTCATTGTGATTTGTCACAGAAGAGCAGGATAATGCTTCAACATCATTGTGAAAAGTAATGTCAAGTTTAATGTTCATTCACATTGTAACCCTGTGAAGTGCTACTGACCGAAGAATCTGAGGGACTTTCTTGTAGCTGAACAAATAAGTGAAGGATGATGTGTGACTGGTGATCAGGTCCCTGATACTCCTCACACCATTAAACATAAATTAGATAAATGTCACAGCTTTGTTGCTGTTATCACTACATCTTATGGTTCAAGTGACTTAAGAGTAGGGATGTTAACAATTAACAGAGTATCGCCTAATTGATATAACTTACTCCAATACGTTTTTTCAATTTTGATTTTCTATCATGTGGAACAAACATCCCAGCTGACAGCTTACCACATACAGATGCTTATTGTTGTCAATAAGAACGAGTAGGCAGACAACTGGACTCTGAGAGTCTGAAATATGTTTCTATTCAGTTCTCTTGTTGCAGGAAATCCATATGTTGTAGCCTGAGCCTTCACTTTATGACTGTATGTCCATGGAGATTATTTTTATAAACCTGCTCCACACCTTGATATTCAGTGTGTTTAACATTTTGCATGCCTCAATATGATACGAAGCTATTAATTACCGTCAGTTATATACATTGTGTCACTAACGAAAATTTGATTTAGGGAAAAAAACGCATTTGGCATTGATTTTGAAATGGAAAACGGAAAACGTTTTTCTATGATTAATAGATAACTGATCGTTAACATTTCCACAGATCAATCACAGAGAATACTTATAAGTGGCATTCCTACTTAGTAGTGATTAGCAGCTCAGAGATGCTCTCGACAGCTCTGCTGCTGGTGCCTGGATTACAGGACAGGACCTGATATTAAAATTTCCACACTGTTTAGCCCACTGATTTAGCATTTAGCAAACGGACTAAACGTTTTTGCCACAATGTTTCTGATTAAAAATGCTGTCGAAGAATAATGTTTGGTGAAATGTGCTGATGTTCCTTTCCTCAGATTAATTGGGTATGATGTGTGATCTGGTTCTCCCTGGAGCTGCTCTTGCTAGGGTTTTGTCTAGCACACCTCGGAGATGAGTAAGAACGCTGAGTAAATACAGAATAACGTCATCTTCTGTATGAACTTGTTTTTATCTTTACTTGATCACCAGGTAATGATGTATAGTGAGCTTGTGGTTAAAACCTGCTGCTCACTACATTACTGCTTACATTTCATTTATATGACATAGACTCAGTTGACTAGAGGCCAGATTTCCATCAGGTGTTATATAATGGCTATGCTTTCTCATTATTATTTTTACTCTTATCATTAGCATGACTATCTTTATTCTTCTCTGCCCTGTATTCAGTTTTATATTACAGTTGTCATGCCTGCTTACATGATTTGACCCCATTGAGTCCCTAATGGGAATAAATAAACACATAAATCAGAGATACTTGAAGTCATCTTCACTGTCCACTGATGAATTCAAAAGGTCTACAATAATACTGAAGGCTAACCTGTCATGGATTTATTGTTCAAATGAACCATAGGTCTTTAGGAAGCTGTGAAGCAGAAACACTTACCTCCTGCTCAGACAGGTTGCCGTTGAGTCCCTCTTGGTCGGGGTTGTCCCAGGTGGAGATGTAGTTGTCAGTCAGTGCATCCCACACACTGTAAAACAACAAACACACACAAAGGGCTTCTTTCAACCATCAAAGAATGTGTTGCTGTCCCTCACTCCACCGGCTGCAATCTATTTTTAATCTGCCGTATCCACACACGGTGTTGTTAGACGGTTACATAACGGCATTAGACTACAGATGGATGAGCTGTCTTATCTCCTGGTTGTAATCAGGTCCACTCAGTCCAGTCTTCAGCTGCCTACTACTCAGTCAATTTTTCAAAAAGGCAACTAAAGTTTATACACAGAGCAGGAGGCTGCAGAGGAACAATGCACAACAGAAAAAAACAGCTTGTAGCTGAGTAAACGGTATCCTTACGGAGATCAAGATAAAGCTTCTCACATCATTGTGCAGTCGGGGTCTGATTGAACCCTCAGCAGCGTCTGTCTCTGAGCAGGAATGACAAAACTGGGAGAGTAACAGCCTCCTTTGTGTTTTTTTCTTCCTCGGCTCAGAGGTTGTCCCAGGACTGCTGCCCAGCTCACAGTGGCACTGTCCACACCCAGGACACAGAGGACACATTCAGCACACAGCTTACCTCACCGGCAGCCTGGCAGCATGTCACTGCTATGTGTATCAGCACATAAACAGGGTCAAAGGTTCAGTACATTCAACACTGTGCTGAAAGCTGGCTATAAAAATTATATGTTGGGCTGAACATTTCAATGCTTTTGTTTATTTTTGTGTTAATGTCTTAAATCAGATTTCATCACTTTTATGCATGCCAGCCCCACAGTGTGGATATATTTGAACCACTGAAGGTGAAGTACTCTGTCTCAACCACAAGTGTTGTTGTTTTTATTTTGTCTTGGTCTGATAAATTTGAAATGGGAGGAGAAATTGTCAGTGGTGAAGTCGGTTGTCTCTCAATGTGAAGGCTGAGGGTTCAATTCAAGCTCTGGCTGTCCACACGTCAAAGTGTCCTTCAGTAAGACACTCAACCCTAAGTGCTCCTGAGTGGAAAAGGAAGCAACATGTGAGCTACGTGTAACAGCAGATGTTGATTGTCATTATAATTGTCTCAACATGTATATCTCTGTCCATAACTACACAGAGCTGATCAATATGACATCATGTGTTATTATCAGGCTTGTATGTAGATCATATGACCACCATCATATGATCACCATCATCTGATGATGAGAAGCAGTATACCAGCGAGCAGTGAGTGACAGCACAACAAAACGCCATTGACATCTCAGTAAGAAAGGAACAGCATTGCTGATATTTATAACGTTTTGATCCTCTCCTGAAGAATATATTTGTCCTCTTACAGCCAGTGGTAAAGTGTCCTCTCATACAGGGGGTCAGAGGGATTACCTGAACGGGATTACCCCATGAAGTAACACTTTTCTGTTTGTTAAGAGGTGGGAACCCAATTGGTTCTGCTCCTTTACAATGTTGTCTGAAGTTACATTTACATAGAAAGTAAATATGATACACTTTCTCTGACAGCCTGCATTAAAAGGTGCTGATGTTGTAAGAGGACAGCAGTCATGGCAGGTTGTTTGTGTCTGACTCGTCTTTGTGCCTCAGGGAACAGCTTCCAACTTTTAGCAGTTACGAAAATGTCTAAAACAAACTCTGCTGTATCTTGACCCACTAAATCTCCGGTTCACCAGTTTCAAGCATCCCAAGGTCCCAGTCCAACAGCAATCACACCGAGCGTCACTCTGGCTTCCTTCAGTGGTATCAACCTGAAACAGAAACTGATGTTCTTGTAATTTTCTTGTAATTAACGGTCTTAAGTTTGATGAAATAACAACATCAAGATGCAGATTAGTCCAAAGTCCAAAGTCAAGCTTTGTAAGAGGAGAAGAAAACTACTTTTACAATGTTTATTTGTTGAATGGAGGTGAGATCAATCATTTCTGATGCATTCCAGGAAGTCAGGAAATCTAAACACTGATTGTCTTTAGTGACACAGCATCAAGCAGATTTGTGTCTCAGTGTACATGTTTGATCTAGAACAGATTGTTAGCTGCTCTTCTGCAGATATCTGTTTATAGAGAGAAAGAAATCCTCTTCAGATTACCAACCATGGGAGCCGTGTTTACGCTGGATTGTGTTCCTTCTGCTTTTGCTCTCCATTCGGACTGTTTTTCCTGCAGAAACCAAAGCCTGCTGACACCCGACTGGTCAATACTTCTCAGACTAAAAACCAAACTACAAACAAATTCGGTTCATTTTCCTGAAGGCATGTGGACTGCAGGAACCTGAGGACTGAACAGCCGACACTCAGGTTGGGACGACTGCACCACTGAACACAGACGCTGATTTCTGATGCACTCTGTTTTATCCAAAACGATGAGATAATCGGCTCTTTGATAGTTTTATTTTGCATTAATGTTGAATAGTCATCAAATTTCAGAACTTATTTCAATGCATACAGTACACATGTATTTGGTTACAAGGGTTTTTGATGCACTGTGTCAGCTGCATTGAACAGATATGTATTCTAAATATAAGTTATCAAAAAAAAACATTGTGAAGTAAAAGAAAGATTTCAAAATATTTTACTTTGGTTGAATATCTGCAAGAAAGGTTTGTATCTATTTCTTGCACCATAGTGCCAAGCTTTGTCAGAAAGACGGTGTAATTCACACAATTTTTCCTATTGTTAAATGAAGCTGTCAGCTCCTTAAGAAAACGATCCCTTCGTTATAAACATAGATTTTATACAGGCTGATCAGTCCTCCCGACTGCACAGACTGCCTGCATCACACAGCGTTTGGTCATCTGGACAGCATGTTTCGGGGCTGTCCTGCTGTGTTTGTTGGCCTGCAGCCACTGAAGGAAAACATTTTATACTCTGCCTCACCATCAGCTGACTCATGTCTGAGTTTAAAAACAGCCAACAGCAGGGATTAAACCAGAAAATTAAGACAGCCTCTTCTTAATTAAACAGCACATTAACATCCTTGTAGATCTCTCTGTGGATATAAAGACCTCTGTTAAATCCTAAACCACTCAAACTCACTCAAAACATCAATGCTGAGGTGGTTTTATAATAGCTTCCTGTGTCTAAGTGACATTAAGGTGAAAAAAAAACCTCTAAATGAGACTAACTTGATTTGAAATCACAGCTCGGATTGTTACCGAAGAAGCTGGCATGGAGAGAGTAGGAGGAACAATGAGAGCTTGTTTATGTGACAGTACTCAGAGGACGTGGAGAACAGTTTGTATATTTGACAGCACAATATCTCTACTGTGTTTTGTATGAGCCGCAATGTGTCGGCGCAGGACTATAAGCAAGTGTTGCAGTCATAATATGCAATATGCATTGTAGAGCTGTGTTTGTGTTTGATTCTTTATTTCACTAAACAGACTCTGAAAAATCACGAGATCCCCCTCCTACCCTCTCATTTCACACCTACAGACTATTTTTAGCTCGATTCATTTTCACACAGCGTGACGAGGAGTGTGTGTTTCCGCCTCAGAAGCTGCGAGGAGGAGATAGGAGGAGGAGGAGGAGGAGGAGCAGGAGAGGCAGGGACAGATACAGACCAGAGCACAGTGAGGCATACGATGATGCACATTGAATTATTCAGCATTCAGACTGACTGTGGGACTGATGAAGGTGGGGTCATGATGCTGGGCGACTCCTTGTTTGGGATGTTGTGGTCATTATATGTGGACAGATAGTTTTTGTGGTGCTTGTTGTGATTGTCTGCAGAGTCTTGGTGCTGTAATTTTGTAAGTTTATCATGTTCCTTATTGAATCACAAATATTTGTATGTATCTTAAAGTTGATTAATCAAATACTGTAAGATGTAAACATGACCTAACATGCTTTCCTCCTAAGAGCTTGCAATTTATATTTGCTTATATATGCTACCTCAAGGTAACATCATGAGGAAACACCTCATATAAGCTTCCTCCAGTTGCAATCAGAGGGAAACACCTTATATAGAATCATGGAAAACACCTTATATATTATTCTCCTAGGTAACATCAAGAGAAAACACCTTGTTTATGCTTCCTCTAGGTACCATCAAAAGGAAAAACCTTTTTTACGCTTCCTCTGGGAATCAGCATGAGGAAACATGTTGCCCATGCTTCTTCTAGGAAGCATCATGAGAAAACACCTTACACATGCTTTCTCTAGGTAGCTTCATGAGGTAACACCTTATACATGTTTCCTCTAGATAGTATCATCAGGAAACACCTTCTATATGCTTTCTCTAGATAGCATCATGAGGAAACACCTTCTATATGCTTCCTCTAGATAACATCATGAGGAAACACCTTCTATATGCTTTCTCTAGATAGCATCATGAGGAAACACCTTCTATATGCTTCCTCTAGATAGCATCATGAGGAAACACCTTCTATATACTTCCTCTAGATAGCATCATGAGGAAACACCTTCTATATACTTCCTCTAGATAGCATCATGAGGTAACACCTTATACATGCTTCCTCTAGATAGTGTCACGAGGAAACACCTTCTACATGCTTCCTCTAGGTAGCATCATGAGGTAACACCTTATACATGCTTCCTCTAGATAGCATCATGAGGAAACACCTTCTACATGCTTCCTCTAGATAGTGTCATGAGGAAACAGGAAACAAATTATGCTTCCTATGGGTAGCATTATGATGAAACACCTTCTATATGCTTCCTCTAGGTAGCATCACGAGGTAACACCTTCTACATACTTCCTCTAGGTAGCATCATGAGGTAACACCTTATACATGCTTCCTCTAGATAGTGTCATGAGGAAACAGGAAACAAATTAGACTTCCTATGGGTAGCATTATGATGAAACACCTTCTATATGCTTCCTCTAGGTAGTATCATGAGGAAACACCTTATACATGCTTCCTCTAGATAGTGTCATGAGGAAACAGGAAACAAATTATGCTTCCTATGGGTAGCATTATGATGAAACACATTCTATATGCTTCCTCTAGGTAGCATCACGAGGTAACACCTTCTACATGCTTCCTCTAGGTAGCATCATGAGGTAACCCCTAAGACATGCTACCGCTAGATAGTATCATGAGGAAACACCTTACACATGCTTCCTCTAAGTAGCATCAAGAGGTAACACCTTATACATGCCTCCTTTGGATAGTATCATCAGGAAACAGGAAACAAAGTATGCTTCCTATGGGTAGCATTATGAGGAAACACCTTCTACATGCTTCCTTTTAGATATCATCATGTGGTAACACCTTATACATGCTTCCTCTAGATAGCATCATGAGGAAACACCTTCTATATGCTTCCTCTTGATAGCATCATTAGGAATCATCTTCTGTATGCTTCTTTTTAGATAGCATCATGAGGTAACACCTTATACATGCTTCCTCTTGAAGGTATCATGACGACACACCTTCTATATGCTTCCTTTTAGATGTCATCATGTGGTAACACCTTATACATGCTTCCTCTAGATAGCATCATGAGGAAACACCTTATACATGCTTCCTCTAGATAGTATCATGAGGAAACACCTTCTATATGCTTCCTCTAGATAGCATCATGAGGTAACACCTTATACATGCTTCCTCTTGAAGGTATCATGAGGAAACAGGAAGCACCTTATGCTTCCTCAAGGTAGCATCATGAGGAAACACCTTTGATATGCTTACTCTAGGTAACGTCATGAGAAATTAGAGACTATTTCTAATGATATAACTGCCTTAGATGGCATCAGTATGGTATCCTGCATCACAACCTGGTCTCAGCAGATGTGTGTCTTACATGAGTCTGATCCTTGCTGGGGGTTTCTGCCTGTTAAAGGAAGTTTGTCCTTGCCACTGTAACTTGCTAAATACTGCAAAGTGCTCTACTCATGGTGGATTAAGATGAGACCTTCTCTGTTTGTAAAGCCTCTTCAGATAACACTTGTTGTCAATTGGCATGATATAAATAAAGATTGAAACTGCACAGATGCTGCTTTGAGAGTTTCAGCCAAACTACATACAGTATAACCAGCTGTTACTCACTCTTCGTCCTGCAACCTCTCCTCATCCTCCTGGCTGTGTGTCTGGTTACGGATGGGTGCCAGGACCTCCGTCTTGGTGTTGTAGTTGTGGAAGCAGACGTTAAGCTTCTCGTCAAACTCGTTGACCAGGTCCTCCATGGACTTGAAACTCATCATCTCAGAGAAGTTCTCCAGCTCAGAGAAGTCCTCCCGTGTGATGGAGGCCAGGGGGGCGGTGGTGGTGTTGTTGGTGGAGCAAGAGGAGTGGTTCAGCTCATGGTCGAACTCATCCATTTGGCAGGGCCGGAGGTCCTCAAACTCCTCATCCAGACACACAAGAGGTGCCTCCATGGTGTCTGCTGATCTCTGAGTGCTGAAAAATTAGAGAGGAGGTGATTAACACTTTTGAGGTTTGATCTTTCATTTGCATTTGGTTAGGTAAGACCCCGACCTCAGCCAACTTAGTTTTGACACACTGACAGTGTAGGAAAGAGTGGACTTTAGACATATCTGCACCAGGGGCAGTGGGTAAGGTTTACACTAACATTGAATTTATACAGGGAGGAGCGTGTGTGCCTCGTTCTGTCAGCGCCATGGGTTTGCTCTGTCCAACGGCACGCACCCTACTACACAGGGAGCTACAGACCTGCCAACACTCCTGATGTACTCCGATTTGTAATTTCTCCCAATTATCTCCTTATTTCACGTTGATACTAATCAAATGAGTGTTCCTCAACTTCTATTGGGAATTGCATTGTGCCCATTCAAGTAGGTGGGGCACGTGCCCCAACACATTTTTTAATTCTGACATTTTTTTAATTATCATAGTTTTCTTTTAATACCATATTTTATTAGAATCCTCTAATCTCTAATAGTTTTTCATGTCAAAGCAAGTCCTCTACTTGAGCCTCACTTAAAAAAAACTGAAATATCCCTTTAGGTTGTCCTTATCAAACCCATTACACAAATAGAACATCACCTTTAACACTCGTTACATTCACATAGCCTAGCAAAGCAAACCATCACATCAGTAAACATCCCTCCAATCACTTTTTTTTCTCCATTCTCCCAAATTGCGTTTCTTCTGGCAGTGCTGAGATGTCTCTGCTGGAGTTCACCAGTGTGTTTATTTGTCTCCTCCACCAAAACCTCCAACTCCATAGCTTCAAACTTCATTTTTCGTTTTTGGCCACTCTGCTCTCCCAAACTCTCCATGGTGACAGCCGGTAGCACACACAAAATCCTCATTGAAATAGGGCGGTCAGTATCACTTTTGCACCTGTTATCAATGCACACGCAATCATAGTAGATCACCTGCAAAACGCTTACTACTAGCATGTGCAAATTGTTTGCAGATACAATTTAGAGCTTGCTATTTGGGATCTTAGTTGATCGGGCCCTCAGTGATCTGCCAAAGTTGGGTATCTCCACCAACCGGTACACACACCTTTAGCTCTATCATCCTGTAGAGTTCATCATGACAGAAAGAGTGAGTTGTTTTTTTGCCAGCCAAGGGATGGGACCATCAAGTTATTCGTTGTGTTGAGTTCATCATGACAGAAAGAGTGAGTTGTTGTTTGTTTGCAAGCCAAGGGATGGGACCATCAAGTTATTTGTTGTGTTGTTAAAGCCTATTAACTATAATGTTTGATCTGACAGTAGTTTTCTCTCCTGGTTGTCATGGAGGCGGTGTCTAAGAATATTTAGGTCTCGATAATCGTGACTGGTCTCCATCCTTGTTGACAGGTCACAGCAGTCAACACAAGAAGCCAGGGCCTTAAGTATACTTAACCATTGGTTTTACTCGACATGTGATCATTATCTCAAAATGAACATCCTGCTATGATGAAGAAGACCCAAAGATAGACCAGAGATAAGTGAAGTGGAATGTAAGCTCATTTTCCTGCAGTATCTCTAATTTTATACAGTCAGATGGTTACATACTGTCACATAAGGGAGAGCCACAAGTTTCCTGTTTGAAAGTACCATGGCAACATACCACTTGATGTAGACTATTGACATAAACACGGGTATACACCAATCAGCGGAAACATTATGACCACCTGTGCAATCTAATCCAACAGCTCAACCACAAATTATTTCAAGGATTATTTGACTCATCAGGAAGACAAGTTTATATTTGTATGTTTGTATGTTCATATTATATTTTTGTATTTATATATGTTTACATTACATGTTTGCATTTAGTTACGTTTTTATTTTATGTTTATATTATATGCTTAAATCAATATATGTTTAAATGTAATGGTAATATTTATATATGTTTATGTGTATTTATGTTTATACATTGATATCATGTGTTTATATTTATATACTGTATGTTTATATTATCTTTTATATGATACGCTTGTATTTATATGTTCATTAGATATGTATATGTTTGTCCTATTTTTTATGTTTTTATGTTTATATGTTTCTTTTATATGTTTCTATTATATATGTTGTTATTCTGTGTCTATATATATGCTTATATTTGAAATCTGGGACTTCACTTGCTCTGTTACACTTTCAAAGAAAACTTTATTGACTTCTGTCAAAGCTCTGCTCCAATTTTACTGGTGCAGTGTGATGACAATATTCATGAGCTTTGTTGGTGCATTGTAAACGATTCACATGCATGATATGAGTTGACAGTGTCAACACTTTACACCCAGCTTAAGCTTGCTCCAGTAATAGCTGATTAGCATTTAGTGATCTCCTCCCTCCTTTCCAGCTCCACACGTATGTCTAGTTATGGTCACTTATGACCCAGAGAACACCAAGATGGCAACCACCAAACAACTTATGAACAGTTGTTCAAAACCTGCAATGGCTATGTCTTCTTCATATGTGCAGTCTGTGATTAAAAGAACATCAGACACAAGAGTCCATCTGTCAGACTGAATCATTCCCCAGAAGGATTGATTTGGCGTTTCCTAAATGACTCTTGTCTCACCTCATGCAGAGTGGCTCCATGTTGTCTAGACAAAGAGGAGATGGAGGTAGATGTGCCAGAAGGGGACCAGGTCCCAGAGGGACCCAAACCAGTTGGCTTTACTGGTAAACCACAGTTAATTGCTTACGTCTGCTGGGATTTAGCTGCTGAAGTTTTCAAGATTCTGGTATGTGAAATGATAAGAACATTTATCACAGTACAGAATATAATGTGTAAGGCTGTTTTTCTTTATGGATTTATGGGGTCATAGATATGTGGGCGAAGAAAAACGGATTGCTTTATGTAATTGGGTCATTAATAGTGTCATTTAATCACAATGCAGATTTAGACAGATGGCCTCATCCTCCAGCCTCAATAACCATTTTCTGAGGGTCATTTTCAAAGCAAAACGACACCACTGAAAGAATATTTGGGGATCTGGTTTTAGGAACATTGATGCAAAAATAAACATAAATAACATGCATGCATATGTTGTGGCACAGCATTAAAAATGTATCAAACATGAAGTGCTGACAGCAAACAAGGACTTATTGAAAACTGTTGGGGAACAGTTAATATTTGGGACAGTCTGTGGTAAAAATGTGGATCGCGATTAAATTTGGGTAGATTGGGGTTCAGTGTCTTGCCCAAGGACACTTGGGTAGCATGTTGCAACAGGAGCTGGGATTGAACTACCAACCCTCTGAATGATAGATGACCAACTCAATCCACTGAGCCGCCCTAACATGCTCCCCTTACATCATTTACTTCATACAATTCAGCATCTTCCTGCAAGATGGCTGACACCACAGTGATGTTTTCAACATATATCACACATCTGGAAACTAATCTGATAGCTGTCAAGGTAAAATACTCTCATAGATTAAGACAGCATTCATCTGTTCTCAAAAAGAAGATGTCAGAAGGACTGTATAAACTGGAAATAGAAATGAAATACCTTGAAATTAAATATCCGGACAATTGGGATCAAACTGTGTTTGCTCATTTAAGCACGCTGAAGTTTGGGTAAAATTGAGCTTTCATTGTTTAGATGAAGACAAAATTACTATGAACAGGGCAATTAATAATACTAAGGTATTCAGATTTCAATGGGGTACCTATCTGGAAATGATTGGAAAAGGTGAATATGATAATATTTGATGTTCAATGAATCAGTCCTCTATTTCTAATGTACATCATGTCCTCATCATCATCAGCCTGTAAAACCTCTAAACATTACCATGAGGAATAGAAGCTTTTTTTCTGTTACTTTACACTGTTTGTTTATTTAATTCTATTAGTTTTCTTGTGTTTATCTTTCTTGTTTGTCCTGTTTTTTTATTTCTTAGTGTTGGTTTTGCATAACTTGTTCAAAACTTGTGAACTTGTGGTGTACAAACAAATACTGAAAAAAAAAACACAATAAAAATTAACTCTAACTGAAAGAGCCTCAGAGGAGCTTCAAGTAAATATATTCTTCATAGTAAATTTAGCAGACATTAAATCATCCTACAATAAATATAGATTACAGCTCTACATTTCAAAAACCTGCTGATTTCCATCGTCTGTCACATCATTTCATAAATGATAATGTTATTTATTTTAGTGAAGAGGTTGAACTGTTTTTTGGTTTTATTTCAGTGAAGTTATAAACAAATATTGGGAGAACTATTCAATAAAAATGTTGAGAAAATGACATTTAAATTGCAAAAGATGGCCTTCAGCACAATTCTGCATCTACTAATCAGAAAGTGAACTGCACTGGATCTAGACCATTGCATCCATGTGGGCACAGTGTTCATTTTTAGGGTTGTTGTGTTTTGAGGTACGAAGCTGTTGGGCCTATATGGAACACAAAACCCCTGGTTGCATCCCTGTCACATACGATCACCCTTGGCTCTAACACAAAGATGTTTCAGAATGGGGACTACAAACCTAAAGATGAGATTACGCTGCCTACATCCACGTCTCAACAACTAGTTATGATTTGAACCCTTGGAATCTCAGTCGAGGTCCTTTAGCAATAATCTAACAGGGACCTTTTTTGACATGGTTTGGTTAAGTCTGAGATTAGATGTTATTCTCTGTTTCCAAACTGACCGCTGCCAATTGTTTGGTAATAAATAACGACATGACCACAGAGTAAAACGGCTTACACTCTGGTGTGAGATTAAACTGCCGGAAATTTCCAGGGTCAGCGGTGGTCAGGCTTTCAGAGAAGTTGTGCCTTGCTCAGGTTGTCTGACGCAGTGTAATTACAGAAGTGAGGCCTGAATTTCATCGCGTGAGCTTCACTGGACCAAGGCCTGGAGTGTCTGCCCGACCGAAGGACTGATGGATGGACACACTGACTACAGAGGAGTTTAAAAACAAGCTTGAGCAAGCCTCCTCCTTCTCTTCCTCCTCTTCCTCACTCAGCAAAGTGCTGGGTGGTACTTTTACAGGATGTCTGTCTTTAGTGCAGTTCTCCCTAAACCGGTGTTTGCTTTGTATCAGTGCGCTTGAATTTCTTTCTGGCTTCTTTCAAACTTCCCTGCAGAAATAAATACATCTACGTTGAATGATCCTTGTGGTAGAGAGACAAACCTCCCCTCTGGATGTGACACTGACTGACAGCAGCATCTATCAGAGGATCTGATTAATATAATTTGTCCTACTTTAATGGAACATGAGCAGCAGACTCTAACCTTGCCTCTGGGACTCTTTGCAGCTGAAGTGATACTAAAACATTTCGCAGGATGGGAAATCACAAGTCCACAGTCACGCTGTAAATGTTCTACTCACTGCTGGGTTGGTTGGAACTCTGGAATATTACCTCGAAAGTGAAAAGCGCAAGGTGATCTGAGAGTATCTGCCTCAGCGCTGAGGATAAATTCTTGTTGATGAGGTTGATCAAACGTCTGCATGTTTGTTCAGGACATGTGTCAGCTGTTTTTGTGTATGTGTGTGACCTTCAAACAGTGTTAGTGCTGGAGGTCTCAGGTGCTTCTTTGGCATACGGGTAAGAAAAGAACCAATCAGGAGAGCTCATCAGAGGTCATTTAATGCAATAGAGACACCTTGTTTTACTGTGGGAGGGACAAACATGACTACATCACCCAGTGACTGCTGATTTTTAAAGCTGGTTGTCCCAGCAGGAGTCTGGGTGTAAGGAAACAATTTTAAAATGGATTCCAGTTCTTTTCTTAGCCGTGGCAGAAATGGAAATCAAGCAGGTCCATGTCAGCAGCTCATCACAGAGAGAAAAAAGAGGAGAGTGGGGGAGGGAGAAACGAGCAGTGACGAGAGGGAGGAAGAGGAGATGGAGGAAACCATGGTTACAAGGCAAGGATGGAGGAGGATGATGAACAGGGAGGATCTGGACGAAAGGAAGCAGGATGATCGAGAAGGAAAACAGATTACCTGCAGTAGACGTGTAGTTGATGAGGCTCAGTTGGTTCAAGATCTCCTTAAACAACGAGATTCTGGTCCCTTTGATTGGAAACCCAGTGATGAGCAGGGGCAGCTGCCTTCATCCCAGATATAAAAGGGAGAAACAAGAGTCCAAGGGAGGTAAAGATGGCAGCCTGGTCCGAGCCGTGGTGTGTATCCCTTCCCTCACCCGTCCCTCAGCCTCCCTGATCCGTCCTCCCACAGCCCGTTGTTTTCCAATCAATAGTCAGCAGCACAGCGCTCACAGAGCCTGCGCACTGTGACGACATCGGCCCCCCTCCTCCCTCCCTTTCTTTCTTTCTTCTCCCCTCACTATCCTCGCTTTCTTCCTTTGTCCCTGCCTCCTCCGTCTCCTCCCCCTCCCCCTGTGGGCATTAATTCCCCAATATTCATAAGGAAAAGAGGAGGAGGAAGAGAGCAGATGATTCTAGGTAGCACATTGTTTATCTGTCTACTTTCTGTATTCAGTTCTTTCACCAGCTTTCACCTTTTGTCTGCTCAGTCATTCAGACACTAATGGTTTTACGTGTTGTATTTTGTTGTTGATGAATGTCCCACTCAGGGTTGTAAATATTGATTTACATCAGAAAATATAAACATCTTTATACAGAATGAAGATGCTTTACTGCTCCCTGTTTTTTCAAATGTTTTCTCTCTTTTTATAACAAAGAAACACTAAATGTCAGAAAAGATTGAATCCAGATTCCTGTAGCCTACCATACAAGAGAGGACCCTGTACTGTTTGCCCATCAAGGTTAACATTTGTCTTGGCTTCCCATATCATAACAAACAGCAGAAAACACAAACACCACTCATGTTATGAGGGTTTGAAATGTTTATTAAAGCAGCACAACACTGTTTGTGTTGGCCGTCTGTACTCGGACCTCATCAAGCCTCACACATTTTTAAAGAAACTGAGGGGTGGGCGAAAATACCTGGGACCCACCAACAGGAGCCGATAGATGTTGGGAGGTGTTGAGGCTGAACGTAGGAGTGAAGCAATTCTTCAGGGCAGTGTGGCAATGACAGAGCAGAGGGAGAGACCAGAAATCTCTCAGACTTCCTTATCAGAAGGATAAACTTGACAGGTGTGAATGATGCATGCTGGCCCTTTCACCAGCCTTGGGGTTAGGGTTAGGGTTAGGCCTAGAGTAAGGGTAAGGGCCCCAGCCGGAGGGTTAGGGTTAGAGTTAGGCCTAGAGTAAGGGTAAGGGCCCCAGCCGGAGGGTTAGGGTTAGAGTTAGGCCTAGAGTAAGGGTAAGGGCCCCAGCCGGAGGGTTAGGATTAGAGTTAGGGTTAGGGTTAAGGCGCCAGCTGAAGGGTTAGGGTTAGAGTTAGGCTAAGAGTTAGGGCCCCAGCTGGAGGGTAAGGGTTAGAGTTAGGGTTAGGATAAGGGTTAGGACCTCAGCTGGAGGGTTAGAGTTAAGGCTGATTTATACTTCTGCGTCTCCCCTACGCAGCAGGGGCTGATGCGGACTTGAGCCCCACATACTTGTGCGTCGGTGTGTCTGTGTCACGCAGCAATTCTCAGCCGAAACACTAGAGGGCAGTGCGGTCTCTCTGATAGCCGGTTGCCTGCTTCCTGCCCCGCTACGATCTCTGTTTACTTTTCCACAGAGATTCAGAGCGTGTTATGTTAATCTACAGCTGATACATGTTGCTGTTAATCATACAGACATGATTACATAAAGAATAGAGAGGAGGAGATGAAATACACAGCCGATGTGCGGCCGATGTCCGGGATCCCGGAAGTGTTGTAAATGCGGGAAATACAAAGCCGCCGAGCGGACCAATCACAGGGCTTGAGGTCCGTGTCGGCTCTACGGGGAGTTACATTTTGGAGGAGGTGCACGTCAGCTACGTGCGTAGGCCTCGGTGTAGGTACGGGAGCTACGCGGACCCCCGGCGTAGGGTACGCCGTTGATTCAACGCAGAAGTATAAATCAGCCTTTAGGGTTGGGGTGAGGGCCCAGGCCTTGAGGTTTTGGGTTAGAGTTAGAATTAGAGTTAGGGTAATGGTTATAGGTTGGGGTTAGGAGTAGAGTCAGGGTTAGGGTAACAGTTAGGTTTAGGGCCCTAGACGGAGGGTTCGGGTACAAGTAAGGGTAAGGGTTAGGGCCCCATCTTGAGGGTTAAGGTTAGAGTTAGGGTTATTGTTAGGGTTAGGGCCCCAGCTTTAGGGTTAGAGTAAGGGTTAGGGTAAGGGCCCCAGGCGGAGGGTTAGAGTCAGGGTTAGGGCCCAAGCTTGAGGATTAGTGTTTAGGTAAGGGTTAGGGCCCCAGCTTAAGGATTAGAGTTAGGGTAAGGGCCCCAGCCGAAGGGTTAGGGCCCAAGCTTGAGGATTAAGGTTAGAGTTAGGGTAAGGGTTATTGTTGGGGTTTGGGGCCCCAGCTTGAGGGTTAGAGTTAGGGTTACAGTAAGAGTGAGGGTTAGGGTTTGGGCCCCATTTGGAGGGTTAGAGTTAGACTTAGGGTACAGTTAGGTTTAGGGTTATGGTTATGATAAGAGGAAGGGTTAGGGTTACAGTTAGGGCCCCAGCTTGAGGGTTAGGGTTAGGGTTAATGTTAGGGGTAAATGAAATTTTTCATAACTGATCAGTTTCAGGGTTATGAAGATTACGAGTTCTCCATAATGAGAGGCACGGCTGACTTGATTTACAGGCAGGAACACTGTAGCTGTCAGGAAGGAGGCTCAAAGCGAGCCCTCTTTTCCTCAGACCAGCTTGATAGAAGTTTAGTTGAGTTCAGGTTTTACAATATGGCACCCACCGATGATTGGCTTTGAAACAGTGCTTCAGAAACAGATGGATGACGTCACGGAGAATACTTCCATTTATTACACAGTCTATGATCAGGTCCCATGTTGAAATGCCTACAGTAAAATGAAACATGTTTACGGCCTGGTTCAAAACAATACTGTGTTTTCTTACACACTGCATGGGGGTACATTTTTAAAAAATGCATCCAATAAGATAATTCAAAAGCTAACTCATTCAAAAGCTAGTTGTGTGCATCATGTATAACCTGGTATTACTGTCTTAAAAATAAATCACCTCGACAGTAAAACTCTGAAACAACCCCAAACTTCATGTTGACCCGACTGAAGCACTGATCTGTATAATCCCAGCTGCTTTTAATCTGAGCTCTGGATTTAGACTTGTTGTATCAAATCCTCAGCTGTATGAGCACAAACATATTCAGTCACACCACATTTCACATGTTTTCATCACACCCAGAGAAGAGCAAGAGATATAATAATAAATGAGTGAGGTCAGGAACATCCAGCCCCCAGCCAGGAGCAGATTTGGCAGATTAATCTCTGAGCTGGGATTAGAGAGACGTCCGAAAATAAGCAGAGAGTCAGTAAATTCATGATGCACAAGTTTCTTAAAGCCCCTGTGAGGAAGTTTTGACTGGTTATGAAACAGACTGACATTTAGTGTTGCCTCTTTACGACCTTCAAAAACAAACAAGAACCTCATCAATAAAACTGATTATTTCTTCAAATTAGTTTAAAACACTTCTGAAGAAGGGACAGGTGTCAGACAGCTTGTGTTTACATTCCCACATCAAATATTCACAGTGACTGATACAGTTAAATGTTTAAAGGAAGAAGGATGAGGTTCTTCTATCAGAAATCTAATACATGTAAATCTAATACATGTTCACAACAACATGAGAAAAAATGTAAGATAAGAGGTGCAGCTCTTTCTGCAGGTAGCTCCAAACCCGACAAACAGCTCTACATACAGCTTGATTTAGGACTTTTTATCACAACACATGCACGACTGCTGGGATTCAAATGCTGCATTTTGTGCCCCAGACCAATAAAAATACCAAAACAATAGAGTATAGAGGTTTTATCTTGTGTTATAGGATTTAAAAATCACCTGGCAAAAAGTCTGCATCTCAAGAATAAATTAAATAGTTAAAGGTATTGAGAATAAATTAATTTAGAGAATGATTTGTTTTTATTAAGAGAAAGAAGTTTGGTGAAGCTTGGTGAAGAAATGTTTTATATTCAAGGTCAGTGAATTTTTTTTTAAATGTCAATGAAGTCTCAAACTAAATGAAAACAGTGACCGGAAATTTACTGTTACCCAAACACAGAATACTGAAAGACAGTTTGATTAAAAATTATAGATGTGCAGATTTAATTAAAGTAATGAGAATATAATATATCACAAAATAATCATGAAAACCTCTCTCCTCCACTGATATACTTACTGATATAGACACTCTGACTCACTCAACACCTGACATCAGTATGCACCTGTGCCCACCTGCATGCTCAAACACAAAACAGACTGCTCTCTACACCCACACACCTTTATGTATGTCTGCTCACATCATCATCAGTGTCAAACACAACTTCTATAAAAATCAAGACAAGCTTCAGCTCCATCAGACTGTCAGCAGCTGCTTCTTTCACACATCATGTGACGAACAAAGAAAGGGAAGGACAGAAAGGATCTGTCCGGTCAGACACATGTCGTCGCTACAGCAACACAGCCTGCAGCCACACAGACGCTGGTTGTCATGGTTACACTGTAATTACACTGGGAGAGGAACTGAGGGGAGTGAGACGGAGAGACGATCACTTTTAGCCTCTTTGACACTTTAACACGTCCAGAGTGGTGCTGTTGATTTGATCATAATAAGCTTTGAGGCATTTTAGACAGTTTAATACTTTCTGTAGTTTGAACTTGCTGATGGTGTGCCTTAATCCGCCTCTGTCTCCTCCCATTGAAAAAAAGATGACGCCAAATTACCACAATGGTGGGCCCTGACAAGTTCTGCAGGAGCATCATCGGTCAACAGAGCTGTCAATCATGAAGTCACACCCCCTCTTCTTCTTTTTTAGCATCAAATACAAACTCAAATTAAACTAGTCAAAAAATGAAAACTGTATCAGCATAAGAACTAACTATGATAACAAACATTTATTTGACCTGTAATTGATTTTAGAGTTTGACCCATGTTCCATCTGTTAAAATGGAGGAGGCAGGGCTTATGACCTATAATGTAACCAGGAGGAGCGCTGAATATTCCAGTTGCACTTTTAGGGGGCTGTTGTGTTGTCCATCATTCCTATTTTTCAATTCTTTATTTATTGAGGGAGAGTTTAACAGTCTGCCTTACTGTGAGACGAATCTACCTAAATTGTGTCCATTTACCTACTTTCCAACAAAATGCAACATATACAGTAATCACAGCTTACTTGACAATTCATCAGCAACCTAGCTCTTCACAGGTTTTTATAGGGCAACTATGGAGTACTTACAAAAGAACACAGGAAGATTCGATTTTACAGATGCACATAGTAGGGAAGGCAAAGGTAACATCAAGAGCAAGCTAATTGGTGCAGGAAAATAAAAACGAACCATTTATTCACTCCGTCACTCTGTTTAGTCAGATGAAATCTGGCCTTAAAGGTTTAACATATTTTGTCCAGTTAGTCCAAATCTTGTAAAATCTTTCCTTTTGATCATTAAGGGAGAATGACAGCCTTTCCAAAATATATATTTCACATATTATTTCAACCCATATATTATTTGCTATTATATATTATTTTCATATTATTTGTTTGTCATGGCTTTTGACCATCTTTTGTAATTTGTTGTTATTTTGTGTGCTTTCAGTATTATCTTATTTATTGCACATTGTATTGTCGATATTGATTCTCTGTGAAACACTTTGTGACAGGGCTCTGTGAAAGGTGCATTACGAAATAAAGTTTACTTACTTACTTACCCAGTCATCAATAATAGTGGGGTCAGATTCCAACCATGTCCTTGTGACAGCTTTTTTTGCCTTCTGCCAAAATAATTTGTGCTAGTTTCGTATCATTCCTATTCCATCCATCAAATAAAATATCATTTGTTTAGATTGTATCACAACTAAAAGGGATATTAACTCCAAATATGTTATTGACCTTCCTGTTATGTTCAGGGTCAGATAGACCCTTTTCAAGGTTCAAAATTAAAAAAAATGTGTTTTTTTCTGTATGAAAATTCTTCTACTTGCCTTAATTAGCGTAATCAACATATAAAATAAAATGGTTCCTTTCTCATATTTACAACCCCCCCTGCATGTTTATATTGCATAGATACTGTTCGTGGGTGAATCTGACCCGGCAGTCAAAGTGGAGGCTAAAAGGAGTCAGAAGTGTGAAATACTAATTGTTTCTTTGCAACTGTGTGACATATTTCACCCCAATCACGTATACACACACACACACACGCACACACACACACACACACACACACACACACACACACACACACACACACACACACACACACACACACACACACACTCCCTATCTCTTGACCTCATCTGTAAAGTGCATGAATGCAGGTGTTGGCATGACTTTTGACGGGAACCTTCTCTGTTCCCGTGGGCAATCTCCATCCAAATTAAGGGGACTCTCAGCAGGGTAGTGATGTGTCATGATCAAAAGCAGCGGCTCTGAGAGCCGATGCTTTATAGTGAATCAGAAGAGCCGGCTCACATCGAGAGAGAGCCGGCTCCCGTTTTTTTCCTTTCGCTGCTTAGCTCTCACAGTGCTCAGCCCCAGCTCTGCTCACAGCAGAACTTTGTTTTGATTGGTTAGCATGGCGGCCGTGCGGCCAATCACGTGAGGATATAGGATGCTGGTGATGGAGGGGAGGCTGTGTATCGTGGCTGCATCTGTTCCTTCCGAGAGAGTCTTCTCGAAGACAGGGCAAATACTCACTGAGAGGAGAAATTGGATCAGCCCATCCAAGCTGAGGCATCTGATTTTTCTTAATCCAGACCTGAGGACATTAATAATGTTTGCTTGGGTTTGGTTCTGGTTCTGTTTTCTTGAGTTGGTTCTGGTTCTGTTTGCTCGAGTTTGGTTCTGGTTCTGTTTGCTTGGGTTTGGTTCTGGTTCTGGTTCTGTTTGCTTGAGTTTGGTTCTGGTTCTAGTTATGTTTGCTTGAGTTGGTTGTGGTTCTGTTTGTTTGAGTTTGGTTCTGGTTCTGTTTGATTGAGTTTGGCACTGTAATAGAATAAATGAACAAAATTGGGCAATTACAAGGCTTTTCCTAAATTCAGTGTATGTTAAAGGGTTTTTAACACACAAACCATTATTTTTTGCAAAGTTAAGGTAAAATATACGACTACGAAAGATCCTAAATTAAGAGCCGTTCGGGAGTCAAAAGAGCCAAACTTCCCATTACTACAGCAGGGGATGGGAAAAACATATACAGATTCTCTGGAAGGGAGTCCTACCAACATTATACTCTGCATCTACACATGATACACTCTTTGTCAGAGCTTTACAACATGAGCAGCAGAAGTAAACAGGTGATAACCCTGGCACTCCTCTCTGATCATGACAGTGAAAGAGAGGAGGGTGTTTGAAGATGAAGACCATCTTGTGGTCAATTCTGAGTCTGATGATTCGGATTATGAACCAAATGAGGAAACAGATATTCATATTCCTCCAAGCAGACATTCACATAAAAAAAAATCATATAAAGACAGAGCCACTAGGATAGCAGTGACTCGTGTAACAGACATCAAGTCAGCTTTTGAGCAGGTCATGATAAATAGTAAACGGTAAATGGTAAATGGTAAATGGACTTGCACTCATATATCTCTTTTCCAGTCTTCTGACCACTCAAAGCTCCTTTACATTACTCGCTCACCCAATGATGGTAGAGGCTGCTATAGTAAGGGACCATCAGTATTAGCTAATCTTATTCTAGACACTCATACACCGCTGAACAACTGAGGGAGCAGTTTGGGGTTCAGTGTTTTGACCAAGGACACTTCGGCATTTGACTGCAGGAGCTGAGATCAAATAGAGACAAGCTGTCAGCCATTAGAACAGTGAGGGACAAGTGGGTAGAGCAACTTCCACTACTCTATAACCCAGGCCCTAATGTCACAGCGGATATAAGGCTAGAGGCATTCAGAGGTTTCTTCCATTTTAGGCAATATATACCTTCCAAGCCAGCTAAATACAGCATCAAAATCTGGACAGCGTGTGACAGAAGAGGTGTCTTGGGTTAATTTATCAACATCCCTTCATAGAAATGAAATGAACAAAAATCTATGTCATGTAAAACTATTGTATTTATATTTAGGTCTTTCAAATGTACATTAAGAAAAGCTTTAACATGAATTTTCATGAGAAACGTGTGAGTTATCCTCATTGAACCATGATCTTTGAGGATTTAAGAACACCATTGCACTAAATATTGATTTAAATGGTTAGTAATGGAGTTAATAATGAGATTAAAAAATGTTTATTGGGATTTTTTTGAGTTCTGACACTTCTGGATAATTAAACATGCCCCGGGTCAAGTTGACCCACGAACATTATTGCTGTCCCTAAGAAATGAACATATCAGGAGGGTTAATTCGTTTATGAATTTCCTGCCTAAGAGGCACATAACTGGGCAAACCCCCAAAACATGCTAGTGATTGGCTTCATTTATTCCACAAAGCCTCCAACAACAACGGCCTCTTCCCTGGTGTCGTTGTGCAGCGTGCATAAAAGAACCTCAATAGATTTTCAACAAAATTACTGCCACACCGTTGAACATGTTGAGCTCCATTGCGCTCGACATATTCTTGTTAAGCCCTGCCCAGAAATTTGCAGTTCCCTATCTTTTCCCACTTTTCTTTTAAGTACTGAGTATTTTCTGTTTGGACTGGAGTATGCCATTATATTCTAAATGTTCTTACTGCATGATTCAGATTTGCTCGCTAACAAAATGACCTTCAGAAACCCTGTCTCCTCTTTTCTTAGGCTCAATCAGGTTTTGTAGTTCTGAACCATACTTTCCCTTTAAGGGTTCAAAACTATTGAACTCCCCCATGTGGGTAAAGTATAATAATTGGTAACGCCAGGCCAGCTGACAGGTTAGCCTGTGCCCTGGACAAGGTGACTCACGAACGTCCACATTTCCAAATGTAGTGTACACTCACAATGACATCAGTGTTTGGTTGGACTTTGTTAAAATGACGTAATGACGTGCATGGTAGAGCTGACCCTGTTTGCAGAGGTTGACAGCTTCAGTCCCTGTACTCTGGTTGGTTTTTCAACAAAGAGGCCGAGCAGAAGGATCATCTGTGGGAAATACACTTAGCACTAACAAGTGCCTCATACACCACACCTCAAAGCACCAAACTATCCCTTTCAATGTGTGAGGGAATGTCTGTTTCTGTATGTAAGCCCTGTGATGATATCGCTGTAAGCTGATAATGGAGGGATGGATAAGCTACTGTTGTATTGCAGAAGTAGACGTAAAGTGAGTGATGCTGCTGAGTACAATCGGACAACCTGTCCTTCTATTTCTGGAGACAGGTGTCTGTCTGGTGTTTATACAACCAAAAGCTGCACTCTGTCACTGATCCACAGAAGGAGGGAAGTTTTGTTTGTTTGTTTTATGTATGTCCTGTGAATCTGTGGAAACTCTAAGCAATAAACTCAACTGATTGGTACTTTAAGTTTGCTACAGACCCTTTTGGGATGCTGGTTTAGCTCAGCTGTCGCTCAGAGTCCCCATCACAGTGGTTGAGGGTCTGATCCTGTCACTGCAGCATCTTATTGTTTAAAGAATCGCAAAAACACTTCTAGTATTTGCAATTATTAACAGAGACAACTATTTTACAGCTACTCCTGAACAAACAAACACAGCTTTATGTTATTGTCAAAGTGAAGTTATGTTATTGTCACAGGGACAACAGTGGATTTGGATGACGTGTTTTGGGAGGAAGACTGTAAAGGCTAATGTCAAACTAAATCAGACAGGAGTCAACACAGGTTCACAGTAATTACATTTTACATCTCATGAGGTCTGATTAGAATCAAACAATAAGACATGTGGAATAAATGTTTGTACCCTTCATCCCCATGCATACATATTTTATCTATTTAAAGGTGACATATCATGCAAAATCGACTTTTTAATGGTTCTCTACCTGAAATATGTTGCCCTGGCATGTCTACAAACCCCCCGAAAATGAAAAAAATCCATTCTGCCCCTGTTCTGATTTCTCCACCTTTCTGTAAATGTGTGCTGAAACAAGCCGTTTCAGACTTCCGTGTTTTTGTTACGTAACAACAATATCCGGTCTGTAACAGAGTCAGAGCTCAGAGCTTGTTCAGCCCATAGACTGTATAAAATAATACTGAATCCTTCCTCCGTTTTTCATTCCCTGCACATGTGTGCTTACAAGGAGCTTAGGAGGGAGGCATGCTAGTTGTAGGCTGTCTTAATAAACACAAAGGTCGGTTTTACTCCCCACGTCTGCAGATTTGAAGATCTAGTGGATGATTTTTATTTATCATGGATAAGTGCTAGCGCTAGTTAGCATAGCCACATAGCTACATGTTCGTAGCTGTGTACCAAGACACACGTTGACATACTGACAAATAAAACAACAAGAAACACTAAATCTGTGACCAATAGTTCAGAAAGGTCCTGCTGCAGGTGGTGCCTCTCCATCAGGATTAGATTCTGGATCAGATTCAGAGGCTATCTGTGAGCAGCCATGTATATTCAGCCAACATGTAAACATTTGATCAACGTGCTGGAGAGCCGAGGGCACATCCACTTCCTGAGGGGGCGTGGTCAGAGGGAAAACAGACTGTTCTGAGGAGGGCTGAAGAAGAGGGCTTTTCAGGCTTGCCAAGATCTGATTTCAAAGTGTTTTTTTGAGCATAAACTTTAAAGACATGTTTTGGGGACATCTTAGACCAATATATATTGATGAAAAAAGCGTGAAATGTCACCTTTAAATCCGGACACTGATCTAATCTTGTGAAACATATCTGCATGTGCTTTGCTGACATCTAGAGGTGAAACAGGAACATGTTTAAAAAACACACCCAGTATCCTGAGCAGAAAAGTCCTTGTTCTGTTTAAAAAAAGTGAAGCTTCTGTTTCTTGATTAAGCATAAAAATATATATTTGCTGACTTTCTGCCTTCAAAGAAGAGTCTTCAGATAACATTTGTTTTTTATTCTGATAGAATAATGATATTATAGCCATGTCAAAAAAATTACCAAGACAATCAAAAGAAAACTGAATTGTTTCAAATTAATTAGGCATCATATGCCAATCAAAGCAGCACAGCGATATATGCATGCAGTGATTTTTTCACGTCTTATTGTGTCAGAGTGTGGAGCCAAGGTCCCCTGACCGTGGTTAAACCTGTAACATTTCATCACCAAGCCTTAAAGGTGACATATCACGGTTTTTTCATCAATATATATTGGTCTAAGAGGTCCCCAAAACATGTCTTTAAAGTTTATGCTCAAAAAAACATTTTGAAATCAGATTTTGGCATGCCTGAAAAGCCCTCTTCTTCAGTCCTGCTCAGAACAGTCTGTTTTCTCTCAGACCACGCCTCCTCAGGAAGTGGATGTGGCCTCGGCTCTCCAGCACGTTGATCTAATGTTTATATGTTGGCTGAATATACATGGCTGCTCACAGACCCGCATTACTTCAACCCTCTGAATCTGATCCAGAATCTAATCCTGACGGAGAGGCACCACCTGCAGCAGGACCTTTCTGAAGGATTGGTCACAGATTTAGTGTTTCTTGTTGTTTTACTTGTCAGTATGTCGACGTGTGTCTTGGTACACAGCTACAAACATGTAGCTATGTGGCTATGCTAACTAGCGCTAGCACTTATCCATGATAAATAAAAATCATCCACTAGATCTTCAAATCTGCAGACGTGGGGAGTAAAACCGACCTTTGTGTTTATTAAGACAGCCTACAACTAGAATGCCTCCCTCCTAAGCTCCTTGTTAGCACACGTGTACAGGTAATGAAAAACAGAGGAGGGGTTGAGTTGTATTTTATACAGTCTATGGGCTGAACAAGCTCCGAGCTCTGACTCTGTGACAGACCGGATATTGTTGTGACGTAACAAAAACACGGAAGTCTGAAACGGCTCGTTTCACACACATTTACAGAAAGGTGGAGAAATCAAAACAGGGGCAGAATGGATTTTTTTCATTTTCGGGGGGTTTATAGACATGCCAGGGACACATATTTCAGGTAGAGAACCATTAAAAAGTCGATTTTGCATGATATGTCACCTTTAAAGATAATGGATAAAAAACCCAGGAGGTGGCATCACTGCCACGGACTGAAGCAGCATAATCTGCTCAGTTTTGATGATTTTATTAAAATCTTGTGCCTGAAACAGTTTTTTAAATGCTTACAAAACTTTGCACCAGAAATTTTATGCAAATCTATCACCAGGCAAAATAACATTGGGAACACCCGGGGCACAACTGGTGGTGATTGTAAAATCACACACCGTTCGTAAGACCTCCCTGGAGTAGTCAGCTTTTTCTATAAAAAGGCTCTCAAATGTGGAACAAAATACCAACGGAAATAAAACTAACACAGGATATAAAGATTTTTAACAAGAGCGTTAAAGCGTGGTAAACGCAACATCAGAGATGTGAACATATTAAACTATAATGATCTGTAATAGTTTATTGTAATTATATGTAACCATGCTCTGCTCTTCTTTAAAATTTTCCACAATTGTTATTGTATGCATGTTATGTTACATAATCCTGACATCTTTCTTCCTTCCTTTATCTTACTAAAAGCCTAACTAGGGACAGGAGTTTGAAACTAGTAATAAAATCTCGATATGCAAAGCATCAGTTACGAGAGCTGTTTGTAAAAGGCAGCAGTTGTACTATGTAATCTGCATTGTCCCTATCAAAAAAAACATAATACGAATAAATAAATATAAAGTTTGATTGGTTACTGGTAAAGTGGCTGGGGAGTGGTGTTTGAGAAGTCTTAAGCAAAGCTGTGTTTGTTTATGTTGGAGAGATGGAAAAGTCAACTAACGGAGCTTCAGATAGCTAAACAGACTATTAATATATTACCTTAGCTTAAAAGAACAAGGCTAAGAAAGAATAAATTCATTTATTAAACAAGCGAGGCTCAGAAAGTATAACTTCATTTATTCAAAAGTGAAAGCAGTCCTGTCAAAGCAGGTCATAGGTCGGTCTACTAATCGCCCCAACACATTCAACACTTATTTAAGGCCGGAGGAGGCATGGGTAAAGAAAATAAATACACACATTCACATCATTTAAAATCAGCATGAACAAAACAAACAAACAGGAAATAGAGTGAATCAGGTACATTCAGCAGAAGAGTAGTTTGTAATCATGATTTACGTTGAGTAGAAAACAGTAGCGCTTTGTGCAACTCTCCTTTCTTTCATACATGATGCAATGATGAGTAGAATAAATGGAAGCTGTAATTAACACTGAAGCCAGATTATCCAGATTATTAGGACGTTTATATCCTGACATCACAGCATGATGTAAGTCATAGATCAATCTAATGCTTCCACTATGTCAGAGGTCGTGTTCACTTCAGGAACAGGTGTTTGAAGTTCTCATGATATTATACGCAAAGGCTTATTTTCTTTTTTCTCTTAGTGCCGCCCCCCTCCACCTTGCCACACTGGTCACTGTCTCCTCACAGGGTTGTCGATCCTGAAGCCCCCCCCTGTGAAGTGAGGTTTGCTGCTGAGCTGAGGCAGAGGCTCCAGCTGCTCCACCTTTGTATTTGCCCTCTGCTCACTGAGGACACACAGAGGACATGCAGGACACCAAGGAGTGAGCACATAATACTGCTGTGTAGAATAAGTAGTGTGTTTCATACTCATGACTTACTGCTGATCCTCACCTGTAGAGTTTTTTCTGACTCAGGTATTTCTTCTTGATGTTTGCCAGCTCATTAGCTAAACTTTGATTCTCACTTTTGTACTCGTTCATCTTGGAGTCGAGCATCCTCAGCTCGGCGATCAGTGCCTGTGAAGTCAAAGAAAAAAGAGGGGTTGTCTGGGGGAAAGAACATGTTTTTCTATGATGATTTCTTTGAATTACAAAAAGTCTTACCAAAGATACTATATTTTTATCAAAGCTGTTATGAAGGTAATATTGTGCTATGTTTTTTTTTTTTCCAGGTCCCAGAGGCAGACACCTTCTCTACTTTTAAGAGTAGGCTTAAAACTTTCCTTTATGATAAAGCCTACAGTTCGAGCTGGCTCAGGCTTGACCAGCTCTTAGTTATGCTGCTATAGGCCTAGACTGTCAGGGGAACTGACACACTGGGATCCTATCACCCCCCTCCCCCCATCACTTACTTTATGTCTCCCTGTCCCATTAAAGTTACTAACCATAGACCTTTCGTGAGTCCCTGAGCTCCCTTGTCTGGTAGGTTCCTTTGAGTCGCTGCCGTAGACGGCCTGCAGCTACAGACGTGCCGGACTCCAGCGACAACTACTACTAGCCGTCTCATCACTATCATCTCTCTCTCTCTCTCTCTCTCTCTCTCTCTCTCTCTCTCTCTCTCTCTCTCTCTCTCTCTTCATCTCCTCCATCACTCTTTCCAACCCCAACTCGGGCTGAGCTAAATGTGTGTCTAACATGAGTCTGGTTCTGCTCAAGGTTTCTGCCTGTTAAAGGAAGTTTGTCCTTGCCACTGTAACTTGCTAAATGCTACAAAGTGCTCTGCTCATGGTGGATTAAGATGAGATCAGACTGAGTCCTGTCTGTAAGATGGGACTGGATCTGATCCTGTCTTGATGTTGGGTCTTTGATGATAATTTAACATAGGGTACGGTCTAGACCTGCTGTGTGTAAAGCAACTTGAGATAATGTTTGTTGTGATTTAGTGCTATATAAATGAAGATTGATTGATTGATTGGTTGATTTTTTTCGATGGTGTGTGTGCTCCTTCCTTCCTCCTCTATACTGCATTGTAGTTTGTAAATATTGTAAATGGTGTATATATTGTGATTTCTTGAGAGCAGCTGTTTTCAGTCAGGCAAAGTTTTTCTTTTATATTTATCAAGGTAAGATGGCTTTGGTTATTTAAGATATTTATTTCTTATGTTGGCATTTACTCTCCTAACATCTTTGTTAAATGAGCCTGTTAGTTCAAATAAGTGTAAAGTCTTTTACGTTTGTTTGGATGTCCTTGGGGATGAGGAAGGAGAGAGTAACCTTTATGTTGTGCTCTTATTTCCCCTGGGCGAGGTGAAACATAGAAGACTGTAAGGAAAACACTAGTGAAAGAATAAAGAGTCAAATATGTCACTAAAAGATCAAAACTATCAGCTCACAGGTCTGTGTCAGTGTATCTGCTGATAAATGAACACAAATCTGATTAAGTTTGGAAAGTCTACTCATAATAAAGTGCATTTTAATTAAATGTAATATTTAAAACCCTCCATCAATATCTCATGCAGAGCAATGATCAAAGCAAAAAGAAAAGTGATGCTCAGATAAAGAACAACGCCTTCAGAGGACTTACATGAATAAAGTGATATTTTTTCTTTGTAGAAAAAATCAACAAAGAGACAGCTATGTCAGGTTGTGGGTGGACAGAGGGGATGGTCACGGACAGAAAAGATAAAAAGATAAAAGATAAAGCTGACAGGTCAGAAACAGGAGAACATGGAGAACATGGAGAACATGCAGAACTTGGAGAACATAAAGAACATGGAAAACAGAAGAGATGGTGAACATGACGAAGGAAAGAGACCTTTAGTTTCTTGGTTCTTTCTCTGAGGTTCCACTGACACTGCTGGAGCTGCTCCACTGCCTCTGGACCCGGCTGACGGGCCAGAATGTGCTTCAGCTCCACATACAGCTTCTCCTTCTCCTTTGTGGAGAAATCAAGAGGAAGAATAGAAGAAAAGATCCAAAGATATCACAAACATCTTTGATGACTTTTTGTACTCCAGAGTACAAGATGTTCCTGCTGTATCAAAAACTCTGACCTGTTACCTTGCTTTTTAAAGGCAGCTCAAACTGTCACAGAACAAACCAAAGATATGCATCACATTTGTTTTGCAGTTGGATAACATTTTGGGGTGATAGTTTAAACAGACCTCAGATATTCTGGAAGAAACTAGAGGTAGCCTCACCCTGCTTGGTTTAACTTGTCCAAAGTGACCTGAGACGTCTGAATGTGTCAAAGCATATATGATTATCAGATATTTATCCAGCCAGAGAAACATTTTCAAATGGTTGTGGGTTGATTTTTTTAATGTGCTCAAATAGGTATTAAAATATGAATGGCTTGATTGTGAAGGTAATCAATCAAACTGCCTCCTTGTTAAAGATACACGTTGCTTAGGGCACATTTACCAACCGTTCTTAAGAACAAATCTGTTCTTAAAACCCACTTAAGCTTTTTTAAGAAGTGTCTGACGTTCACCAAAGTTTTCTCATCTGGGATTTGTTAATAGCTAAAATCAAATAGCACTCAAGAACACTCTAACACACATTTGAGCGCTAACATGTGAGTGTACAATTGTTGGATATTGTTTTCCTTCATTTAGCATCTTTATAAAGACATGATTTAAATGTAGCCAACTTTTATTTTAATCATGCAATGTTTATTTTTCATACTGCAAAACTTCAAATTATGAATATGAAATAAGTAATCAGGTAAGTATGTTTAAAATATCAGATTCAAATCAGAATTAGCTTAAGGCCGTATACATAGACCTAGAATCCTGAGACATGAAATGTTAAATTATTTTTGCACGGGATGACATTAGACAATATTATAGGCTACAGTCTAAATAATAATAAAATATGAAATGAAAACGTATTCTCACAAATGAATAACCTACCTTTACATGTGTACTTAATGACTGATCTGTTACGTGTTCAATCATTTTATAGCGACAGCTTTCAGGATAAGATCTGTCAAATCGTTTTAATTATGGGAAAATAAGTCTAAGATTCTTCTGTCTCAGGGAAGATTTCCTACAGATTTGAGATCAAACTTTATATTACTTTGCATCTGTTGTGCGTCTTTTTCTGTTCACAGTGCAGCGTTTCTGATGATGGCGTTCTAAATGAGTAATACCAGCGAATACATTTGATTCTCTATCAAAGCTACAAAATATAATAGAAAAACATCAGCTTGGGAGAGTGCAATCAGCTTATTGTTTAAATTGCACTGTCTCTATGTTTCTCCACTTTTTCTCTCAAGCCTGTGTCATATCTGTGTAGACCTGCAGTGTCATGCCCTTATATGGGCATTTAAGTGGGTGTATATCGATGCTAATTGGGAACATCGAGCACAAGCTTTAAACTTACCAGGACATGGCATTCATCAATTTAAGAACACAGGTGAGAATAATTCTGCTGTTTAAGAATCGTTCATGAATCTGACTTCTATTAGAAACATTCTGAAGAGTAAATTTAAGAAAAATCTTAAGATGTTGGTGAATACGGCCTATTGCTCCCTAACCAGGACATGCAGAAAGTGCTGTGTATAAACTGATGAACGAGTGTCTACCTGTAAAAGGAGTTCACGCTCCTCCAGCTCTTGTGTCTTGGAGATGAGTCGTTTTTGTAAGGACTGAATCTTCTGGATGAGTTCATATTTGTCGGGGTCACTGCCCTACACAGAAACATCAAGATTGTTAAGCCTCTCCTCTTTCACTTTGGAGAGAACAGGATAAGCTTTACCTGAAAAGTGTGGCTCTCATTTGAGAATTGTAATCTTTACTGTGAGGCAGAAAAGCACGACACAACAACCCTCAGCCTCTCTTTAACGAGTCGTTCACCTCCAGTCGTCTCCATCTGTGGATGTTTATGGGCTTCAGCTGATCCTCCAGGATGCTGTTTCTCATCCTCTCTCTCAGCAGCTCCCTCTGCTGGTGGAACAGCTCTCGCCTGCAAAAGCAGAGTTAGATGATAACTAACAATTCCTGTTTGACAGATGAGGAGATTGATTCACAACTAGAGAATCTCTGGTAAAAACAAATCTGAAATGAAAAAAGTTTCATGCATGGAGACTATCCAACCCCGAACTCATGTCTTTTTTTTTGTTTTGACTGCTCTTCTCTCTGTTACCTCAGGTCCTCAGTGTTGGGTACAGTCTTGTCCAGGATGCTCTTCTTGCGTTGCAGTCTCTTGATTTCGATCTTGAGCAGGCGAACGTCCTCTGTCCTCTGGCTGTAGTGGAAGTCCCCCTTGCTCAGAATGGATTGTTGGATCCTAATCTTCTCGTACAGCAGAGCCCGCTCATCGTTGTGGCAGAGCAGCTGTTTACCCAGGCTGTCCCGCTCTCTTATTACCTTGAGACATTATTCATCAACATATGATCAGATTAAAGTTTCAGTTGATAATCTAAACTTCATCATGTCTACCTCCCCCGACCTTATTTACCTGCTCCAGTTGCTTCTTCTGTTGAATCTGCTCAGCGTCAGCATCGGCTATGATCTTCTGCAGTTTTTGCTGTTCTGCTTTTTGACTGTCGACATGCTGCTTCGTTTCTTCAAGCTGGAGCCTCATTGTCTGCAGCTCCACCTGCAGCAGGGCACGTATAAAGTAGTCTTAAAAGCCTTGGCAAAAGAAACCTAACTAGTGTTAGGGACTAGAGATTAAAAACCTCAGTCAACCAGTGAGGTTACAGTTCACATCCATCAGTGTTCCTCACAGAGTTCACTTAGGCCGGGATGGGCACTATGTTTTGATGCATGTGAGCATGGGCATATCCCTTCCACTCTAGAGGAACAAAACAGATACACAAAGGTTGAAGTGAGGGAAGTTTTTTCCTCTCTCTGGCTGATAAAAAAAATTTGAATTAACCAAAAGTGATAAAAAAAAAATCCCTCAAGATGTTGGGGAGATAATGTGACTTGTCCATCCTTAAGTCTTCACAGACATCTGAGCATTATTTGAGGATGTCCAGGCATTTCTCAGATACCTGACTGGGTGAAGGTGCAGGAAGCATTATGAACACGTCCTGTATATTTATACAACACACAGAGTCTTTTGTGCAGAAATGTCTACGGCTGTAACTGATGTGCCCTGAAACAGCTTAATGATAACACTCTAGATGCAGATGAGGACCTCATAGCCACACCCCCAAGAAGAACCAATGAGGTGGGCTACAGTACCTTGAGCGCCTCGTTGTCTTTCTCTAGGCGCTTGTGTTCCTGCTGATCTTTAGCAAGGGCCAGCTCCTTCCCACTGATCTCATCTCTCAGTCTGGTGACCTGGTTGTTCATCGTTCTTATCTTTCTCTTCATCTCTGCAATCCCTTCCTGAGTCAGAAAAAAAGAAACAAAAATGAACAGATAGTAGCTGTTTTGACTAAGTGGTTAAAGCCCCTAATAGTGAGGCTAAAATCCTTGTGGATTTTACCGCATTTCTTCTCTTGCGCTCTACCTCCCACATTTCCTGTCTCTCTTCAGCTGTCCTGTCCAAGGAATAATTAATTAAACAGCGTCACAGATTCTTGACTTGTGGGTTTGAAGCAGACACTCATGGTTATGGAAAGTTCAATTACTCTTGTGTTAGAGTTTGTTCGGTTTCCTCTCGCTGTTTCTCTTCTACTCTGATAATCTGGTGTACACAACGCTGCAGGAGCCTCATTGGTCAACAGAGCTGTCAATCATGGTGTCATAACTATAATGTCAAAAAATATGTTTGAAAAACATTTATTTGACCTGGATTAGGTTTTTAGAGTTTGACCCATGTCCGATCTGTTACCATGGAGGAGGCGGACAATCAGCAGCAGGAGGCTTTGGATGAGCTGCTTTACAGTCCATGGTCTTATACGGTCTATGACAGGTAGCCTCAAGAAGGAGCAACAAGACTGACACTGTGAACGGCCTTCATAAGTTCAAAGTAAAATAATGAAACTTGCTCTCACGGCTCAGCCAAGTGTTGAAGATAAGAGTTACAGGAACACAGGAGCTGTACCTGAGCTTCGATTAGGTTTTTGCTGTAGAGGTTCCTCTCAGAAACGATGCTCTCCAGCAGGTTCTCTTGCTGTTTGAGTTTGCACTCAGCCTCAGTGACTTTCTTCCTCCAGTCAAATATCTCATTCTCTCTCACTTCAACGTCACTCATCTTCTGCTGCACCTGTGGAGGTGATAAATGTTCCAAGCAGAGAAGTCAGAGGTGATGGCAGGTCTACTGAGACTGTCAGGAAATGTAACTTTGAATTAACGTGTAACATTAAACCAACTTCTGCATAACCTGCCTTCTGCATGAGGCTGCTGGTCTCATTGATGTAACGGTCCCGCTCTTTTTCCAGCTGCTGGATGATTTTGAGTTGCTTCTGCGCCTCCTGGCGGTATCCATTGATCTCATGTTCTAAGGTCTTCTTGTCCTGCTCGAGGAGCTTCACCACATTTTGCTGTTTCTCAGACGACTGTGTAGCTTTGATTATGGTCTGTTGAATACACAAACATACAAGAACATTTACAAATATGATCTATGTTACTGGTTTATATATGTAAGCTGTAAATAAATTATTATTATAAATAAAAAGGTGAAAAAGACAATATAGAGGATCATATGTGGATAAGGAAACCTGTAAATAAAAGAGAAGTGACCTGAGGATCACTTTCACTTCAGTTACTGCTAATCCCTTTGCCAGTTTATTTGTTCGTCTGTCTGTCTGACAACCTACCACCCTACAGACAGACAGACAGACAGACAGACAGACAGACAGACAGACAGACAGGCAGACAGACAGACAGACAGACAGACAGACAGATAGTGTGTTTGGGTGACTAAACAGACCAAAATGAAAGCCTCAGACTCAAGGCTAAAATAACATTTTTCAAACAAAAGCGCATTTCAACAGAACACCGGTGTAACAAAATCACAAGATGACCGTATCTAGATTTGACAGTGATTTTATCTTGAGGCATGTCAAAGGATGCAGAAAACATCATTCTGTGACAAAGATTTTTAGGAACAAAGTCTGTGTGATGTGTCATGACACCTTATAAAACATTTAATGTTCCTGTTTATCAAAAATATAACTGGATTTGACTCTACATGTTTCTGATGCTACATCACTTGGTGTAAGGCCCTTGACTATGTTTTTTGCTGTTAAAGGCTCAGATGTGAGACACAGCTCAAGTTAGTTAGCGTGCATCCACAGTTTCAAATGGTTGTATGAACCCCCCGGTGTAAAACATGTGCTTTATGTTAAGTCTGAATACACCAATAGGCTCTCCTTTGCAGATACCTTATTTAAAATGTCCCGCTCTCTGATCAGTTCCTCTAAGGCTTTTCTATCCACTTCCACCTGCTTCTTAGATGATTCAAGATCTGCAAAGAGAGAAGGATGGAGGAAGGTTTATGTTTGTGGTAGAAACAATTAATGCTTTAAAATAAATCACAACAACAACAACAACAACAACAACAATAATACTATTAATAATAATAATACTAATAATAACAATGATAATACTACTACTACTAATAATAATAATAATATTAATATTAATAATGACAATAAATAATAACAACAACAATAATAATAATAATAATAATAATAAATATAACAATAATAATGATAGTAAAGAACAATTAATAATACAAATAACAATAATAATAATGATAGTAAAGAACAATTAATAATAAAATAACAATAATAATAATGATAGTAAATAATAATTAATAATAAAAACAACAACAATAAAAAAATGAATAGAAATTAAATAATTGTAATAATAATAACAATACGAATACAAATAATAATAACAACATTAACAACACCCATAATAATGATAATAAAAACAACAACAACAATAATAATAATAATGATAACAAATTATATTATTATTAATAATAAAAATAATAATACTAATATCAACTATAACAATTAATATAACAAATAACAAATAATAATAATAATAATAATAATAATAATAATAATAATAATAATAATTATAATAATAACTACAACAACATAGTAGTAGGGATTTGTGAATTAGCCCTTGTGTCATTTTGAGTTCTTTTACTGGATAAATCCTTAAAGAAAAGAAGACTGTTTTTGACTTTTAAGTTTGAGATTCTTCACATGAAATGAAAGAAAATAACAAAGAGCTGAGATATCAGACGGACACAAGAACAAACGTTAAGAAAAAGACAGTAAACCGGCTGTGAAAACTGTTAGCTGTGGCTAGAGAGTGACTTTACTGAGTGTCCTCTAAATGACAACATACAGTCCTCTCTCCTCTTCTAATACAAAGAGTAATAGAATCCTTCTATACACTAATTGTAGTATTTTCAGAACTGGATATATAAGCATGGTATATGTTTGTTTTTTCAACAGACAGATTGGATTCTCTTGGATGTCTTGCTCCTTTACTCTTATAGCAGGCATGTTCAGCATGTCACCTTTTTCAGGTTCAAACAGAGCTCACCTGATCAGAGAAAGGGCAGTACTTAGGGGCAGGAACACTGTGAGCCTCATTACCTTTCTCCAGTCCAGCCATCTGAGCTTTCAGGGTCTCCCTCTGCATGTCCACCTCAGCTTTCTGATCCTCCATCTGGTGGAACTTCTTCTGGATGACTTCTCTCGTTTTTGTTTGTTTTGCCAGCTCCTGACGCATGTGATTCACCTCCTCTTCTCTAAGCTGACACATGGCAGTGGAGAGGGGATATGAAGCTTTACATTTCAGAAACAACGAGGGCAAAGGGTACTGAAAACCAGAGAGGATGCACTTAACTATATAACATAAATCTGTTTCTGTAGGCTGGAAAACAAGCACTCCCCAGATTTTTGAAAGCCATTTTCCGCAGCCTGTACTCAGTACTCATGCAGTGATACAGTTAGTGCTGCAGCATCCTGCCACCCTAAGGATAATGGAAATACTCTATGTGGTGTGGTACAAGTTGACTGTGTGCGTCTGAGGAGCATCCTTTATCTAGATGGTGATCTGCTTTGTTAGTAAAGCGCTCTCTCCGTTTCACTTTTAAAATCATGCACTAACCAGCATACAGAGGAAGAGGTGTGTGTAGAAGTGTGCACCTTGAGCTCATTTGTGGTCTGCTGGTTCTCCAGGGAGAGCTGTTCTTTAACTGATGAGAGCTGCTCACACTCCTGCTGCAGTTTACTGTTCTTCACCTGCGTCTGCTCCTGTTCCTTCGTGGTCCGTTCATTCAGGACCTGTCATAGTCAGGGAGGGGATGAGGTTGAAGGAAGAGGCTGTTTTAGTAACATACTGCTGTACTGTAGCAGTGTTTTATGGCCCACAGTTACACTAACACTGATTATACCATTATACGTTACCCCTCTGGAAGGTTCTGATAAGTTGGATTCATGTAACGGGTTCATGAAACGAGTTTATGTAACGGGTTCCTGACCTACGCCAATCAAAAGTTATTTATTCACATGGATAAATGATTTATTGATTAATTTAATTATTATTCAACTTTAGACTCAACCCTCATGCTTGTGGGGTTTACATACATCAAAATCAAAATACTACTGTGTTTTTAAAATGTCTGACAAAAAATATTTTTACTTTTCCCCCCTAAAGAAAATCTACTGAAGCAAAGGTCAGGTTTTTCAAAGTCATCTAGCTGAAAGAAGTCAACATAATCTTAAGTTCCCCTACATAACACAAGTCCTCCTTCTAAGCATAAAGGGACGCTTTATTTTTTAAGAGTGGAGGTATTAAGTACTTGTTAATATGAGGTTCATTACCCACAGTGGATCCCTGACAGCTCAGCCCCTTTTTTGAGACCTGCAACTGAAGCTAGGCTTTCAGAAGCTGGGGTCAGCTCTACCAGGTAATGAGGAACAATATTCCAAGTTACCTGGTGGTGCAGGTGTGTAAAGGGTGAGCCCATGAACTCAGAGAGCTCCTGTTGTCAGGAGTGGGACTTGGCAACATCAGCACTTCAGGACCTTTCTGAATCAGAGGACCAGTGGCTCACATACGGCTGCAGTCTGCATCACTCACCATTCAGAGCTCCCTGCAGCCTCACTTTCTTCAGTTTTCAGAAGTTACATCAGAAAACCAGAGAAGCTGAATGGAAGAGCATCTTCAGTGTACATTTTCAGCTCTCACTGTTTTTTATTGCATAATAACACAAACCATATAACAGAGTACAGAGCAAAAGTCAAGTTGACTCATATACTATATAACAGACTTGAGTAGCTGATCAGTGCGCTGCAGGCAGAGAAACAGGTAAAAGTCATGTCTGTGAACTGTGCAGAAACGAATGGGTTTTCTGACAGTGCTGGAAAAGTCCAAATAGAAAGTACACTTTCACCAACATCAGGGTCTGTTTTGGAGTTTGTTAAATCGTCTAAATTACATGGTAGTGCTGACCCTGTCTGAAGAGGTCAATAGTCCAGCTTCTGTTTTGGTTCTTTGGCTGGTTTCTCTACAAAGGGACCTAGCTGGATCTTCTGTTGGTAATACACTCACTGACAAGAACACCACTTAAAAACAACTGAACTATCCCTTTAATAAACTCTTTCTTCATGAATGACTGTGTAAATGGGGATTTTTCTCTCTGGTTAATATTATACTTAATGTATAAATCTAAACTGTGTTTATGAGAAAATCAGATTCTGTTCAGGCCATACATTTCCTGTTGTTTCAGTGTACTTTCAGATATCCCTGCTATTTACCTCACCCTCATCATAAACAGTGCATCATACAGAGCATGTGTCACATCCCAGTTACTCACCTTGAGGTCTTTCAGCTGCTGCTCCAGTCTCTGCTGTTCCTCTTTCGCTTTTTGGCCCTGCATATTGAGAGTTTTAATTTCCCCCATCTTTGCCTCCACGTCGACGTGCAGCAGCTTCACCTCCTTGTCCAGCTTCTCCTTAAACCTCATCTCACGGGAAATCTCATTCTGCTGCATCTGTAGCTCCTGCTGGAGCTGGAGACAGACATGGAGCAGAGAAACGTTCAAATCAAGGCAATAAATATTGGATTTTAACTCTGATGTCAGCCATTAACTTCAGAAGAGCTGTTTGCATTCCTCCAATAATTCAACTGCTCAAACTCAAACTGCTTACACTGATAAAACTCAAAATCTTACCAAGTGATTTAAGATAAATTTACTCAACAAGTAACATTTGGGCAAGATAGAGGGACTTGTTTTAAGACAATGCATCTTAAATATCTTGTTAAGTCAAACAACCTTGAAATAATCTTGTTTTGAGTTGTAATTTAGGAGAAACAAGGTTTACTTTACATTGTATACATTTTTAAAGCTGAGATCTTATTTGTGGAAGACGGATAATCTGGATTTAAGATAAACCCTTTACTTGATTTAAGTAAATGCATTTCATTGGAGAATCTATCAGAAAACAGCTCCATTGATAAAAGAAAGAAAGAAAGAAAGAAAGAAAGAAAAGTTTTCAGGCACTGTTTCTTCTAAATCAGATAAAAAATATACATCCTCAAACTACATGCACACAATGTAACACATACTTTTGCACAAAGCTGGCTTATCCTAAAAAACAACACAACTGAATATTAGTATATCCAGCTAACTATGAGAAGACATTATATCTCAAAATGCTCAAATCAAACTTTGTAATCTTATTAGTACAAGATGGTCTTAAGAACCTAGAGAAGTGCCGCTATAAAACAACTTAAATTAAGGTGAATATATCTCAAATGAAGAAGTTGACATGACATTTATTAGTGCAAAAAACTTTTTTTGAGTGGGAAAAATACTAATTGTAAGCATTCCTGGCTTATTCTGAGACACTACACTTTAAAATACTGGTAAACTGCTTAAGTTTTCCCTACTAATTTTAAGATCACAGTTTTCTAAATATTACATCTTATTTAAAGAAATGTTACTAAGCAAATTTTTACTTGTTCTATTGGCAGATTTCTTTTTGCTTATTTCAAGGTAAAAGTACCTTGGAATACGCTTTTGTTTTTGTTTTTGGAGGGGCATTTTTTCCAGTGTAGTGGTCAAATGTGTCATCGTAATCCTTGTACCTGCCACTTATTGGTGTAGTAGAGGCTCTTTCTTGAATATAGGATTGCGTCTCTTCATGCTTGCTGTCTTCTTCTACTTAATTTTAAAGGAAGAAGTTCCAGATATTTAGAGTAGATAAGGGAGGGCCATACTACTATTGAACTGTGGGTCAGTCGGGTACCTGGATCAGCAGAGAAACACCAGGGCATGAGTCAGCATTAACAACACGTCTTTAAATGAGCATTTTGTTATGTTCTTAGAGCTTTGAACAGGGGCTCTAAGGTGAAGTACATCCCAGTGAACACCAGCTGGGATTTTCACATTGAAATCTGAAACAGGCTGAGATCAGGAAGGTAAAGAGACATTGTTAAGAGAGCAGTTTGAATAAGTTTGTAGGGAAGACAATTAAGGCTTTGTTAACTTAGAAAGAGAATTTTATATCTCTGTAGGAGCAGGTCCCCTTTGACAGAGGCTGCCATCTTGCCCCGCCATGTTTCTACGATAGCTGAGAATGGACAAACTCGTAACACGTGTTTTTGTAGAAGATTTTTAGATTCAAGACAAAGACTTTATTTAACAATAACATTAATCTGGCAAACATTCTTTCAGATCTTTCAGACAACACTCAGGCAAGACAAATACTGAATTTCAACTTTTCCTGATCAGACACTTTACACAGTATACTTTCAAACCCCCACAGCTGCAGAAACTCTTTTATGTTCCCTGTGGCCTTGTGGAAGCAGAACTCCAGCCACAGTCTGGCCTTTATGTTGCACCTCCACAAAGTCACAACACTAAGTTGAGTCCCAGACTGTAGTCTTTCTCACCCAGTCAGGTAGATGGCCATTTTTGTCTCTCCAATTAAAAAGTTTAAAATTTGGCATTTGTATTTATTGTTTTACTGTACCTAAATCCACAAATAAAACATGGGTCAGAGAAAACAACACAAAAAAGACTTTTGTGTACATCTACAGCACAAACACCATGAAGAAGAAGAAGAAGAAGAAGAAGAAGAAGAAGAAGAAGAAGAAGAAGAAGAAGAAGAAGAAGAAGGAGATAGTGTTGGCTTTTGTACTACAAAATTTGTAATGATAGACGTTTTTTGATGGTAAAAACTTAACAAATGGAGGATCATACTTATGCATCACTTTGCATCTGAAAAAACTACTGTGCTAGACAGGACGACCCACAGAGAGGCGCCAAATTTAACGTCAACCAAGAGTGTCTCATGGCAGCTTTAAGGCAGAGTGTGAAACAACAGAAACTCCTTGTGTTATTATCAGTACAATACAAATGTTAAATAAACACACAACAGGTCAGAGGACTGATCTGACTAGTTTACCTGAGAGATGCTCTCTAACCCAGCGTCCCGTTTGGCTTCTGTCTCCTGCTGGGTTGTGTTGGCCTGCTTCAGTTTCTCTCTCAGATCCTCCACATCTGTCTGCAGCTGGTATCTCTCCTTACTCAACACCTCATTTACTCTTAGCAGCTCACTAAAAAATTAATTACAGTTTATTCACTCAATTTCACCAAAAGTATCATCACACTATCAGTATGTAAAATTCCCAAGTCATATACCTATTAATGAAATGGATGCCTGGAGAACTCTTGAGCAGACAAATGTGAGGAAACGTCCTGAGCCTGACTGCATCAGTGGCCAATTGCTTAGGAATTGTGACTTGTTCTTGAGTGGTATCTTTACATTTATTTTCCAGACTACTTTATCACAGAATAAGGTTCCTACATTATGGAAAGAATCTACTGTGGTACCAGTAGCCAAGGTGAAATCTCAAAAAGGTTTGAATGACTATCACCCTGTGGCACTTACCTCCTTATTCATGAAAGGTTTTGAGCTTTTTGTAAAAACAAGCATACTTACTATGTCATGGGGTACAATTGACCCACTCCAATCTGCTAGTCAAGCAAGGAAGGGGTACAGGATGCTACAGGGACATTACTGAATCTTGTTGTTGGGCATCTGAAGGGCCCAAAAATGCATGCACGTTTATGCTTTGTTGATTTCTCGTCAGCTTTTAATTGCATGCAGCCCCACGTTCTTTCTTGTACCAGATTTTGATTTTAGCACTATTTGTCCGCTGGTTGATTTCTTAATAATGAGGTCTCAGAGGACCCGTGTTAATGACACTTGTTCTGCAGCCTTAGAGTGTTTCAACAGGCTCACCTCAGGGGTGTGTTTTGTACGGGGTGCCGGTTGTAAAAATTGACAACAGTTTTCGAACGAATATATTTTCTAAATGTAGTTCCTTTTCTTCACATTTAGAGCATTTTCCTCAAAAAAGAGACCAAAAAACAGAAAATGAGCTTTTGTGACTGGACATTAATTGTTGGAATTCAATTTAAATCCAAATCTAAATGTTAAATCTAAATCTAAATGTCATATCTAAATCTAAATGTTATATCTAAACCTAAATGGTAAATATTATATCTAAATATTAAATATAAATCCAATTGTGAAATCAAAATCAAAATATTAACTATAAATATTAATGTAATATCTAAATCTAAATTTTAAATCTAGATTTGACATTTAACATTTAGATTTAGATTTACCATTTCGATTTCGATTTAATAGTTAGATTTAGATTTAACATTTAGATTTAAATTGAACATGTAAATCCAACAATAAATGTCCACTCACATTTCAGTTTTTTGGTCTCTTTTATGTGGAAAATGCGCTCAATGTGAAGAAAAGGAACTACATTTTTCAAATATATCTTTGAAAACTGTTGTCAAATATTTACAAATGGCACCGAGGTGGGTCACAGTCCAGTCTTCCATCTCAATGTCTCCAAGACAAAGGAAGTGTTTATTGATTTTTGCAAGAACCAACCTGTCAGGGCAACAGCTGTCATCGATGGAACAGCTGCAGATGTATTGAGTCTATTTTCACTTTGTGATGATCTGTTGGTTTGGTAACCTCTGCATTGTTAACAAAACAGACTGGGTAACTCTTCATGCAGAGTTTAGACTTTTGCCAACAGGGAGGAGGTTCACTTATGTGAGGAGGGCCAGATCAAACCGATATCTTAGATCATTTGTGCCATCAGCTGTTAGGTTCTTAAACAAGCTGTAGGGTTGTGCCTTTGCCGAAGGAACTGAACTAAGGATTGTTGCACCTTCTGTCTCACTGCAGAAAAATGAAGTGATCCCTGGGAGTTTTATGTATTTAAATTTTATGTATGAACTTGTGTTTGATTATTATGTGAATCGCCTGTGTTGAATATAATGCATGTGAGGACCTCTGTTGCAAATCAAATTGCCCCACGAGGACAATAAATATTTTCTAAATCCAAATCATTATGCAAGCAAGCATCTCACCTTTGCTCTTTGTCCATGGAAAAGCCAGTTTGCTGTTCATTCAGTTTCATGAGGTTTGCTACTTCTTCCTTTAAATTTCTGATGCTCTCCTTATCTTGTTTCTCCTTATCATGAGCAGTATCAACTGTTTTCCAAGCTTTATCCAGCTCCTGTAAACAAGGAAACATTTTGCCAATTAAGATGTTTGGTAAATAAAGGCCAAAGAGTCCAAGGTGGTCATTCATCTTAGAGTAACTTAAACCATGCGGTTGGGAATCAGAGGGGTATACTACGAAGCGAGTTCAACATATCCTAGATATCTTCTCCTGATCCAGCTTCACTGAACCTAACAAAGGAGATCGCGCCAATCTGCCACACGAAGCTGGTTATCAACATGTTGGGTCAATCCAGAATTACTCTGAGCGCGTTCACATGAACGGGGCGGAGAAGGTAACATGTGACCAATCACAGACAAGGACAGTCTGCCGTCAGCACTTCGACATGAATTTCAAACACTGCACTGATATTAGAAAAATATGAAGAAGTTAAACACATAATCCAGATTAATTTCAACACAGCTGTTTGAAACATGAAGAAAGAACTGAGGGATACGACAAAAACTGTTCGAATACGCAAATGACGTCTTATTTCTCATCATTAGTGCAGATATATCTGACTATAATAATAATAACTCGGTTTGTTCCCTGACAGTGATCTCTCTCTCTCTGATTTCATCTTGTCTCGTGTGTGACAGTTTTAGACTTAATATTTCAGCTGCAGCCCTGACTGTATCAAACTGAGCGCTGTGGTTAAAAGACTAATAACAATGAGAACATGATTCAAAGTAATACGCGCAGTTGTATAATTAAAACAGTAGCCTAAAACGATTTAATCTGAATAATCTGACGTCAGACTCTGTTTAAGTATGATGTCAGGAAAGATAATCAATAACTGTCATCAGTATCTATATATAAAGTCATACAGGTAGACAAAGTGTCCTGTCCGTCTCTTCTCCACTTCGGGCTTGACCGCAGTTCTCCCCCCTCCCCTCGCGATCAGCTCACAGAGCTCCGTGATCGAGCGAGCTGATTGGTCAGTGGGTGGAGTTTACTACAAACTGATCTCTGATCCTGAGCATGAGCAGGTTAGGACTTCAGCATGAGTAACAATGGTTATCTACCCTGGTAAGAAGTGAACCACCTTCGTAGTACTGAAAATCCAGAGTTAACCCTCAAGTTACCTCGATAACCGCAAATCCGGCTTCGTAGTATACCCCTTAGGTCTTGAACAGATAAGTAAATCAGACATGCTTGGCTCTACATTGTCCAGTGTTTATGCATTATACCCTCTTTAGTGAAGAAATTGTGCTTTCATCTTCCTTGGACAGCTTCAAGGCTGCTGCCACTTTAGTTGAGATGGACACAATCTCTGCGTTCAGCTCTCTGCATTTAGACATCACCCTCTTCTCGTTGTCCCTGGACTTCTTCAGGGCATGGAGGAGCTTCTCATACTCCACCCGGACCTTGTCCATACCTTGGTCTCTGACCAGCTCACCGAGGATCATCTGGAACTCATCCAAGGACTCAAATGTGTCGTCGACTCCTGCTTCTGCACCCTATGAATTCAAAACACAGTCAAGTTAGAAATGGGAGAGAAAGGGTATGAGCTAGTAATGGGATGGGTGTTTCAGACCCTTTTTAGGAGTGCTGAATCACCTCTTAATTTCATCCCAGCCCCCCTGAAAAATTAAATACGGGGCAAATGGATATCTTAATTCAGCTGTTTTTTTTTGTTGACATGTTCATTTTATATTCTAAATATCAATATAATTAAGGTGAAGTAAATCAAAAGTAGGCTCGCAATTTTTTCACATTTCAATTGGCTTTTATTTTGAAATGACACATCAGATCGAGCTGTGATTTTCAGGATTACATTATGAGGTGTTCCACTATGTATGAATTTACATGAGTCGGTGAAAACTGGGATTTTATTCCTGTTATCACTACGAATTCATCCAAAATCATTGTAATATGCTAAATTTCCAATGGTTAATTTTTTAATTCCAAATCAGATGTAGCTGTGATTGGCAGGAACACATTTTGAGGTGCTGTCTTATCAGTCTGAATCAAAATATTTTTGTAGAAACAGGGTTGTTAATGACATATATATATATATATATATATATATATATATATATATATATATATATATATATATATATATATATATATATATATATATATATATTTCCTATGGAGAAAATATTGTGTCTTTAATATGCAATCAAAAATAATGGATTTGAGAACAAAAAACAATTTTGCAAACAAAATTATGATTTGAAAAATATGAAATAATGCTATGAATAAAGGAAATATATTTGTGATTAAAAATGTATCTTTATAAATCCACTCTTTTTTTGTTACAAACAAAATTATTATTCTCACGAACCACAGATTCGTTTGCGTTTCCAGTTTTTGCGTTTGCGTTTCCAGTTTTTGCATTTGCGTTTCTACATAACTGTCATGGGCGGGACCTCCCCTGAGAGGTCCATTATTTTTGATTGCATATTAAAGACACAATATTCTCTCCATAATTTCCTGGCTGTTGCCAGTGGTGGACAACGTACACACATTACTTAAGTCAAAGTAAAGATACTCCATGTCAAATATTACTCCAATACAAGTGAAAGTTGTTCTGTCAGATTATTACTTGAGTTAAAGTACTGAAGTACTTGCTTTTAAAAATACTTAATTATTCAAAGTACTTCTTAAAAAAATCTCAAAACATTGTATTTTCACAATACATGAGTACATTCAAGAATACATAGAAGTACATTTGGTTACATTATGTTTATGAAACCATTATTTGAAATCTCTAAAAACGATACCATGGAATAAAAACAGACACTAAGTTACTCCAAGCACAGACAACTTAGTTTGAAATGTTCATCTGGAATGAAACAAACGTTACGTAGCTCAACACACTTTCTCAGGTTGGACTGTGAATTTGTGCATGTTTGGGCAGAGTGGGAAACAGGGAGAACATTTCGAACGATACGTATCATTCTTCATTTCAAAAACCTCTAACACGGGCTGAAGATATGGCCATGGGTGCTCATGTGGAGAATTATAGCCATCATTACCACCTCTACATGAACTGCCTGATCTGAGTGAAATCTGCTCTGTTTGCTCCACATTCAACTGTGGAGACACACAATATACAGGTATGACTAAACCACTGAGATGAACAGAATAACACAAACACATTTTACTGTCTTAGGGATCAGGTGTTAGAAAAGAGAAGGAAATTCATGAACTGACTTCAAAGTAAAAGTAGTGAGTAACTAGAGCATTGATAGAAATGTAGTGGAGTAAAAAGTACAATAATTGTCCTTTGAATGTAGTGGAGTAAAAGTAATAAGTTTCCTAAAAAAGTAATACTCAAGTAAAGTACAGATACTCAAAAAATGTACTTAAGTACAGCACTCAAGTAAATGTACTTTGTTACTGTCCACCACTGGCTGTTGCACATTTTCGTATTACAGACACATTAGATGGTCCTGATGTCGAGTCAGTCTCAATCTAGTATGTTAAACTTTTTGTTTGATTGGGGATGTTGTTTTTTTATCAGTTTCAATTGAGCTGCTACTTTGACAATGTCCTACTCTTTCCCATTGCTTTTATTTTGAATATGTAAAATCCGTTGTTACGTGCTTTTACCATAATGCCTATTCTACACGCGCACCGCAGAATACAGTGGAGGCTGGCTGCAGTAACCTGAAACAAACATAGTCCCGGATAAATAAAAGAGGAGGTGTGAAATGTGGGATATAATATCTAAAGGGACTCAAATCTTAACCCTTGGATCATTTTCACGGTTTGCTTCTGTAATGTGTAAGAAAAGCTCAAACATCACAGTGAAGTTAATTTTCCGTGTGCTTTACTGTGCTTCATGCGCACTTTACAGTTTTTGACTCGCGTTGTGCTAAGGACATTTAAAAAAAAGTGGATCCTCAAATATCTTATTATGACCAAACCTTAAGAAATAGCACTCACCTCCATTCTTTGACAGAAGAGTGAACTCCCAGTCTATGAGTGAACTATATCAAACAAATAGCTTCTTATTCAGTCAGCAAAGAATCCGACCGAGTTTATATTACTTTTGTCTATGGATCTGTTAGTGTCGGTTCCTAAGCAACCGATAGTTTCATAAGTCCCTCCCACCAGAGATGCGAGGAAATGAAACGAGAGGAGAGGAAACGAGGAGATTTGTATTAAGAGAAAGGAGACGTCCTTACCTCCGGAGCGTCACGTGAAGCGATGTCGGTTTGTGATGACGGCTTTAAGAGCTGTTTGTGTCTGCACACATGTTCACTGTAATAACTGTGATCAATATAAACAGGAACAGAGCTCTGTCTCACTGCGGTTAAGCCAGCCTCCACTTCTGAAACGATAGTCAAGCCAGCCGCCACTGTATGTGTGCGTTTAGTACAGGCATTACGGTAAAAGCGCGAACCCAAGGATTTGACATTTTCTGACTAAATGATAATTTTAGATGTTTTCAAAGTGAGATTATTTAAAAAATCCCAGTTTGACTAATTTCAGTTTCAGTTGATAATGGACAGCGTCATGGTTTAAACCTGTCAATCTCAGCTCTCAATCTGCTCTGAAATTAGTCAGTGGAAACTACGTTTTTTCAAATAATCTCACTTTGAGAATCCAGAATTATTGCAATTATGCTTAATTTCTTTTAGTGTCTTTTATTTTGAAATGACACAACAGATCAAGCTGAGATTGACATGATTAAACCATGACGTTGTTTACTATCAGTCTGAACTGAAACTAGTCAATGGAAACTAGGATTTTTCAAATAATCTCACTTTGAAAATATCCAGAATTTCGCTTACAAATTTTTTATTTCCAGTGTCTTTTATTTTGAAATGACATATTTCCTGTGGTTGGCAGGATTAAACCATGGACTTGTCTTCTATCAATCTGCTCTGAAATTAGTCTGTGGAAACTAGGATTTTTCAAATAATATCACTTTGAAAGTATGCAGAATTATTGCAATTATGCTTAATTTCAAGTGTCTTTCATTTTGAAATGACAAATCAGATCTTCCTGTGATTGGCAGGATTAAACCTTGACATTATCTACTGTACTATCAATCTGAACTGAAATCAGTCAGTGGAATCTACGTTTTTTTCAAATAATCTCACTTTGAAACAATCCAGAATTATTGCAATTATTCTTAATTTCAAGTGTCTTTTATTTTGAAATGACACATCAGAATTTCCTATGATTGGCAGGATGAAACCATGAAGTTGTCTATCAGTCTGAACCAAGCGGCAACCTCCGGTCTGAAATGATGAAGCCAACGCGGATGTGTTATAAACTGCAATACATCGAGAATCAGCTTGAGGCTGGCTGCAGAAACATAGTAAACCACATAGAAATGAATGGAAAAAGACGATCTTTGCAGCATTAATAAACATGTTTACAGCCTGGTTCAAAAAACGGTTTGGCCCTACGAAGCTAATCTCTCTAATGGCACACACTGTACGGGGGGGTGAATTTTTTTTCTAACGTGACGGTTCAGAACATATTTAGATTTAGAGTTTTTGCCCATATAAGGACATGACTGACGTGACTCGCGGTCGGGAACACATAGCTATTGGCCAGGAGGCTCACACTCTGCCTGGTTGAGTTCCGCATTTCCAATATGGCCGCCGCCGTCGATTTGCTTCAAAATTTTTCAAATAATCTCACTTTGAAAGTATCCAGAATTTTTGCTTTTTTTGTTTTTTATTTCAAGTGTCTTTTATTTTGAAATGACATATCAGAACTTCCTGTGATTGGTAGGATTAAACCATGACGTTGGCTGTTTCCGAAACGGCCTGCTACATACTACTTACTAATGTAGTATTCAGTAGGTACTGCCTACTACATTCTGCTTTTGAATTTAGTCTGTAGTATGGCTGTTTTGTTCAATCTGTGTTGCAATATGCTGGGTCAGACATCACTGGATTTCAGGTTTTGGAAAGCAGAAGTAAACATCGGCCAAGCTGATCGAGAAACTGTGTCTTAACATGCACTTTTGATTTAAAAAGTTAGGAAGTGGTTTATTTGTAATTTGATAACCTTCATAGCACCCAAAACCGGATTTCCTCCCGTCAAGAAAGATGGAAAAAGAAAAGGCGGAACGAGCGCTGTGCATTATGGGAAACAGTACGCAAGGCAGACTGGTTCGATGCATACTGTGAAATTTTCCCAAATCAGTAGACATCTGGGGAGTTTTGGCATACTGCACATTTTGCTCACTTACTACTTACTACATACTGAATTCTGGCCAAATCAGTACGTACTGCTAGTATAGTAGGCGGTTTCGGAAACAGCAGTTGTATACTATCATGATGACCAAATTTAGATGAGGTTGTGAGCCCTGGGTTATTTCCAGACTGTAAAACTGTAAAGTCTAGTTAAACGTTTGCATTGAATACAGAGCTAACTTGAGGATTATTATAATAATTATTATTGTTGTTATTTTGCCATATAAGAATCCTTGTATCTGTTGACATGACAAAACGTGCTTTACATTTCTTTTGTTTTTTGGGGAGCAAGGATCAAACCGAGAAATTCATAGAACTGAGGGATCAGAACGATCATTATGGGTGCAAAAAATTCAGCCACTGTTGGATCATGGTAAGTCAATAATTATGGTAACACTTTACAATAATGGAATAGTTTTCTTAGTGAAATAATGCTTAAGTCATGATGAAGTAATGCATGAGTCATTATGAATTTCTGTATGAATTAATAATGAATTCCTGTTGTTCACCATGAACTAATGATCCTGTCTGACTTCATGTAATGACAACGTGTTTAATACATCATTAGTTAAGGTATGGTAATTACCAGTTACTTCATACATCAGTTCATATATGACCAAATTTGCTGGACATACAAGTTTGTTTTAGGATAATTGCATATGAACAGCCTCTCAGGCTGAATTTTAAAATGTCATATTTCTTAGAACCAACTGAATGGTGTGTGTAAATATACATATACATATATATACAATATATGTGTAGCGACTACAAAGAGCCAAAAGCCGCTGAGAGGCTGACGCTGGGCCTAGTTATTGTCAGATGCGCTAAAAAGCAAAAATCACTATGCACAAAAAGTAAGTTTAACCTTTTATTACCAAAAAAAGGATGATAAACTCATGATAAAGTGCACAAACAGAAGTAGCAAAAATAAGTGATAAACAGCTTGAACTGAGCGTAAATTAAGCTTAAATAGCGTTCATAAGCGAAAAGTAAGCGGCCAACAAAAAGTACGGAGACCCAGGTCACCCCCTCTCTCTACCTGCAAAACAAAGGAACACAGGTGGCCTAAATGAACTCAATATCCCCTCTCCTAACACATGACCCGTAAATAACCTAATTAACTGATCCCACAATAAACTATATTGTAAACAAACAACAAGAATAACACCACCAAAAAGTATACAAACAATATTCCACCCTTAACCTCAAAATAACGTTATATAAACACTTGAATCCCTTCATGGCTCCAGCAATATGTATATATACAGTATTTACACATATGTGTGTTTATTTAACGTGTCTTTGTCAGCAGGCCAAAAAAAATGGGACAACCTGAAAAAAAAATACAAAGTATGTACAGACATGGATGATGATATTGAAACTAGATGATATTGTTTTACATTAATATATTTCAGTGTTTCCCTCAGTGTATAGCGAGCCTGGCCCCACCATGCCTAAGAATTGGGGAAATGTTTTTTTAGATGTTTTTTTTTCAGAGCTGGCAAAGAGAAAATCAACAGAACACTTCTGAAAAGGTGTATGACAACATTCACATCACATAGTCATATTTTTAAATCTTCTGTCAGCTTTTAGCACTGACTTCATGTAGCATCTCCGTAAAAATGACAGTTGGCTGCCGCCCCCCATAAAAAAAAACACCCAAAAACTTGTGCAACGTGTGTTCCCTGACCAGCTTGCCACCGGGCCTAACAACTTTTCTAGGGGAAACCCTAATATTTGTTTATTTGTTTTTACCCATGCAAGTTAATAAACACTGCTGAAAATGACTGCTGTTGACGTGGTTTATTACATGATTGATTACCTCTTACTTAGAAATACAAGGATCCAGGGACAGGAGAGGGGGTCAGCGGGAAGCCCACTGCTTGGCCCTGGTTTGTTCTCATGGATGAGGTTTTAGGACAGAGGCCTTCCATTGCCCCCCTGTCCTAATTGCCTCCATGCCTGAGGACACACCAGGGCCAAGTGCCGCAGATGGTGAGCAGGAAGAGGAGGAGATCCTGTTGTGATTTTTTATTGTGTTGTTAAATTAAGATTATTTATGAGTTCTGTTTTTTATATGCTTTTTTATTTTTTAAACTTATACAACATATAAACATGTACATACACATATCGACAAACTCAACTCGTACAGACAATACTCACACAATACCCCCCCGACCAAGAGCACATCCTAGATACAGAGCAACAAAGGAGATTCAGGAAGAGGAATAAACAGAAATAAACAAGATGACAAGGCAACAGATGGTAATAAAAAAAAAATTTAAAAAAAAAAAAAAAAAAAAAAAAGGAATAAACAAATAAAGATCCAACACATAAGCATCGTTAACAGCAGCAAATAGGCCAACCAAGTGGGCATCAGTCAGCAGGCATCAGAGTCAACTCCTTTACAAACTCAATAAATTGGGACCATACTTTAGTAAATTTGTCTGGGAAACCTCTCAGTGTATGTCTCATTTTCTCGAGTTGGAGCAGAGATAGTAACTCATGTACCCATCTTCTAAAGGGAGGGGGTTTATTAGACTTCCAATTCATCAGAATGAGTCTGCGTGCGATGAGGCTACTAAATGCTACTGCTTTCTTCTGTGCATTTGTGGCATGAGTATCTATAGGTATCACACCAAAAATGGCTGAGTGGATTGGGCTTAAGAGGCGTATCACACAGAGCAGAAAGGCAGTCAAAAACCGAGGACCACAAATTGACCAAGGAGGGACAAGACCAGAACATGGCCCAACGAGACTGGGTTATTGCACCTGGGACAGTTGGGGTTAACAGTCGGATATATTTTGGCTAACCTGTCGTTGGAGTAATGAATTCTATGTAAAACCTTGAATTGAATTAACCCGTGTCACATACAAATGGAGGAGGTGTGTACAGCAGAGATGCAATTCGCCCAGACATCCTCAGGAATTATTATTCCAAGATCATGCTCCCAGGTCTCCCTTAGTTTAGTCCTTATCGGGGGATTGATACTCTGGACAATAGTATACGTCCTGGAAATTAGGCCTTTGTCATAAGGATTCAGATGTAACAGCTTATGCATATGATCTTTGCTTGGGGGTTTGGGATATGAAGAAAAATGTTTAGCAGCAAAGTTGCATGCTTGGAGGTATCTGAAAAAATGTGATTTTGGAATATTGTCTTCTTTGCATAGAGATTCAAAAGACATAAATGATTTTTCATTGAACAAATCTTGAAAGAAGACTAATCCATGTCGGTGCCAGCCAGCAAAGGTTAAGTCCAGTTGTGAAGGTTTGAAGATGTGATTAAAAGACAATGGAGAAAAACTATTTATCTGGTGAAAGTTAAAATGTCTGCGGAACTGTGTCCAGATTTTAATTGAGTTTGATACCACAGGATTGGAGAAAGTCTTGGTTTTACTGCATGCTGACAATGGAGCTGTTAATAGAGAAATTGGGGAGATCAGTGCATGTGAGTTAATTTCCAAATTTGACAGGACCCTCTTTATCAGAAAAAGTGGTCACCCAATAAGATAACTTGGATATGTTTGCTGCCCAATAATATTGAAGAAAGTTTGGAAGACCCAACCCACCTTCAGATTTTGGTCTTTCTATATATCCCTTCTTAATCCTAGGAGTTGATTTGTTCCATATAAAAGTTGAAATATGTTTGTCCAGTGTGGTAAAAAAATGTTTTGGCAGCCAGACAGGGAGTGCTTGGAACAAATATAGAAATCTTGGTAAAACTGTCATTTTAAGGGCATTAACCCTTCCAGCTAGTGAAATTGGGAGGCCTGACCATCGTTCTAAGTCTGTTTCTGTCTGCTTTAACAGTGCATTGAAATTTGCCATCGTAAGTGTTTTAAACGATCTAGTAATATGCACACCTAAGTATTTAAAGGACTGGTTCTCAACTTTGAATGGAAATTGGTGGTATGTCAGGGATTTACTAGCATTATTTACAGGAAAAAGAAGGCTTTTATATAGGTTTAATTTATAGCCTGAGAAGCTCCCAAACTTCTGTAATAGATCTAAAAGGTGAGGAATGGACTGCACTGGATCAGCAACATAAAGGAGCAGGTCGTCAGCGTATAATGAGACTTTGTGTATAGCATCTTCTCTCATAACGCCCCTGATCTTCTGATTGTTTCTAATAGCAGTGGCAAGGGGTTCTAAAGCCAAATCAAAGAGAAATGTCGACAGACAGCAGCCTTGGCGTGTGCCTTTGTATATTGAAAAATAATCAGACGTTAAGCCATTTGTTCTTACAGAAGACCTAGGGCTGTCATAGAGAATTTTAATCCATTTACAGAATGTTCCCCCAAATCCAAATTTCTTTAAGACTTCATGTAGATAGACCCACTCTATTCTATCGAATGCCTTTTCGGCGTCTAGAGATAGGATCACCTCAGGTAGTTGTTCTGAATCAGTCGTATGTAATATGTTGAGGAGTCGTCTTATATTTGAGAATGAGTGCCGCCCTGGTATAAAACCAGTTTGGTCTTGGTGTATTATTGACGGTATCACCTCATTTAACCGGTTTGCAAGGGATTTTGTCAATATTTTGTAATCACAGCATAAGAGGCTGATAGGTCTGTAGGAGGAGCAGTCATGTGGGTTTTTATCCTTTTTTAGCAATACTGATATAGTTGCTTGTGTGAGGGTTGGTGGAAGATTGCCAGTCTTTAGTGTGTCATCATACATTGCTTTGAGGACAGGTACTAGTTTAGGAGAAAAAGTCTTATAAAACTCTATTGGGAAACCGCCTGGTCCCAGTGCCCGTCCACTCTGCATGGAGTGAATTGCAGTTTGTATGTCACTGGTTGTAAGTGGTTCTTCCAGTGAGGACTGGGCTTCTGAACTGAGATTGGGGATATCTACTGTTTCCAAAAAGGACTGTATTGTATCTATATTTGTATTCATATCTGAGACATATAAATCTGAATACTATTTCTTAAATTGAGTGTTAATTAATTGAGGGTCCCAGGTAGTGGTATTTGGTCCTATGTTTATCTCTGTTATTTGGGAGTCACCGTATTTTTGTCTGAGTTGATGAGCGAGCATCCTGCCTGCTTTATCTCCATGTTTGTAGAAATTCTGTTTGGTTTTAAGTAAATTCTTCTCCGCCTGATGAGTGGAAAGGTTGTTAAATTCCATTTGTAGGAGGAGACGTTCTATATAAAGTTCTGGAGATGCAGAATACTTTCTATCCAGTTCAATTATTGATTTTTCTATTTCTGAAAGATGTTTATCGCGCTGTTTATCCATGTGAGCTGTATATGAAATTATCTGTCCTCTAATGTAAGCTTTTAAAGTTTCCCACAGTGTATGACGTGATATGTCTGGGCAGTCATTTATGTTGAGGAAAAGGTTGATTTGCTGATAGACAAATTTTTTAAATTGAGTACATAATAGAAGGGACGGGTCAAGTCGCCATGACCGCCGAGGATGAACATTATCAGGAAAGTGTATGTCCAGTTGCACTGGAGAGTGGTCTGATATAACAATACTTTTATACTGTGAAAACGTGACTGATGGAAAAAGGTTGCCATTGACTAAGAAATAATCTATTCTAGAATAACTTTTGTGAACCGGTGAGAAGAACGAGAATTGTTTTGTAGTAGGATTTAGTTTCCTCCATGGATCCACAAGACCATATGACTCCATAAAAGACGTAAAAACAGCCCCTGCTTTAGATAACTGGCTGGCGGGTTTGGGATTGGACCTGTCTAGTTGTGGGTTGAGTACACAATTGAGGTCTCCAGCTATGATAAGTTGATGAGTGTGGACATCGGGAAGAGAGGCTATTAGCTTAGTAAGAAATTGCGGGTCATCCCAGTTGGGACCATAAATGTTCACTAGGATAACTGGGGTACTGTACAACTTGCCGACTAATATTATGTATCGGCCATTAGAGTCTTGAATACATTTGGTTTTGTTTTTAAAAAGAATTGCTACACCCCTCGAATTATGGTTAAAATTTGAGTGGTAGACCTGCCCAATCCAGTTATTCCTCAGTCTTGCGTGATGATTAGTCTTTAAATGGAGCCAGGAGCTCTGAGTGTCTGTCTTTGTGCTGTCATGTTATTTCTAAACTACAAGTGGGTGCCCAAAAGATCAGCCATTTCTCACTGCAAAAAAGACATCTGGATCTTTTAAAACTAACACACTGACAAATAAACCGAATACAATAATACCTCTTCACGATATAACACAAAACAAAGGATGATTCTTGGTTCTCTCCCCCAGAGGCTATCTGCCTCAAGATGCAGGTTGCTCCATCACCAATTGAGCATTCCATCGAACAAGAACACAGTACCAAACTAGATCTATATAAGGATGCCTGAAGTCCATGCCTGAATCGAACATTGAAGGAAAATGACTCTCCTTAAACTAGTATTCTTCAAATGAACAAATTTTAACCAACTGCTATACAATATTATGAACATAATTGTTGCAGCATGTGACCACCATATGGTTGAGAAAAACAAATTAATAACAATAAAATAAAAATAATCAATAATAATAATCAGAAAAATAAAATTAAAATTCTATTCTATTCTCTATTCCAACTAGATATTTTTTATATTCTTGATCTAATTTATTTTGACAGACTGAATTGCACATTTTTATAATTTCTACACAAGATTGTTTATGTGTGTTTATGTGTAAAAATGACAATATTGTTACGTTTCAGAGACAAAAGGGGCTGAATTTTTTTTTATTATTGTTTCCGCTCCTGGTGGAGGAGGTCCAGCAGCACTGCCAGAGACTCTGCTCAGCCTGAAGTATGGCCTGGTGTCACCCTGGCCATAACATGTGTCCAGTACAGGAACAGCCAGGTTGATCCTGTAGTACAGGTGTCTGGTCTAGATTAGGAAAAGAGGAGAAAAACAGGAGAAGAAAAATGGTTAATTAAACAATAGCTGCATAATTTCAGTTAATAAATTAATTCTAGTTCACTAGCAAGGACCACGCCACACAAGGATATAAGTTGAACATTTAATGAATTAGTTGTGCGTGGTGTGCCCAGCAGAAGGAGACTCAGGATGGGGGTTCCGTCTCAGCGTTATCCTGCCGGAGCTGATCTTGACCCCCAAAAGAGTTGAATTAGATGGAGCTCAGTTGAGTGTGAGCTTGACACGATCATTGAGACTGTTGCGGATGTATGAGTGATATGTTTGAGATGACCAAAGCCCTAGGATCTATATGGCTATGTCTGAGTTGCCTGACCTGGCCGCTGTGGACGCTGCAGCAATGCGGAATGAAAGGGTAGGACAGTGCTTGGAGGTTATGCCTGAAACGCGGAGGACTTGGCGCAGATGTTATAAACCATAATCAAGTGGCCATTTTTTCAGGTTTCAGTGATGAAGAGTGGGTCGTGAGGAGATGCAATAGCGGCATACCGAGAGCTGATGTATTTAGTAAGTGGCTCCATACGAGCCACTAGAGTTGAAACTAGGGATGTACATTTTAAGTATTTTCCGTGATCGATTTTTTGGAAATGTTAACGCTCAATCATCGATTAATCGATAAAAACATTATTATTCTTACGTCAAAAACAATGCCAAATAGGTTGTTTTCCCCTAAATTGTATTTTCTACAGCGACAAAATGCAAATAACTGACAGTATTGAATACGGGCACACGTTTAACACGCAGAATATCAACGATCAGGCTCATTAAAATATTCTCTGCGGACATAATCTTATAAAGTGAAGGCTCATAACACTAACAGAAAAGTACTTCAGACTCACAGTGTCCAGTTTTCTGTCTACTCATTCTTATTGAGAAAAATAAACATGTGTATTCGGTCAGGTGTCAGCCAGGAGCGCAACCGGGTCATAATCAGTCCCGCTGGAGAAAAGCCCAGACGGCTCTGATGTTGCTGGTCTGTAAACGTAGCGTACCAGAATTTCCCACCTGTCTGTTGCCTTTGTATCCAAAGGTGGGAAATATCCTGTCTAAAGCTGTCAACCTTTGTGTCCGTGTTGTTGTTGGCAGCAGTTTTGTATTGATCCTCTTTTAAAAAGCACACGTGGAGACCTGACGCTCAGCCGCAGCCGCCAGCTGAGCGTCTCCGCTGTGCGCAACACCTTTAACAGCTGATTCACATCGAAACATGCTTTGAACTTAAAACACCTCCCTGATAGTGTAATATGAGACCACATGATGTTTGTTCCACGTGACGGAAAATTGATAACAAAAATGTGTGTTTCGAGTAATTTCTTAACAATCAATTAATCGATAATCGATTAATTGTGGTCATACCTAGTTGAAACGAAAGATGTTCGGTAGATGGGAAAGGAGATCCCGAGTTGATCAGTGTTACTGCGTCTGAGTGTGAATATTAGAGAATCTGAGGTGTGTACAGTGATGTCAGATAATCTGGGATGATGGTAAGGATTAAGGATAGATGAGGATTTGGAGGAGACCAAAATATGCCAGAGGAAACATGGAATCTGGGGTAGAGTCGATTATAGAGTTTAGGTAGCCTGAACGGAGAGTCTGAATGCAGAGACTAAGGAGGTCAGAGGTGAGTGGAAGGTGCTTCAAAGTGACTGCAGGGTCCTGTTTTCTTAACCTTTAATCAACATCATTACGTGAGAATGGGAGATGGAAGTGCAGTGAAGGTTGGTGACTAGTTTAATGAAGAAGTTGATGCCAGCGAGGTAGGTTTGGATGGTCGTTGACCGGATTATCTGAATGGAGTGAGCATGAGATATGAAGTTGCAGGTGGACCCAATGCCCAGAGAAGGAAAGGGTGGCTGGTATGTGGAGTGATATGACTCGAAGCAGTTCCAGCAGGGAAGCGCAGCGTGTGCTTGGAGCGAGGCTGTTGAGGAAGCTTCATGTGAGATGAGAGAGGTTCACTAGCTGTGGAGCTAGCTGAATATTGTTGCTGATAAACAATGGGACTGGTATGGGATGCGGATCGGATTCTGGGGCCAAATGTCTGAATTTCTGAAAGAGAACGAGAGTGCATAAGCGATGGTGTTGAGATAACCAGGATTCTGAGCTGCTCTGAGAATGAACTGATGGTGGGCTGAGATTAATGCGTTTCTGCGCAGAAACGGCACAATGACTGGGGAGTGTGATGGCCCTGGCTGATGATTTCAACGGCTGCCGTGTTATCAGAGTGTATGAGTATTGACTTTCTTAACCATTCGGGACCCCAAAATATGGACGCAATGGTGATGAGAAACAGTTCTTGAAAGCGGATGAAGGAGACTGGGATCCTGAATCGAAGGACGTTAGCCCTGGAGGCCAGGTGGCAGCGAACCAACGTCCCCTGAAACAACCGCCGAAGCTACATTTTTGTGATATGGGAACGGCCTCAGATTACGTGAGGAGGTTGGAGAGGAAGATTGAGCCCCAGGAACGATGCAGATTGCGTAGTGGAGGGGAAACAGAAGCCATATCGCCATGAGCGGCGGAAAGAGGGGAAGAGGATGGGATGAAGGGATGAGGGGAGTAGGGGATGAAGGGATGTGGGGGGGGGGTTGAAAGGAGAGGTCAGTAGGAAAAGAGAGGGTCGAGGATAGCCAGTCTGATTTATCTGTAAAGGAGCTGGCTATGGTGGGAAGAGGGGGAACAGAAGCCGTATTGCTGTGAGTGGCCGAAGTAAGGGTAGAGGAAGGGATGATGGGATGAACGGATGAAGGGGTGAAGGGGTGAGGGGATGGAGGGATGAAGGGATGAGGGGACATATGTGCAAGGAGATTGTGTGCAGCCTGTGGACGCAGGGATGTAGAGAAGCGGTGATAGTCCAAGAAAAGTCAGACACAGAGGGAGCAGGCACAGGGGCGACACAACCCGATCTCACTCCAGATGGCGTAATGTAGGTGAGACAGGTGAGATGCAGTTAACAGCAGAAGCTGACCGGATGGGTAGTGCCGCTGTGGCGAGAGCGAAGGCGTTGACAGAGTGCAAGAAAACATTTGGGTATTGGAGAAGGGAGGGGGTGGGGATGGGGAGGGAGGGTTGAAAGGAGAGGTCAGTAGGAAAAGAGGGGGTCGAGGATAGCCAGTTCCATTTAACTGTGAAGGGGCTCCTGATGGAGCTGAGGAGCTGGCTATGGTGGGAAGAGGGGGAACAGAAGCCGTATTGCTGTGAGTGGCTGAAGGAAGGGTAGAGGAAGGGATGATGGGATGAAAGGATGCATGTGCAAGGGGAGTTTGTGAAGCCTGCGGACACGGGATGTAAAGAAGGCTGTGATAGCCTGACAGAAGTCAGACACAGAGGGAGCAGGGGAGGTACAACCTGATCCCAACCAGGGGGAGCCGATGATGCCGGTAGAGGCTGTGGGAGCGGCTGAGGCCTGATGACGTCACGCCTGACGTCGCTGGCGGTAGTAGGCCCAGGTGAGGAAGCAGGAAGCGCGGGAAGTTCGTTTTTTTACGCTGTGGCGTTAATGAATGAAGAGTACGAATGGAACGATCCGACCATGTTGTCATTGCCGTGGAAGAGAACGCCTTTCGAGGTTGAGGAAGCATCGCAAGCAAGCGACGGTCCAGTTCCTGCGGTCGGACTCCTGTGGAGAACGTGGAGCCGGTCGCGAGGAAGGGGGCGCATCGCCCCGTGATGGATTACCGGTGACGGAGCAGTGGGAATGACGTGGAGAGGACAGGTACGATCTGCTTCGGCAGAGCCTGGGGCGCCTCCGGTCCGCGGCTCTCCCTGGCGATGAGGATGAAGCCTGTGCACCTCTTCGAGAAGGCGACACCTTGTTCGGGAAGCATGAATGGGTACGACGCGGCCGCGGCGTGCTGAACCGGAGCGCAGGCGGCTCCGCTGCGACTACCGGCTGTGGTGTGACTGCCCGTCTCCGAGAGAGGGATACTCTGTAAGGAAGGTTAACCGTAAAGATCAACGCCGGAGCCGTGCAGATGAAGCTCCATGGTGAGTTTGTTGCTTTTTCCTTTGCCGCGAATTCTAAGCGGTGATGCCTGAAGCACGGTCTGTCCGTCTTTGAAGAATCACGGACGAGCAGTTGGAGTAGGCTGGCTACGTTTAAGAAGGCTTGTCAGGTGATTGAGGGTGAGGTTTCGGCGTGGTCCTGCTCCCGAATCTAAGTTAACACCTTAACTTCATTTAATTTTAGAGCATTGATAGATAATGCTAAATCTGTCTATCTATCCACTTACAGTCATTTAGTCTTCTCAATCTGGTTTTGATGATCCATTACAAAAAAAAATTATATTAAATTAAGGTCAGGGTTACTTAACTATGAATCAATTGTCAAAGTTAAATGACATTAACCATATGCCAATCTATAGTTTTTAAGCCTAGCTTTAATGTCACTTCAAGGTAATTAACGTATATTAACACAGCTGTTGTCTACTATCAGTCTGAACTGAAATCAGTCAGTGGAAACTAGGATTTTTCAAATAATCTCACTTTGAAAGTATCCAGAATTATCGCTTTTTTTCATTTCAAGAGTCTTTTATTTTGAAATGACACATCAGCTCTTCCTGTGATTGGCAGGATTAAACCATGACGTTGTCTATTAACAGTCTGAGATGAAATTAGTTACTGGAAACTGGGATTTTCAAATAATCTAACTTTGAAAACATCTAAAATCATCATTTAGTCAGAAAATGTCAAATCCGTGTATCCACAACAGAATACAGTGGAGGCTGGCTTCACTATTGTTTCAGAAGTGGAGGCTGGCTTGACCGCAGTTCTGTCTCTGTGCTTTAACTGTTTAACAAACACCTGCACATGAAGAGAATCCGGTCTCTGTAAGTATATGTGTAAGTGTGTATGTATGTATGTTCCGGAAAAAAAAAGTACAAAAAAAAAGTACAAGATAAATCGATCCGTAATGCTTCAGGACAGAATAAACAAACACAAGGACACAAAAACATGAGGTCATAGCTTGGTCTGTAAAAGAAAGAATACATTTAGGTGAGATACAACACAAAAAGCATACTTGGTCCCACATATTTGCAATGAATGCTTTTCCCTGGCTAAATAAATACACCATTTCTCCAATAGTTTTTCCCCCAGTTCTTTTTGGAGCCCTATAGAGTAGGTCATTTGCTCTAAAAGATGCAGTTGTTTTACAATATTAATTAAGATACCAGTAGTGGGGCACTTCCTCTGAAGCTAAAGCTTTGTAATGGCCTTTTTACTTTATGCCAGCAAAATCTTTAGGATGTAGGCATCGTATTTACTCAATCCGTCAGGGATATGTCCGAGGTAAAGCGAGATGAATGTTGTACTAATCGTGAAACCGAGAGTTTTTTAGATAATTGTTGCTACTTCTTTCCAGTAAGGCTTAATAAGGGGGCAAGACCAGAAAATGTGCGGGTGATCAACCATCATCTCTCTACATTCCCTCCAGCAGCAGAGTTGAGTGCCACTTTGTTTGGACTTCTGTTTGGGAGTTATAAAAAAGCATATTAAGTATTTCTAGCAGAAGTCCCTCAAGGTCCAGGAGAGGATGATTGTATCTCCCAAGCATGTTGCCAAGTGTCCTCGGTTATTTTAATGCCCAGTTCTTTTTCCCATCTCTGTTTAACATAGTACGTATTGTCCTTATTCAGTGTAGTGATGGCATAGTATAGCTTACTTATCAAGCCTTTACTGATCATTGAATTGTATGCATAATTATTTATTACTTTAAGGGAAAATAGAAACCATGCAACTCTTTTCAAACCCTGTGCTCATTAATGATCAGCCTTATATGAAACTTTAATAACCTAACAGGAAATTTAACAAGTGTTTTTACTAACAGACAAACTTTACTGTCTATGATATCTATGATATTAGACTCTATTACAAATTTTAAAATTCAAATTCAAATTTGCTTTATTGGCATGAACAAAGACATGTTATTACCAAAGCACATAAATTCATACAATACATTATATATATATATATATAGACTCTATTACTCTATTTCATTAGACAGTGAATCTGAGATAAACAATCAGATATAACATATCCACCCTCTGTTATATTGAATTTATGATTTTGAGTTCAGTATTTTGTGTTTGAAACTCACATCAAACACTTTTCAATCTCAGCTCATCACATACAGACTGTTTAGAAACCGACGTATGTTTATGATCTGTTTCAGGGCAACCTTAGTGACTGTATATGATCTGTCTCAGGACTATGGAGCCAAAACGATGACTTTAATGTTTTGTATTGAAAATAAAATTTGGCATTGAAAACACACTCTGAAACTGAAAAAGAAAAACATTGGTATTGAAGCACTTATATTGAAAAAAAAATTAACGGCATCAAAACAGGTATTGGCATTGAAAACGTCTCATTGAAGTTAAAATCACAAACATCAAATTTTATATAATTTAATTTATAGCAATTTTTACATTCTAATATTTTTTTCAATGACAATCATATAATTTTCTTCGATGTCACTTTTTTTTCAATGACAGATTTTTTTTTCGATTACGTTTTTCTTTTTTCGAATGCAGTTCATTTTCAATGATTGAATTTTCAGTTCCAACTTTCTGTCACCGTTTTGGCGTGGAGGGGAGGGTTTGAGGGGAGGGGCTAAGAGGGCGTGATTTACAAATAATTTGCATAATTTTCAGTCACGTGACCACCGCAGAAGCCTTGAGGGCAAAAAAGACTGAAGTGACATGACTGCTTCCATTCATTCAGACGTGTAAAACTCGTGTCTCTTCCTTACAGAAAGGTTACCGTCAAGTCTCAACACTAAATATCAACCTTCTCCTTAACTTAACCGAGAACACTTCATCACCAGACTGTCAGGATAAAAGTGTCAGACTGTGAACAGCGACGTTATTACTAACCTAGCATTAGCTAGCGGTGTCAACATGTTAGCATTGGAGTTGTAGACATCAGTCCACGCACTGCAACGATGTATGGAGTACTACATCAACTTGATTCATATAATGATTAAAATACTCTGTGTTTACTTCAATATACCGTTAATGAAATGTTCGTTTAAAGACGTGTGGACTTTATTATTGTTTTGTTCCCTCAGCAGGGACAACAGAGCATCGAATATAATGAATCCACATCTTCTCCTCTCAAGGTTTTATTTCTCAGATGGGATTCTTACAGGGATATTTCAATGTTTTTGAAGTGGGGTTGTATGAGTTTTATGTCACTAGTTTTGTACTAGCCATAACGGACCCCGGTCAGCTCGGCCCCTGTAGTGAGAAACTACAGGAGAAACAGCAGCAGCTAGGCTACAGTTTCTGCAGCCCGGGTCAGTCCTGCCACGTAACTCAGCTCATTTTACAATACTCTGACCTGAGCACTCATCTCGGTTTAGATGTACACTCCACGTGTGATTTTATTCAGCACTTCACTTTGACACCAGAAAGCCTGTTTGTTTTTGCATTATTTACTGACACAACACAGATGTGCTCCTCCGCCTGCAATGCACTGATCAGCTGTTCAGGTCTGCAGCTTCAAAGTCATAAAAATACAACTAAACTTAACAATGAGTGATTCTGACTGCGCCGATGTCGTGCCGTTTACTGCAGACATGCGTGGACATCTTCATGAGCCGGAGTTTACAGAGGAAAAGGAGATTCAATGCACCGGAGGAAAAAGCGGAGGAGCTGCAGAGCTAAACTGGAGAGCAGGAGAGATCCAGAGTTACCTGGTGGTGCAGGTGTGTAAACTGTGAGCTAATGTTTACAGTTTACACACAATGAACCGAGAAAACTTCTTGCTGTCACAAGCAAGACTCAACAACAGTCTTCTTCAACCTTTGGGAATTAAGATATACCAGCAGATCACAAACTAGTGTGGCTAGTATCTATCGGTAACATGAATCTCGTACAACCCCACGTCAAAAACAATAAAATATCCCTGTAAGAAGCAGAACCCGGGCTTGTCTCCTCCTCATATACCTGATAAACAACTGTTCGGCACTTTTTAAGTGTTTAAACACGTAGTTGGCAGCAGAGTCCGGTCATTTCCCCGTAGCCCTTAGGTAGTTAGCATAGACTGTATGTTTCCTTGCCCTGCAGGGGGGGGGGGCGTTCCATGAGTCTGTGACGACACGTGAAAAATGATGCAAATCACGCCCTCCTAGCCCCTCCCCTCAAACCCTCCACTCCACGCCAAAACGGTGACAGAAAGTTGGAACTGAAAATTCAATCATTGAAAATGAACTGCATTCGAAAAAAGAAAAACGTCATCGAAAAAAAATCTATCATTGAAAAAATTGACATCGAAGAAAAATAATATGACTGTCATTGAAAAAAATATTAGAATGCAAAAATTGCTATAAATTAAATGATATAAAATTTGATGTTTGTGATTTTAACTTCAATGAAACGTTTTCAATGCCAATACCTGTTTTGATGCTGTTAATTTTTTTTTCAATATAAGTGCTTCTATGCCAATGTTTCTTTTTTTAGTTTCAGAGTGTGTTTTCAATGCCAAATTTTATTTTCAATACCAAACATTAAAGTCATCGTTTTGGCTCCATACAGCACACCCTTAGTGACTGTTTTAAGGTCCGTCTTTTTCTATTAATAAACTCAAGTGATGTGAAGTTTCAGAGAAGTCTGAGCCGCTCACAATCAGTGAGTGATATTCGATAAGGGGGAGTATCTGTCAGAGAAAAGACTTCCGCGAAGCCTGCTCTTGTGTCTCCTTGATTATTGCTCCGATCAGTCTCCTCCCTCCTCTCTCCTCTCTCCTCCAGCAGAGTTAAGAGCTTTGGGACGCAACTTAAAATGGCGGGTCGGTAACTACTTCAGGTTCAGCGGAGGATCGAGGAGACTAAAGTTAAGAGCTTTGAGATCCACCCTTTGTTTAAACGGTTACATCTTTAAAACTCATGTTCACAAATAAAGTTCAGTTCAGTTCAGTTCAGATTGCTTTATCGGCATGAACAGTTCAGTTATTGCCAAAGCAGTGTACAAAACAAATACAATAATTATAACAACACATTTTTTTTCATAGATTACACCTACATTTCATTCTTTATACAATTCAGTACAACTTATTTATACATTTATAATTAATCAATATAATACAGTGGATTTATATGTAAACAGTTAATTAATTCAACATACTTAAACAGTACACAGTTTATCTACATACAGTATGATACGGTGAAATAACACAATATAACACAGTCTAACAGTTCATCATTCTAACTCAGTTGATCAGTGTGATCAAATATAAATGAGAAATTAATTAATTAAAATCACAAATATAGATTTCTATTGTTGGTGTTGTTCTCATTAAAATTATATCCACTTGAAGACCAATTAACCAGCATGATCTGCCTCTTCCCAAAAATAGACTAAAATCTTTAAACTAGGCCAACTTCATAATTTACAGTGAGAGAAGAAACACACATAATCAGGTAAGAGTAGCCTAATGGTTAAACAGGGTGAGGACGGAGGGCTGACAGATGAGGGAACTGCATGTATCAGTAGTACCTTTAGATAAAAGAGGTGATTCCTTAAGAAAAGTGAAAACAACTTTTGTCTTCATGACACAAATCAAATCCATCAAAAAGCCTTAAGGTGCGATTATGGTCCTTTTAAATGATCATTAACAGCCTCCTCAGGTGTGATTATGACCTGAAAAGAGTACCTTCTCAATTATCTCTGCATCACATCATCAAGTGTTACAATAATTTTAATCCTTACAACAACCTAATAAAGAATTCAATTTCAGTCCTTACAACAACCTCACTTTAGATAATGACATTTCATTAAAAAAACTGTTGCAGAGAGAATTGAATCATAGTCAGTTCAACAAACTACAAAGTTTGATATCTTTGATTCAAAACCAAAACATCAAAGGTATCCCACAGTCTTTAATTCACAGAATTAACAGAGACTTTGATTCTTTTCACGCACTGGATGATTGTCCATGAGTCAAATTCCTTCCCCATGCTTCATCTTATATCTGTGAAAGCCTTCTGTCATGAGGTGATCTCTTTTGGGTTTGGATTTTCCTCATGTTTTATTCGTCTTTTTTTCCTGTTAAATTTTGTAGATTCCCTTGTTTCATACCCTGGTTGCTCCGTGTGTTTCTAAGTTATTCTCTGTCTTCTTTGTGTTAAGTGATTCATGTCTCCTGTTGTATTCATTTGTTTTCTTGTGTTTCTTAGTCTTGTCTTGTGTTTCCTGTTTTATTTTGTAGTTCTTGATCCCTGTGTTTCTAGTTTAGTTTTACTTCCTGCCCTTGTGTGTTTCCCTCCTTTTTTGATAGCCCTTATTAGTCTCACCTGTGTCCTGAGTTCCACACTTGTGTTAATTACTCTGTGTTTAGTTTCTCTGGCTGTTTTCGAAAAGGCCTGCTACATACTACCTACAAATGTAGTAGAAAGTACTGCCTACTAAATACTGAAAGCGCAGGTTGCATAATAAATACAATATGCGTTATAAATATCTCAATTTTAAGGTTCAAGGTTCATTTTATTGTCATTCAGTCATATTTAAAAACATGAAGGAACAAAACACATTACTCAGGTCCAGCAGCATACAGAATAGATAACAAGCTAAAAGTAGACTCTATAAATAAAGAAATAAATACATAACCTCAAGCCTACAGTAAGTAAATATGAAAAAGGAGTTTAAAACCAGTGAGAAAGTGCAGTAATGTGTGCATTCAGTAGTCACAGCGGTAAAGTGCAGAGAACAGACCTAAAGAGAGTTGACAAGTCTCACAGCTTCTGGAAAGAAGCTACTCCTTATATCTATCTACTCTAAAAATACCTAATTATGTCATTTAAATGTGTTCTCAAATAATAAAAAGACTGTATGTTGGTCTGGAAATAATTTGCCCTATATACCTGCTGTATCTATTATGATACACCAATTTTCAACCCGATTTAACTATAAATAAATCAGCAAGAGGAGACTGTTCAGCTAAACGTAGGAAGACTGCATTTGGACAGTCTGCATTTTCAGTCAGAGCAGCAGGAAAATGGAACTCAATTCCTACCCACATTAGAGACTGTACAAGCCACAGTGTTTTTAAAAGTAAACTGAAATTCTGGCTCAAGGAAAAAAAATCATATGATCATCTGAATGCATCAAATTAGAGACAATGAAATGTAATTTTAAATGTGTCGTTATTAGTGATGGACTGTGTTGAGTAGCCTATGTGTTGATCTAAATGCTTGTATGTTTTTTTATTGTTTGTATTGTACATTCGTTAACATCTTCCTGCCCAGGGACCACAGATGAAAATTAGCTTATAACTAACTCTGGCTTGACAGTTTTTGTTTTGCATGGCCCCTGTCAAATAAACTAATAAATAAATAAAATTAAGTAATGAAATATTAATTAGTTTTACATTGCATCAATCCAGTAAATATTCCTCTTGAAGTTTCAGTGACAATTTGAACGTTTTTTTCATCCAAACTTTTTTGAAATTGGCCAAAATATCATGAAAAAATGAATTACTCACACCTGTGGATTATCTGTGCACTGCATGTATCTGATTGTATAAATCAGGCTTTTTTTTTTAAAATTATATCACACTGATGATGTAGAGGTCTCAAAAACTGATGTGTCAAATATGATACGCTTGGCGTTCTTTTAATTTGAAATCTGCACCTTCCTCCATTTTCCCAACGTGACAGATTCAACTTACATATGCGAGTCAGAAAGCCTTTAGCGTACTTACTTTTATATATTTGAGTCACAAAGCCTTACACATGCATCCTCTTATATCTGCTAGTCAACTCCTTTCACATAGTTCCCCTTATATCAGTGAGTCAAAGCCTTTCACATGCTGTCATGATGGGAAAAACTGAGGAGGACCCATTTGCAGAAAAAGATAAAGATTTTAATTATACAATAACAAAAGACAAACACAACGTACTAAAAACGTCCAAGAACTAAATCCAAAAGAAAACACAATGAAACACACAGGAATACGTACAATGATCTAACACAGGACAGGGGAAACAGAGAAACTAAATACATTATAGAGTAATTAACACAGGTGTGGAACACAGGACACAGGTGAAACTAATATGTGCCATAAAAAATGAGGGAAACATACAAGGGTAGGAAGTATAACTAAACTGGAAACACAGGAATCAAGAACTACAAAAATAAAACAGGAAACACAACAGACTAGACACAAATACAACACAAGACATGGATCAGTAATAGCAAAAGGAAGACATAGGATAACTAATACAGAACAGACAGGGAGGAAACAAGGAATGAAACACACGGCAAAAACAAAACTAAAGATCAACTCATGACACAGTCTTCCTCTTATGTCTGTAAGTCAAAGTATTTTACATGCTTGATATATCTATGTCTCAGAAAGCCTTTCACATGCCTCATTTTTTTCAGTGGGTCAAAGCCTTTCTTCATTTCCAGCTTACTATGCCAGCTCTGTATTCAAGAGACTGTGCTGCTTTTCACTCAGTTGCAGAGAACATAAAAGCAGCTGCTGCTTAACAAAAACACCACTATAATGGTTGGATGAAACACACACAGCCTCTGAGCCAGGTGAGTTGGTGTGGATTGACCTTCCTGCCCTTGCTATAGAAGCTGTCACCTAAGTGGACAGGCCCTTTCAAAGTATTGAGAAGGTTTCCACTGAAGTCTAAGAGAAATCTGTGTGAACCATGAACTCCTGGAGCAGCTAGATTCTAGAGCTAAGCCTAAAGTCATTCACTACACCCGCCTAAAACCTTATCACCCTGCCTGGTCAGCTGAAAAGAGTCCACCCTCATCTCCAGGATTGGCTTCACAAGCAAACCTCCCAGGTCCCCCGCCGCTTGCAGCACTCTCAGGCTGCAGACCATGGCTGTTTCTTAAAACAACCTGCTACATACTACATATGAATGTAGTAGGCAGTAGGTACTGCCTACTACATACTGTGTCTGAAGGTAGTATGTAGTATGTCTGTTCTGTTGGATCTGTTTTGCAGGATGCTGGGCCAGGCGTCGCTGGATTTCCAGTTTTTACTGGCATATGCCAGTTTTCACGCCAAGTTTGTGATTTATAAAAACATGACAGGAAAATGTGCCTACCGGTAAGCAAACTCTGAACAATGCGTACATACATTTCAGAGGCAGGGGGAATTGGCGATGCAGGCTGTGAGAGGGAGAACTTAAGTCATGTTATATATTGAATCGTTTTACCCACAGATTTTGTTGTTCATTTTGTACCAAATTTTAAAATATCATGATTTATCAACAAACAAAACATGTCAATCAATACTAGATTTCATTGTTGTACTGAAAGCTAGCCATAACTATTCAAAAAGCTATTAACAATTTAAAACATAAGCAACCTCAATTCTCTAATCAATCATTTTATCAGCGTTGCAGCTCTGAGTGCACAGCTGAGGGGCGGGTAGCATGTTATCATAGTTGGCAGGTAGGCTATCCTGTAACACAGTACATATATTTGCAAATAATATATTATTTCACACATGGTTTTCATATGCAATCACTGCAGTTACCACAAGTCTGATGTCACGCATACAACCAATGAGATCTCAGAGTTGGGAACAGTTGTCCAAAAGTAATAGTTGCAATCATTTTGGCAAGGTGTGGAACAATCAGTCTGACTTGTGGTGGCATATAAAAGCTGCATTGACACTCATGCGTAAAGCTGCATGATGGATGCACTCGCACTGCTGGAGGACTTCGCCAACAGAAGAATTTGCAGAGACCGTGTGTTTAGAGACCACTTAGAGTTTTTGGCCCAAGATGATGACTGTCTAATAAGCCGATTCAGATTTCCAAGCGCTGTGCTCCTGGATCTGTGTGCTGAATTAGGCCCTGAGTTGGAGAGGAAAACCTGAAGAAACCATGCCATCCCTGTACCTATACAGGTGTTAACCACTCTGGGGTTTTTGGCAACCGGCTCACATCAGCGGGAATTAGCTGACAGGTATGTGTTTGATATTATTCACCTAAGTATCGTTTACTACCTTAAAACATCTATTGCAAATAATACTATATTATATCCCTAGGTCAGGGATATCCCAGCCGTCCCTTAGTGCAATGATGCCTCCCGTCCTGACTGGCATCATTAATTTAAGTAGTCGCTACATCAGATTTCCTTACACTGTGGAAGAATAGGCCAACATTAAAAGATAATTTAAAGAAATGTCCGGTTTCCCAAATGTAACCGGTGCAATTGACTGCACACATATTGCTATACGGGCTCCATATGAAAATGAATACGTTAACATAAATTGAAAGCATGTTCATTCAATTAACATGCAAGTAATATGTGACCCAAACATGGTGTTTACAAATATAGTGGCAAGATGGCCTGGCTCAAAAATGACTCATTCATCCTGACAAACAGTAGTGTAGGCAGGAGACTACATGCAGGCATTGTGCATGATGGCTGGCTTCTTGGTAAGTAAAACTATTTAAGTTTCATGTTTAATTGCTCTTAAATTGTCTTGAAGGTGTTATGACCCCAAAGATGGCCAGGGGATGAAGGGGAGTAACACGAAGGGGACTGGCCTTTTAAGTGTCCCTGAAGTCAGAAAAAATACTATTGGTGAGCGGGCCTTTTCATTCCGCGCACCGACTCTATGGAACAGTCTCGCTGTTGGCACTAGATTAGCATGTTCGGTTGACGTATTTAAAGCAAAGCTGAAGACCCATCTGATGTTTCTTATGCTGTCCTGTGTCTTATGTTTGTTATTTGTTTTTGAGCTTTGTAAAGCACTTTGACTGAAAGCGCTCTATAAATTAAGTTATTATTATTATTATTATTATAATTATTATTATTATTATTATTATTATTATTATTATTATTATTACTATTATTATTGTTATTATTATTATATGAAATAAATTAATGCCGGGGAAAAGAAGAAAGGAACCAGGTGTAAGCAAATTGAAAGGGGTTTAATAACAAAATAGATTAAAGCAAAACTTAAAAGAAATTCTTCCTTAAATAACAACAAAATAGAAGTCTAAGTCTCACTTTTAAACAAGATCTTTTAATGTTGAGGATATTTCACACTTAACAGTGACAATGTTGCTCATTACAGCTCTCATTTAGAGAAGCTCTTCAGAGACAGTATTAATGGCACTAAGTATGATTTTTTTTCTTTTAAATATATGTTTTTATTGATTGTGTTTTTAAACTTGTACAGCACTTTGGTCAACGGCGGTTATTTTGACTAATTGTATCCCTTTGTGATTGCAGAACGCCGTTGGTGAGCACACTTCCAGACACGTCATGTGCACGGGGCTTACTTGTGCCAGCATGGAAGAATGGAAAGAAACAACGCATGAGCTCACTATACTTTAAAAAGTGTCATTGTTCAGTTATAAAAATAAAGTGACTTAACAAGTTCGTCGGTAGCCTGTGTCATGTCTGTGTCTCCCTCCCTCCCTCTCCAACACTATGCAACAGACACTGGCAACACCAAAGATTGAGGCCATTCTGGCCTCCAGCGGTATGAGCTTGAGGGGTGCCCTTACCCCTCTTGTTGCTATCACACTCTGGCGGTGGATAGCGATCCTCCTCTTAGCCTTGACCTTTAAATCCAACCATTTCATTTTTAATGCAGGCACCGTCCTCTCTGATTGCTTCAGCAACTTGATGCCACTCCCTGCACTTTTTTTTATTTGTCACCCCAATGCCATGACATCCAAACAAGATCTTTTTCCTGGCCTCTATCTCGCCTACCACAGCCTTGATTTCCGATAAGAAAAAATGTATCTTTGTTTTTTTCTCAATTGCCATTTTTGAGTATAAAACCCATGTAATCAGTCAGCTTATATATATGCACAGATATTCATGAGGCACTTTGCATTGACCATCTATGGTTGAATGTGGGCGTGTTAAGGGAGGACGTTGATCTTGATCCACGTACGCAAATTTCTGGGTAGATTATGATTTATAAAGGGAAAATGCGCACAGATGTGCCTGCGAACGGTTTTATAAATCAGAATTTATAATTGAACCCAGAAATGCCCGGAAATGCACACCATTTCCGGGTTCACGTGAACATTTAGGAGGGATTCTACACACTGTTACCCCAGAGTTTAAAACGGTCTCTAAGGGTGCCCTGAAACAAACCTTAAAACAGTCACTAAGGTTGCCCTGAGACAGACCTTCAATACACGTCGGTTTCTAAACAGTCTGTGTGTGATGAGCTGACATTAAAAAGTGTTTGATGTGAGTTTTAAACACAAAACACTGAACGCAAAATCATAAATTCAATATAACAGAGGATGGATTATGTTATATCTGATTGTTTTTGTCAGATTCTCTGTCTAACGAAATAGAGTAATAGAGTCTAATATCATAGATAGAATATATATTAAAGATCAGTTATTTCTCCTGTTAGTTTCCCCGTTGGTTCTCGTTTTCTTCATGAAGAGAATAAACGTCTGACAGTAAAGTTTGTCTGTTAGTAAAAACACTCGTTATATTTCCTGTCAGGTGAATAAAGTTTCATATGAGGCTGATCATTAATGAGCACGGGGTTTGAAAAGAGGTGCATGATTTATATTTGCCCTTAAAGTAATAAATAATTTAATAATGAGGCATTTTAAAAGTGAATCGATCCGTGATGTTTCAGGACAGAATAAACAGAGAGCAGATTCTCTTCATGTGCAGGTGTGTGTTAAACAGGTACCACAGAGACCTGTGGCTCGTACAGGATTCAGAGCCGCCTCCACACACTTGCTGAATACCCTCGTGGCGAGTAACAGCCTGAAAGGCAGTGTCTGATATTTGTATGCTACAAAACGAACCTCAGAAATCTTCTGTGTGCTGGATATATGCTTATATGAAAATAAGCATCCTGCAGATTGATTGACGTTAAACAGTCCCCCGGTTGAATAGAGCGGAACAGGAACTTGTGTGTGAGCATTTTCAATTTGTACTTTCGAAGGTGAGAATTGAGGCGACGTAAGTTCAGAATGGGACGTAAAGTGCCTCCCTTCTTTAGGATTACAAAGTACCTGTCCCACACATTCAGATTTTCTATTTTCTGTGTCACCTGCTGCGCCCTTGGTGTTAAACCTGGCTGCGACAGCGGAGATTTTAATGAAAATCTTAGAAAAGTGCTGCTTGGTGCGACCTCTGAACAACACACTGCCTCTTCTCTCTGAACAGACCCCATTGGTCCTTGAGGGGGGGCAGATGAACTGGGAGGCATGAGGGGGAACTTCTGCCTCTACACACCTGTGAACGGGAACAAACAGTGACGTTGTCCAGTGCTGACTGGAGCCTGGTTGACAATCCCCTCTTCGCCTCTTGGGTGAGGGAGGAGACGGCAAACATGCCCTAGAGAGGTTCATTACAGGGATCTCCGTGACTGCTGTCTGCTGAGCCTCTGATGCCATAATCCATAGCACCTATGTTGAGTGCCTCTTCTTTCCGTCTGGAGGGCTGGACTGGGGCGCACCTGGTGCGGCAGCGACGAAAAACCTTTTGCCCCTGAGAGCCTCGCTGGTGAGCTGCTGGCTGGTCAGATCCCTGAAACTTGGGGTTTCTCGCACTCATGCTGCGTCCTCCTGCTGCCATGGCTTCAAAGCCTGGGCAGGATGGTGGTGGTTGTCAGGGTGTGGCCTTGCACGGGAGAAAGAGGTCAAAAGCCTCCTCTTGCTTCTTCCGCAGGTCGCTAGCTTTCTGCATAGAAGTGACCGCCTCCCCAAATAACCCCCTAGCCCGTGACGGGTAGTAGGGGGAGTCTATGGGGGAGTAGATCCTGGCCGGCAGACCGCGGCAGTGCTCACATTTAGCGGCATCCACTAGCAAAGCCTGGATAAGCTTGAGACCCATACAGCAATGCAGAGGGAATGGGGGTCTCTCTTTGAGATGGTGAACCCGCATGCAGCAAGACAAGGGCGAGACACGACATCCCTTGCTGCCATCTGCGTCCCCCTGAGCAGCTGTGGCCATAAGGAGGAGAGCTAGCTAGCTACCCGCCGACACTAGCGCACCTCGACATGTTAGCTTGTTTCGCAGAGAAAGTGAGTAAAGGTCTGCCACGACACGAAATCCCACACGCAACAAAACTTTTCTTGATGAAAAGATAAACAGACTATGACGGTCTCAATAAGATACTCCCAACAAAAGGACAACCACGTTCTGTGACTTCCACGTCTGTGAACTGTTAAATGGTTATCCAAGTTAGGAGCTGAGGAGAACTTTTGCCATCATAGACTGTACATAAATTCTATAAACAGTCTATTGTCATGATGGTAAGCATCAAAAACATTGTTTAATTTAGAAAAAAGTCATCATTACTTGCAATAAATCAATTGTTCACTCCCTCTACTTTCAACATCAACAAGACATCTTTCATCCGGTGCACTTCACTGTAGTGCAGAATGCCAGCGAATGTACTATTGCATATACATTCTGTCTTCCTTTCCGTCTTTCTTTCTTACTTTCCTTTTTTCAAAATTCAACAAATAGCTCCTTTCCTATCTCAATATTCACATTTTACCTGACTTGAAGAATGGATGCGAAGTTGTGCATGCCTGACTGGACCCGTACCCTGTAACTGACACACCATGACACTCCTTGAAGATCAACAACCTTTATTCAAATCAGAGTTTTATTGTTTCTTTGTTTCTTTGTTATGTTGTTGGTTTTTCAGTGTCCATCAACGCAGATGTTGTGAGGCGTTATTAGCATGTCCTCAAGCTAATCCAAGGAGGCCTCAGGGTGACAAAGCTTTTAAGAGAGCATGGTATTAGATAATGACTTGAACTAAACAGTAAACAAGTCAATAATGCCAACAAATGCTTATATTGATAGTCTGTTGATAGCCATGGATAGATGTGTTGACATTCAACAGATGGTCAACTACACATTAGTTGCTTGTCTATGATTATCAACAGAGTTGACAGGTCATTTATTTGATGACCCTTTAGCGGCTGGATGATACAGCAGGCATGATGGTTAATAACCTGTCTTGAAATGAACTAATAGTCTACAGGCTGTTAGTTGAATGCATGTTACTTGTCTGTTGAAAAAGTTTAGTTGAATGTCAACGTTGACACTGTTGACATTTAACTGAATATCTATTGATAGCTTTCAGAGTGTTTTAGACAGACTATCCAATTAAAGTGTTACCTAAAAAACGAACATGATTGAAGTAGTGTAAGTCAGTTCATGTTGAAGTGCACCTGTAGTAAAGCACATATCTAAATGTTTGGGAAAAGGCAGAGTTTGAGGGCTGTGTTTTGCTGTGAGGGATGAAGGGTGTGTTGTATTTAAAATAAGATAATCCTTAACTAATGGTTGGAGGATCCTCTGTTCAACAAATGAAGGGAAGGGGGCTCTGAAAGCCTTGGGGCAGATCCTGCATGTTGTTCAAACAGTAAATAGTTAAGTAAAGAGAGTGTATTCATTGTAGTGGGGAGGGAGCCTCAGCAGGATGGGCTACGTCTCTCGCCAACATGGACGACATGACACTGGTAACCACATCAGTGCCATGTCCCAAAAGGCTGTAAGAAAGTTTAAATACATTTCTTAAATGGGCTAGTGTGAAGATTGAACCTAGTAAGTCAAGAATCATCTCATTGCCCTGGGGGAAGCTAACAAACAGGACGTTTCAAACAGATTAAGTTGGTTTCATACAGAGAAAGTTAGTTTCACAAAAAGAAGTTACAGTTTAATTCAGAGAAAGTTAAAGTTTCGTACAGAAAAAGTTATAGTTTAATACAGATAAAGTTACAGTTTCATTCAGATAAAGTTATAGTTTAAAACAGATAAAGTTACAGTTTAATACGGATAAAGTTACAGTTTAACACAGATAAAGTTACAGTTTAAAACAGATAAAGTTACAGTTTAACACAGATAAAGTTACAGTTTAAAACAGATAAAGTTACAGTTTAACACAGATAAAGTTACAGTTTAAAACAGATAAAGTTACAGTTTAATACGGATAAAGTTACAGTTTCATTCAGATAAAGTGACAGTTTAATACAGATAAAGTTACAGTTTAATACAGATAAAGTTACAGTTTCATTCAGATAAAGTGACAGTTTAATACAGATAAAGTTACAGTTTAATACAGATAAAGTTACAGTTTAAAACAGATAAAGTTACAGTTTCATTCAGATAAAGTTACAGTTTCATTCAGATAAAGTTACAGTTTAATACAGATAAAGTTACAGTTTCATTCAGATAAAGTGACAGTTTAATACAGATAAATTTAGTTTCATTCAGATAAAGTGACAGTTTAATACAGATAAATTTAGTTTCATTCAGATAAAGTGACAGTTTAATACAGATAAATTTAGTTTCATTCAGATAAAGTTACAGTTTAATACAGATAAAGTTACAGTTTCATTCAGATAAAGTTACAGTTTAATACAGATAAAGTTACAGTTTCATTTAAATAAAGTTACAGTTTCATTTAGATAAAGTTACAGTTTAATACAGATAAAGTTAAAGTTTCATTCAGCTAAAACAGATAAAGTTACAGTTTCATTCAGATAAAGTTACAATTTCATTCAGATAAAACATAAAGTTACAGTTTCATTCAGATAAAGTTACAATTTCATTCAGATAAAACATAAAGTTACAGTTTCATTCAGATAAAGTTACAGTTTCATTCAGCTAAAACAGATAAAGTTACAGTTTAATACAGATAAAGTTACAGTTTCATTCAGATAAAGTTACAGTTTCATTCAGATAAAACAGATAAAGTTACAGTTTCATTCAGATAAAACAGATAAAGTTACAGTTTCATTCTGATAAAACAGATAAAGTTACAGTTTAATACAGATAAAGTTACAGTGTTAAAAATGACATGTAACAATCATTTAAAAAGATTTAACAGTTTCTATTCTCCATTCTAAGATCATGGATGTCATTATAAACACTAGGGGTGAGCCCGACTAAGGATTTGCTTAGTCGAATCTAATTCATCAGATTATGCCCATAGTCGACGAATAGTCGAATGTTTGTTGTTTTTCCTCATTGACCCAAAGTCTGCTTGATGGTGACCGCATGACAATATTACGCATAACCCTTTGCTATTAAGAGACTCATAGCTTTAAGTAAAAGGGACAACAGAATATTATAAGTATAAAACTTATGGAGAGGTTATGGAGAGAAAACTCAAATAAGGCCACCAAGGCTGTGTGGTATATGCTTGTTCAGATGTGGGTTTTAGATGGGTTGTGGATGGAGGGGTTACTTATTCTAAATACAATCTAGTCAATGTACAATGACATGTTACAGCAGTGCTACAGTCCATACATATTAAAAAACAAACATGATTGGAGTAGTGTAAGTTGTGTAAGTCAGTTCATTTTAAAGTGCACGTGTAGTAAAGCACATCTAAATGTTTGGAAAAGGCACAGTTTAGGGGCTGTGTTTAGCTGTAGGGGATGAAGGGTGTGTTGTATCTAAAAAAAGATAATCCTTAACTAATGGTTAGCAGCAAAATTCAGGATTCTTTGTACAACAAATGCAGGGAAGGGGGCTCTGAAAGCCTTGAGGCAGATCCTGCATGATGTTTAAACAGTAAATAGTTAAGTAAAGAGAGAGTATTCAAGTTTTCAGGTCTTCAGATGTGAAGTGTTTTGTTTTTTTTCAACTTTTTTTTTCAGAAAAAAGCAGTACATTACAAAGGTACAGTCAAAAAATATAAAATTTTCTCCCCTCCCTCCCCTTCCCCAATCCCAAAACCCAACTAAGTCCTCTGCTTTCATAATTTAGACATTTAAGGTGACATATCATGCTTTTTTCATCAATATATATTGGTCTAAGAGGTCCCCAAAACATGTCTTTAAAGTTTATGCTCAAAAAAACACTTTGAAATCAGATTTTGGCATGCCTGAAAAGCCCTCTTCTTCAGCCCTCCTCAGAACAGTCTGTTTTCCCTCTGACCACGCCCCCTCAGGAAGTGGATGTGCCCTAAAACCGACCTCTGCCAGAAAGGCAGCAGTACCTTTCTGAAGGATTGGTCACAGATTTAGTGTTTCTTGTTGTTTTATTTGTTAGTATGTAGTCGTGTGTCTTGGTACACAGCTACAGCTACAGCTACGACATGTAGCTATGTAGCTACAAACATGTAGCTATGTAGTTACGAACATGTAGCTATGTAGCTATGCTAACTAGCGCTAGCACTTTTCCATGACAAATAAAAATCATCCACTAAATCTTCAAATCTGCAGACGTGGGGAGTAAAACCAACCTTTGTGTTTATTAAAGCTGGGGTTGGTAATCAGATTTAGATACACTTTTTGTTATACTGGTTAAAATGATCTTTATGTCCTGATGGCAATCAATACATAATGTGTTCTTAAAAAAGAGCGAAGAAAAGCTGCTATCTACAGCCGGAGTAAACCTGGGAAAACACCAACCAATCAGCCTTTTTTGGGTCCCAGAATTTTAAACCATTCAAATCCCGTCCTGCCGTTCTGCCCGCCTCCTGCGCGTACATTCCCCGACGTGCACTCTGAGTCCCTGTCTCCTGTCTCTGCTTCCCCTGACTTTATTTACTGCCCCTCTCGCTCAACCTCAGGCCTGTCCCCTCTGACCCGATGAGGTGCTTTGCTCAGGACTGTAGTCCGGATCAGAGTCTAAAAAGCTCTCACCACGGGGGCTCTGACAAGCAGAAGAATTAATGACATTTACTAAGTCCTACAGAAAATGTATATGTATCATAGCGTCCGTCCGGACGCTGTAGTAATGACGAGCCGATTCGTGAACACGTTTAGTTTTAATAACCGGTCACTGTTTGAATGAATGAAGAACTTCTCTTGTCTCTCCTCTCTCCAGCTCACACACCCTACACCTCTCCTGAGGCCTTCACTAACCGTCAACACTGTAGGAATTAAGAACATCTACACTGAACACGTTTAACAAACAGTAGAGCTGTTACAGTATTATATGTGTTATAACTTTTCTCCTGATATCGTATCACTGGTACAACTGGATAATGCTAGAATGACAGTTGTAAGTACTAACAATAGCCATATTTATTTGTGTTTTTAACTTTCACTATGATAATGTTTTGGTGAGGACCGGTTGTGAATCAGTCACGATCATATGGTCGCAAGTCAGTGGCGCTCGTGCATGTGAGCGGGGAGGGCGTCGTTTCGGAGGAGCTCTGAGGGAGGAGGGGAGGGGTTAGACGGAGTCATGAGGAAATGCTACATTCAAATTCATGCTAGTTTTCCGAGACTGCCAACCCCAGCTTTAAGACAGCCTACAACTAGCGTGCCTCCCTCCTAAGCTCCTTGTTACCACACATGTGTGCAGGGAATTAAAAACGGAGGAGGGATTGAGTTGTATTTTAAACAGTGTATGGGCTGAACAAGCTCCGAGCTCTGACTCTGTGACAGACCGGATATTGTTGTGACGTAACAAAAGCACGGAAGTCTGAAACGGCTCGTTTCACACACATTTACAGAAAGGTGGAGAAATCAGAACAGGGGCAGAATGGATTTTTTTCATTCTCGGGGGGTTTGTAGACATGCCAGGCAAACATATTTCAGGTAGAGAACCATTAAAAAGTCGATTTTGCATGATATGTCACCTTTAAGAGAACTGTATACTTACATAATATACTGTACATAGACACCTTCACATGAGTATTCATATGAAATACAAACACCACAGTGTACCTAATGTTGAAAAGAAAAAGTATATTTGTACTTACATTCACGGACCCATACACATATCTACACTCACCCATCAGCTTGCATATATACATAAACCCAGCCATGCCTACGCATAGGCATTGCCACAGATGTGTGCATGTACCCGTACAGCAAAAAAAGATAAAAATAAAATTGTAATAAGTAAAAGCGAGAATAAGGGTTAGACAAAGTACTGTAAAGCATTGCAAACACTCTGGGGGCTCAACCAAAAGACAGCAAGATCCAGGTACCAGCAGCAACCCTGCATCCACACCCAGGTTTTTCATTTGCTGGCACAAAGAATCCCAATGAGGCCGCGTGGCGGGCAGGCAGAAGAGTGGGCACACTATGTAGCCCCTCCCCGGAGAACGACGTCGCAGGAAGCCTATCAACATAATCAATCAGGGGTCTCCAGGTTGAATAAAACTTATCAAAAGAGCCTCTCAGTGAGAATTTAATTTGAGAAGAGTTGTGACGTCCTGCAGCCAAGATTTGAATGAGGGAGGTAAAGGGGCCTTCCAAAGAAAAAGGATCCTCCTACAAGTCAGTTCTGGCAGGTAAGAATAAGTGGTTACTACAAATGGGGGTCATTTGGGGTAGTGTGAGTCAGCCATAATGGTGTCTAATCTGGGCCCAAATTTTCAGGGTGACAGTAGCAACAGGATTGGACGAGAACTGGGAGGGGGTTAGAGGTAGAGGGCTGCATGTCAGGGCTTGCAGCAAAGATGAGGAGCATGAATCAGCTTCAACTTGATACCATTTGCCCTGAGGAGAAGTGCACCAGAGCATAACTTTGTGCGCATTGGTGGCCCAGTAGTAAGCAAGAAGGCTAGGTAAGCCAAGCCCACCGTCTGTTCTATTCCTCTGGAGCAGTGATTTGCCAATTCTTGCATGTTTACCCACCCAAATAAATAAAGATATAATACTATCGGTATTATTAAAGAAAGACCTGGGTAGGAAAAGGGGGAGACATGGAAAAATATACAAGTATCTAGGCAAGATGTTCATTTTTACAGTTTGTACTCTTCCAGCTAATGAAAGTGGTAGGTTGCCCAACTCTGTAGATCGGATTTTACCAGTGATGTCAGAGCTGTAAGGTTTTGCTCTCGTAGTGATTTAATGGATTTAGTGACAATTATACCCAGATATTTAAACCCTGTGCTAGAAAATCTAAAGGGAAGTGAGGATGCTGGTAAGTCATAAGCTAATTGATTAACGGGAAAGCACTTACTTTTCTGGATGTTTAACTTATAACCAGAGAGGCGACCAAAGGAGTCTAAAAGAGAGAGAATATGGCCAATACTAGACATGGGATTGCGCACATACAACAGCAAGTCGTCTGCATATATAGACTTTCTGTTCTACGCCCCATCTCTGTATACCCTTAAACCCAATGTTCCTCTTCAAAGCTATAGATAGCGGTTCGATTGCAATCGCAAACAAGAGGGGCAACAGGGTGCCACGAGAGAGGGAAGGGGTTTGAGTGCTGAGTGTTTGAACATACAGATGCATAGGGAGAGGAATACAGCAATTGAATCCATGAGATCAGACCATCTCTAAAACCAAAGTGACGTAGACAAGGAAAGAGAAAGGCCCACTCCAACCCCGCGAAGGCCTTCTCAGCGTCTAAAGATATAACCACTTCCGGCTCATTAAAGGAGGATGGTGAGTGGATGACACTCAGAAGCCTCTGTATGTTTGTAAATGAATGCCTCTCCCTCATGATGCCAGTCTGATCATCAGATAATATTGAGGGCACAACAGATTCTAAACGACGAGCAAATATCTTGGCAAGAATCTTAACATCAACAGATAGGAGTGAAATTGGGCGGTACGAAGCACAGTTTAATGGGTCTTTGTCTATCTTAAAAATTAGAGAAATACAAGCCTGCTTGAGAGTGGGTGGAAGTTAACCTCAAGAGTTAGAATGGTTGAACATTTCAAGCAGTAGTGGGGCCAACTGATCTAAGATATTTTTGTAAAATTCAACTGGGTACCCATCAGGCCCTGGTGACTTGCCACTGTGCATTGACTGAACTGCCTCCCTAATTTCAGCAAGATTTAAAGGGGCATCTAGCTTTTGATGGTCCGTGGTGGACATTTTAGGCATGTCTAAGTTATTAAAGAAACGCGTTAGCTGGGATTCGTCCTCAGAGAATTCAGAAGTGCAAAGCTTGGAGTAAAATGACTTGAATATATTATGTATTTCACCTGGGTCAGAGTTTAAGGAACCTGACTCATCCTGCAGTTGTGTGATCTGGCTCGTGGCCCTCCTAGCCTTCAGTTGCTGAGCTAGGAGGTGACCAGACTTGTCTCCATGCTCATACATGGTCCCTAGAGAACGCAAAAGGAGCTGCTCTGCGTCCCCTGTAAGCAGAAGGTCAAGCTCCATTTGGAGCCTAATCCTGTCCTTATACAGATCCGATGACGGGTTAGATGAGAGTTGGTTGTCCAAGTTAGCAACGGATTCTTCTAATTCCCTCTTGCGCGTTCTACATAGTTTATTAGTGTGAGAAGTGTAGGAAAAATGTTTACCTCTTATAACTGTCTTAAGTGTTTCCCAAAGTAAGGAAGCAGAGGCGTCCTCATTTTTATTGGTCTCACAGAAGAATGTGATTGACTCAGACACTTGTTTACAAAAGTCTGCATCAGATAGTAAAAGGGGGTCCAAACGCCAAGGTCTAAACTCTCTAGGCCTGAGGTCAAAGTGAATGTCTAAGATCACTGTGGAGTGATCCGATACTGTTATTGGTGTGTACTGCATCGAGCTTACAGCTGGAATGAGTATTTTGTTAATGATAAAATAGTCAATACGTGAAAATGAACAATGCACGTGAGAGAAAAAAAAGAGTACTTTCTTATGGCAGGGTTCAAGAATCTCCATGGATCTACGAAGCCATATTCGTCCATAAAGGTGGAGACTCTTGGACTTGATCTGTCAAGCGCTGGGTCCAGGACACAGTTCATGTCTTCTCCCAGAATCAGTGAGTGCGAACTTAGGTTTGGGATAGAAGACAGCTACAGCTTCATGAAAACATGAACATCCCAATTGGGAGCGTAGACAGAGGCCAAAACCACTGGTTTTTGGTAGAGGGCATTACTGGCAATAACATATTGGCCATTTACATCTGAAAGGATAGTATTTAACGTAAAATGAACATTCTGCCTTAGTATAGCTACACCCCTTGCTTTCAAGATAAATTTAGAGTGGAGGATCTGTCCAATCCATGGTCTGCTCAGTTATTGATGATCTTAATTTCGTAAATGCGTTTTTTGAATAAACATTACATCGGCATTAAGACTCTTAATATGTGAAAAGATCTTAGCTCGTTTCACCGCCACATTAAGGCCACCAGTGTTAAGCGAAATTATCCTCACCGCCTGTCCGCAACTGGCCACCATACCAGTCACATTAGCCATACAGGCTTATGCTGTTTCCGGAGAAAAAAACAGACTGAGTCCAGGGTGCAAGCTGCAAAGAGCACAACAAGTACAACATACAGATACAAGACAAAAATGTGTATACAAGTCTATTAAGTAAAGGCTCCTAATAGTAGTGCAGACGAAAAGACTTCCCACCCAGACAATTTAACCAACATGTTAGATCCCCCCGTGCCCAAGCTAAACCCTATTCTACACGCTTCGAAACCATTAACTTCTCCCCAACCATATAAACCTTTCTTGCCATGCTCCATGGCACAAACCTTCCTTTCCTTGATTCCTTCCCTACTCAAGACGTCTCAGCACCCGTATTCCCTTGTTAAAACCCCTATGTTCAGTGTAAGAAGTAAACAGGAACTAGATGCAGACAGCATTAATGCAGGATCAAAAATAGGAAAATAATAAACAGTAATAAGTGAGTAGAAATAAATAAAATAGAATAGACAAATAAGCAAAAATAAAATATAAAAATTAGTGAATAGATAAAATATTAAAAAAATAATAAAATAATAATAGATAAGTAAATAAATGCATAAAAAAAGTTATGTACATATATATAGAGATACACACACATACACATAGACACATGAAGTAATATGTATATAATCGAAACAAATTCAATAAATAATTAGAAATAAGAAAATAAATAAGAAATACAAATCTTTTAAAAAATTAGTTAATTAATAATAGTAATAAAAATAATAATAATAAATTAAGAACCCTGAGTATACATGTAGTAACAACTAATATTGAACTATGTGGAACAGAATCGCAAGCATAAATCCACCTAGAGGGACCAGGTCAGTTAAAACACAGTGTTTTGTAGAGCCCGAACAGTCTCTAGTTAAACCTACAGTGAGAAACATAAGGCACTCGAGTTGGTAACATAACTAAAAGTGCCAACAGCCTGACCCCAGCCGAACAACACAATACAAACCAATACAAATAATACTCACTATCTGTGATCCATGAGGGTCCATATGTATTAGTAGGAGTACAAAAAAACACCTTATATACAAGTCTGTAATGATGCAGTGATGCTTCTCCATGTTAGCCCAGCCTAGCCTGGTGGCTAGGCTAGCCGTCCGTCTGCTCTGACTAATAGTCGGCCGCGGAGGCCGCAGCATCCTCGACCGTGGTGAACCTCCTCCTGGATCTGCTTTCGAGCGTGATGTGTATCTGCACCACCTTACCCTGGTATTGGAGGCTTCTCGAATGATGAGGTCTTTGGTTTGATAATGATGGAGCCGAATGATAACCGGTCGCGGCCTGGAGCCCGGCTGGGGGTTAGCAGCAAGCGGTCTATGAGTGCGGTCTAGTTCAGGTGGAGATTGCAGGACCTGGTCTCCTAGCAAATCAACCAGGAGCTTTGAAAAGAACTTTGTAGGCCGGGGGCCTTCGATTGATTCAGGAAGACCAACAATATGAATATTATTCCTGCGGCTCCAGCCCACCAGATCCGCCGTCTTAGCAATTAGCTTACTGTTGCTATCAGCTAGCGCCGCACACCGGTCCTCCAGTGCCTGAATCCAACTGCCATGCATGTTGGCAGCTGATTCCAGAGATGTCATGCGTTGACAGTGCTCCATTATCGTGGTCTGATTTTTAATCAGTTGCTCCTCAAGAACTGTGAGGTTTTTCTTGTTGTCAGCCGATATGCTAGCTCAGTGTTCCTCTAGCAGTCTAGCGATGTTAGCAAGACATAATAGTAACAATAATAATACATTTTATTTAAAGGCCTTTCTCTGCACTCAAGGACACCGCACAAATATATATATATACATGAATTTACATTAAAGGAAACAAAATCAAAATCAAAACAAAAACAATATAGACTGACAGAGTGGTAAGAAGATAGAAACAATAAAAAGTGAAAGTGCAATTCAGACGGAGTAGGCGGGTTATAAACAGACGTGTTTTGAGTTGTGCTTTGAAATGGGGGAAAGAATCTGTGTTTCTGAGTTGAGGTGGTAATGAGTTCCAGAGATGGGGAGCAGAGCGGCTGAATGCTCGGCTCCCCATAGTGGTGAGACGGGCGGAGGGGACAGACAGGTGTATGGAGGAAGAGGATCTGAGGGAGTGGGAGGGAGTGGGAACATGGAGGAGGTCGGACAGATATGGGGGGACAAGGTTGTGGATGGTCTTGAATGTTAACAGGAGAACTTTGAAATTAATACAGAACTGAACAGGGAGCCAGTGGAGCTGTTGGAGGACAGGAGTGACGTAGTGGATGGAGGGGGTTCGGGTAATGATACGGGCAGCTGAATTGAGCTGTTGCATGTGGTCGGGGACTCGCCATCGGCTCTCTTAGACTGAGTTGTTTTTGACATTATGCTTGCAAATAGTTCTGTAGAATGGGTTATATTATTTTATGTTCAAAAAGATAGACGGGGTTACAAAAAAAACCCACTAAAAACCAAATAACTTAAGATCCACATCCCGTCAGAATCTGGAATAAAATCTTTGATCATGTCATTTTACTAATAGCCTTAAATGGAAGTGAGCTCTGGGGACCAATCACCGGACTACAGTTTGATTCATGGGACAAACACCCAATAGAGTCTCTGCATGTTGAATTCTGTCGGAGCATCCTCAATGCACAGAGGAACACACCAAGTCAGCTGTCGAGCTGAACTGGGACTTTCCCAACAGTTTTTAACATTCAGAAACAAGCGCTTCCATTCTGGACAAGCCTGGACTTGAGTCCAACAGAATTATTGCATCTATCTCATCTTCATTGATGATTTTTACCCCTGGTATTCGTTAGTGACAAAGACACAACTGGGGGACGTCTGTTTAATATTTGACGTTTGCAGTTTTTGCTGCTATTACCGTAAAAAGCTCCGCGTCTACAGTTTGATTTAATCCAGTTTGGTGTTACATCAGACACATTTAGTAAGTTCTGATCAACTCCTTGTTGAAAGATACAGATGCATTTCAGAGTGCCATGAACTGACTGACTGTCCAGTGTGCCTGTCACTGCAGGTGCATTCAAGGACCGTCGTAAATGTGCAATACAGCCCTTTCATGGCATTTTTCTGTGAGTCAAGGGAATCAAAATACAGTCACAGTGGTCACATCAAGAATGTTTTCTTTTGACTTTTTAGCAGGGCCAGGCTGAATTATTTAACTTAAGATATTACACAAGTAAAAGTGTTACGAGTGAAATGTTGACAATTTTAACACTTGGGACCACCCTGATACCAATATCTGATCGACTACAAGAATTATTTAAGGAGTGAAGATGTTTGGGCAAAAATCAAAGACTAAAATGTTTTGAGTTTCCGCCGACTAAAACTAGACTAAAATGTTTTGAGTTTTTGTCGATTAAAACTAGACTGAAACTATAAAGGGCTGAAAAGACTAATATGTGACTAAAAATTACAGGCATTTTTATCTAAAGACTGAGACTAAATGTAAAATAGCCGCCAAAATTAACACTACTCAGCAGGGATGCCCACACATTCCTCTCCCCGTCCACTTCCACCAGCTCTTCTGGGAGGATACCGAGGCGTTCCCAGCTCAGCTGAGAGATATAATCTCGCCAGGGTGTCCTGGGTCTTCCCCGTGGCCTCCTCCCAGACGGACTCACCCAAAACACCTCCCCAGGGAGACGCCCGGGAGGCATCCTGACCAGATGCCCAAACCACCTCATCTGGCTCTTCTCGATCCGGAGGAGCAGCGGCTCTACTTTGAGCCTCTCCCGGATGTCTGAGCTCCAGACCCTATCTCTAATGGTGTGTTCACACCAAATGCGAACGATCATGCTAATCACGCAAATACAGACGTGAGAATGTTTTGTGTTCACTCGCTCTATTCACGGGAATGACTCGCTCTCAAAATCGCTTGTACAGAGTGCTCAAGACGCAAATATTCGCAAGAGGGAGGGGGGCTCCCACGCCACAGCAACTTGTGTCAAACAAGGTTGAGCTCGGGGACATTGAATGGGGAAGCCGGTTATGCTAAAGGGGGTGGAGCTAACTTCCTACTACAACCAATAGTAGTATTCAAGTGACAGACAAAGTTTTCATAACTCACCACATAATCCTGCTCACTCTCTGTCCTCACAGTGAGCTCCTGTTTATTCCTGATCCCTTAAAAAAAGGTAGAGTCACAGAGTTTGGGGAAGCTGCATGGAGATATAATAATAATAATAATAATAATAATAATAATAATAATAATAATAATAATACATTTTATTTATAAAAGCACTTTAAAAGATTCTCCAAGCGCTTTACAGGAAAGTAAGATAAAATTATACAATAGAAAAGCAAAGGAAAACAGTGCAAAAAAAAAGCAAAGAAGAGCAAGGCAGCAAAATAAAACAAAACAAGAAAAAAAAAATCAATTATAGTTTAAAAGCCTTTGTAAAAAGGTGTGTTTTGAGTCCGGATTTGAATTTGGTGAGTGAGGGAGAGAGTCTGAGGTGTTGGTGGAGAGAGTTCCAGAGGGTGGGGGCAGCGACAGAGAAGGCCCTGTCCCCCCAGGTTCGGTGCTTGGGTTTGGTGAGAGGGGTGAGGAGGTTGGCGTTGGTGGAGCGGAGGTTGCGGGAGGGATTATATGGCTGCAGAAGGTCGGTGAGGTAGGAGGGAGCTAGATTGTGGAGGGCTTTGTAGGTGATGAGGAGGATCTTGTACTGAATTCTTGAGGGGATGGGAAGCCAATGGAGGTTCTGGAGGACTGGGGTGATGTGATCTCTGGAGCGGGAGTGAGTGAGGAGGCGTGCAGCTGAGTTTTGTATGTATTGTAATTTGTTGAGGAGGGTGTTGGGTGTACCGTAGAAGATGCTATTGCAATAATCGAGTCTTGAGGTGATGAAGGCATGGATGAGAGTTTCAGCTGCAGTGAAGGGAAGGGAAGGGCGGAGACGGGCAATGTTTTTGAGGTGGAAGAAAGCATTTTTTGAAATATTGTTTATGTGTTGTTGAAAGTTGAGTGACTGATCAAAAATTATACCAAGGGTACGGATGTGGGTGGATGCTGAAACAGTGGAATTATCAATAGTGAGTGAGAAGTCTGGGCAGGTGGAAGTGAGGGATTTTGGGCCTATGATAGGAATTTCGGATTTATTACAATTGAGTTTGAGAAAGTTTGTTTGCATCCAGGAGTTTATTTCAGTGAGGCAGTTTGTGAGGGTGGTGTGGGAAGCAGTGGAAAGATGTGGTTGAAATGTAAAACTGGATGTCGTCGGCATAACAGTGGAAATGGAGGCCATGGCTGTGTATGATGTGACCAAGGGGGAGCATGTAAAATGAAGAGGAGGGGACCAAGTACCAAACCCTGGGGGACACCATGAGAGAGGGGGGCTGTGCGTGACTTGAGGTTGTTGATGCTGATAAACTGGTGGCGGTCAGAGAGGTAGGATTTGAACCAGGAGAGGGTGGTGCCAGTGATACCGAGGGAAGATTGAAGGCGGGTGAGGAGGATGGAGTGATTGAGGGTGTCGAAAGCTGCACTAATGTCCAGGAGGAGGAGGATGCTGAGGGAGTTGTTATCGGATGAGAGGAGGAGGTCGTTGGTGATTTTGAGAAGGGCTGTTTCTGTGCTGTGATGAGTTCTGAATCCGGATTGAAATGGTTCGTACAGTTGATTGGAGTGAAGATAGGCTTTGAGCTGGGTGGTGACAGTGCGTTCGAGGATCTTTGACAGGAACGGGAGGTTGGAAATGGGACGGTAATTGTTGGGGCTGTTCTGGTCGAGTCCTGGTTTTTTGAGGATGGGTGTGACAGAGGCGAGTTTGAGGGCGGAAGGGACAGAACCAGTGGATAGGGAGGAGTTGATTATGGAGAGGATAAGGGGTTGAAGGGCAGGGAGACAAGCTTTGGTCAGTGAGGAGGGGAGGGGGTCCAGGATGCAGGTTGATGTCTTCATGCCGGAGAGTAATTTATTGAGATCCAAGGGGGAAATTAGGCAAAACTGAGAGAGAGACTGGGTTGTTAGGGGGGGGCTGATGGGTGTGTGGCTACGGGTGGGGAGGGCAGAAGTAAGCAGTTCTGTGTGGATGTTTTCGTTTTTTTCTTGAAAGAATGACAGGAAAGAGTTGCATTTGTCTGCTGTGAATGAGTTGGAGAGATTGTCCATGGGTTTGAGAAGCTTGTTTATTGTTGAGAACAGGTGCTTTGGGTTGGTAGAGCTGGAGTGGATGAGGTTGGAGTTGTAAGTGGACCGGGCGGTATGGAGGGCGTCATTGTAGTGGTGGAGAAAGTCCTTGTGTGCCAGGGTGTGTACGGTGAGGGATGTTCGTCTGGCGAGGCGTTCGAGTTGGCGTTTCTTTGATTTCATCTGGCGGAGTTCAGGGACAGGGAAGAGGGACAGATGGACTTGATGTTGCGGTAGGTAATGGTGCGCTTCTGTTTGGGTTTAGCGATGGGGGTGGCTAGGTCTATGAGGATGGCTAGGTGGTCAGAGATGTTGAGGTCGGAGCTGGAGATGGGATTGATGGTGATGCCAGTGGAACAGACCAGGTCCAAAGTGTGTCCATGGTTATGGGTGGGGAAGTTGACGTGCTGGGTGAAGTTAAAACATTGCAGAATGTCCAGAAATTCTCTTGCGGTTTTGCAGTGGGTGGAGTCAATGTGTAGGTTGAAGTCTCCAAGGAGGAGGATGGAGGGTGAGACGGCGCAGAGTTGGGTGAGGAATTCAGAGATGTCAGAGAGAAAAGATGGGTTATGTTTGGGAGGGCGGTAGATTATTGCAATGGTTAGGGGTTTTGGACCAGAGAGTTTGAATGACAGATGTTCAAATGATGGTGGAGAAAGGATAGTGGTGAGGGATGTGTTTGTTTGTTGGCGGAGGACAGCAGCTATTCCACCGCCATGGCTGTCAGGGCGTGGCTTGGCAAGATAACAGTATCCAGGGGGGGTGGTTTGGTTCAGAGTGTAGTAGTTCAGTGGTTGTTGCCAGGTTTCAGTGAGACAGAGGATATCCAGTTTATTGTCAGTGATGAATTTGTTGATGATGAGACTCTTGTTATTTAATGACCGGGTGTTGAACAGTGCGACTTTCAGATGATGTGAACTGATTTGGTGGGAGGACTTAGGGAGAGAGCGGAGGTTGGCTGTGTTGACGTGCTTTTTGATGTGGGGATGAGGTGCAGAAATGGGAGTGGAACGGCGTGTTGTCCAAATGGATGGGATAGAGTTAGGGGATGTGAAGTTATAAATGATCTGGCACTGTGAGGGGTGACTGGGCTGGATGTAGATGAGGTTTTGCTTGTTTACTGATTTAATACCGGTATTTGGACAGGGTAGCCTTTCTGTAGTGATGGTGTGAATAGGATGAACTGTTGTTGTGGATGGGGGTAATGACACAGGGGGCGGGTAGGGGGAGCTCTCGCGCAGACAGGTGGTTTGGGGTGGCGGCGGAGAAGAAGAGGGGGGGCGTGTGAGGGGAAGGTAAACAGTCATGCAGCAGGTGTTAGCGATTGAACGGAGTATTGAATATTTGCAGCTAAAATGCGGGTGCCCAGTGAAGAGTGGTGGATGCCGTCTGATGAATACAGATCATGCCGGTTCCAGAACAGATTAAAATGGTCTATGAAGGATATTTGGTGGGAAATGCAGGTGGACTGGAGCCAGGTGTGGAGACTGAGGAGACGGCTGAAACGCTGTGAGCCGCGACCGAGTGTGGGAGTTGGACTGCTGATAAAAACACGCAAGCCGCAGCTGCTTAAAAGATTAAGAGCTTTTTAAAATCCATTTTCGTCACCTCCGACTGACTCCGTGCGGTGTTGTTGATTCCGACATGAACAACGATTTTGGTGACGGAGGACGGGACGGACTGCAGCAGAGCGGGGAGCCTGGAGAGGAGATCGGGGACCGTGGCTCCCGGAAAACAGCGGGTGATGGCAATGAAGAAGCGGACACGTCTCACGATGGAGTCTCCGACTATGAGAGCAGTCGGAGGGAACAGTGGTCAGGGAGATGAGTGACGGCTCTCAGGCGGGGATGGAGGGGAGGAGGACGGTGAGGGGGAGACCGCAACAGGTGGCGGAGCAGACGGGAGAGGCAGCAGCCTGACGTGGCGCCGGAGTTAACTGCGGCACGGAGCGGCGGGTCCTGGGGCGGGTTGAGTGCACGGGGATGGCCGAGGGAAGAGGCTGAGATGACGGTGAGGGAGACGGAGCAGGTGTCTGGGAGGTAGCAGAGAGAAGAGGGAAGTCATTCATGGCGAGAATGTCTGTCATATTTATTTTCCAGCTGGATGTCGAAATGAGGAGGATCGCGGGAGTAGCGTGCCCCTCTCCTGCTGTCAGCGGTGGGCAGAGACCAGTGACCGTGTTGGGGAGGTTGGGATGGAGTGGAGCTGACCAGAGACTTGGGCTTGGCCCCGAGCCGTGTCCAGGAAACGTCAGCGACGGAGTGTGAAGGAGGGACAGTAGGAGCTGGACTGTGTGCGGTGACCGGTGGGGAGGCTTCTTCAGCAGCAGGAGAAGGGACAGCGTGAACCTGGGGATTGGTGGTGTCGGTAAGAGATGGGTTGAAGGTGATTGTGTCCATAAAACGTTCAGCTTCCTGGATCTGGTGTAGAGTGGAGATCCGACCTTCCAGCTCTGAGATTTTGTCGGCAAGCCGGGAGCAGGAGTCGCAGGATGCAGAGGTGAGTGGAGCCATGGTTGTAATGGAGCTGGGGAGTAGAGATAAAAGAGGCCAGTACAGGGCTAAAAACACAGGAGCGTTAAAAACGTTTCAGCGAGGTCCGCAGAAGCGGCAGCAGCAGGTAGGGGGACCGAGACTTACTCGCGGGGGCTCCACCTGGAGCCCACAGAGTTGGTCGGGTTTAGCCGGGGTCACACAGAGAGAGAGAACCAAGTTGAGAGACAGCCGATCGGCACTTACCCACACCGGTCCAACAAGTGGACCCGCTGCAGAGATGTTACTTCAGGTCACAGACAGTTGAACCGTTGTGGGAACCGTTGAAAACAGCGACTGTTCCGGCGGCGGCTGTTAGCTCGGCTACTGCTAATGACAAGCCGGTGTAAGCCGTGGCTAGGTAACCTGCTAGCTACGTTAAAAAACAGGCTGATCAAAGTGGTCGATCGCCAAAAGGTTGAAACACAAAGGAGGACAAACGGTGGGGCAACAAGGGCGCTATAGGCTTTGGCGAAAAGTTTGGTCAAAAAACTGTTTAAAATGACAATTTTGACAGCGATTCAACTTTGGAAGAGTTGAATCAAAGTGTCCCATATATTCCAGATGAGTGAATCTCCGCTGGTCAATATATTTCACACAACACACGTCACCGGGTGATCTGCACGCTGATTGGCTATCGTGCCGTGATAGATTTGCTGGAGTTCAGATATTTCAACTGTCGCGAATGAATTTGCACTGTACGCGCGAATGATGCGCGTCATTCGCGTCACCCATTTCACGCGATATGCACCGCCAGACCTCTACTTGCGTCTACTCGCGCCTCTACATTGACTTTACATGTAATTAATTCATGCAAATGATTTTATTCGCGTTTGGTGTGAACACACCATAAGGCTGAGCGGAGAAAGCTTATTTTGGCCGCTTGTATTCGCGATCTTGTTCTTGTGTTTTGTTTGTTTTTTTACTCTACTCTGGCAAAAACCAAACTGTTCATGGCAATAAAGCAATCGGAGCTGAAGTGAACTGTGAAGTGGGTGGGGAGCAGCGGCAGGATGGGCTCATCTCTCACCAATTAGGGCCTACATGGATGAAATGACACTGGTGAACACAAAAATGCCATGTACCAAAAGGCTATTAGAGGTCAAATGATCATCTTAAATGGGCTAGGATAAAGATTAAGCCTAGTAAGTCAAGAAGCATCTCATTGTCCTGGGGGAAGCTAATAGACAGCAAGTTTATGTAGATGAGAACATTAGGCGATCCAAGATGGTGGCGCACCCTGGTGCAGCGGCTCTTGACTCTCTTTTTTGGTGCATTTTCTGTGTGTTCTGTATGTTTTTCTGTGCATATTCAGAAGCACACAATGTGTACGGTCGAGAACATTTAATTGACATCGGTTTACTCTACAAACTGCATGTTTCAAGCGATGTCAGAGATCTCACAACATCCCCCTGGATATTGCTAGACTGCCGGTAGAGTGGATTGTGGCTGTCCCGGCAGTAGACCCTTCTACTTACCTGAGAGTTCAGTGTAGTAACTGTGACTGCTGTTTACATCCCCCCACTGCTAATGTTAGCATTGCTCTTAGCCACTTATTAGCCATTGTGAAAATGCAGCAGAGAGCCCACCCCTACGGAGTGCACATTATAGCGGTAGACTTTAACCAAGCATGTCTTAAAAATGTCTTCCCCAGTCTCCACCAGCATGTGAACTGTGCAACAAGGGTAGGAAACACCCTGGATCATGTATATTCCAACATCAAGCATGCTTATAGGACGGTCTCTCTCCCCCACCTAGGCCAGTCAAATCATCTGTCATTGCTCTTTTTTCCTGCATACAACCAACTCAGAAGAACAACAAAGCCAACTCAACCATCACAGTTTGGCCTGAGGGTGCAAAAAGACTGCCTCAGAGGCCTTAAATGACTTCAGACCGCTGGCACTCACCCCAGTCATAATGAAGTGTTTTGAAAAACTGGTCCTCCATCACATCAAAGCCAGCCTCCCAGCCTCCTTTGATCCACACCAGTTCGCCTACAGAGCCAACAGGTCAGCTGAGGACGCGATAGCCATCACTGTCCACATTGCACTTGGAAAATAAAAAGAGCTACGTAAGGATGCTCTTCGTCGACTTCAGCTCGGCTTTTAATACAATCATCCCAGACAAACTCGCCACTGCATTCTACACCAACAGAGCAAAAAAGATCATTGCAGACCCCTCCCACCCTGGTCACCACTTCTTTGAACTGTTGCCTTCTGGCAGACGGCTCAGAACTGCCAAATCTCGAACCACCAGACACAGAGACAGTTTCTTTCCTACAGCCATCAGCACACTGATCAAACAAAAAACAAACAAGGTCTATTGCTGCTAGTATACACTGCACACTTTGCTGCACACAGACACTTTCATATTTATTTATTACACTGCGACACTTTACTTTTTAAATGGTTTTATGGAATGTCCTGTCAGTATTGAATGTGTGTATTGTTTTTGTCCGTGAGTGCATCATTTGATTTAGTTCTTCTGATTCTGATAGATGAGGAAGAAATTCCATCCATTAGGGTAAAGTTAGTGAAGAGTTTGGGTCGGTGGTATAATGGGGACCTGAAGGATAGTGATCAGGTAGAACAGCTTATGAAAGATGTAGCAGAGGGCATAGGAGAGATGTAGAAATCAGGACTCCCAGGCAAGTTAAAGCTTTGGTGTTTGCAGTTTGGTTGATACCCTAGGTTGATGTGGCCATTGTCTGTTTACGAAGTTCCAAATTCAAAGGTGGAAAAGATAGAGAGGTTGGTTAATTCATACATTAGGAAATGCTTAGGGGTTCCTCTGGGAGTGGAGGTGGGTAGGTTGGTTCCAAATCCAACTAGAGGTAGGAAATGGAATCCAGGAGATGCAGTGCAGGAAGCAGAAGCAGCTCTTAGGCACCTAGAGATTGTAGGGAACATGCAGCAAGGCCGTGGGGGCTTGAGGCTTAGCTCAGGCAGGCCAATGTGGTACGAGGCAGGTCCTAAAGATAGAAGGAAGCAGGCTTGGGCCCAGGCTCGGCAGGGACAGTGGTTAAATTGGGAGAGTGTAGAAAATAGGAAGCTTTGCTGGAGAGACCTGTGGTGCATTGAGGATAACCACATTAGATTCCTGTTAGGTGCACCCAAGAACTTGAAACGTAGGGTTGGTGGGGACTCATCATGCCCATTGTGTGCAAGGACAGAAGCATTAAGGTATATCATTTCAGGTTGTAAGGTTAGTCTGTGTTTTGGGTGGTGGGGTTGTCTTTTTGGTGGTGCAGCAGTAAAAAAGAACAAAGATAAGTAATATACAGTGCAGGAAGAGGCAGAAAACTCAGAGAACTTATTTGAAGCCACCGCCCAAATAATGTTCTAATATCAAAAATTAATTAAAATACACTAAATTGACACACACATAAAGACAATAGTTGATAATAAAAAATAAAACACCACAAAAATACACTAAATTAACAATTAATATAAATACAGATATTACATCAACAGAATTCAAAGTACAAAATATGAATATGATGTATATGAATACCGGCCTATGAGTATGTGGTTGAGCGTAATGAATATAATTAACAGTGGTTAAAAGTTTTTTCAAGCATCATTTATAACATTTTAAAGACAAACAAGTTTTTAGCCACATTGGAATAAATATTCCAGAATTTGGTGCCCCTGACACGTATCAAGAATTGACTTCTACAGGTAAAACATTTAGGAGGATGACCAAATAAAGTTTGACGAGTTGAATAAGATTGGACCTGTGAATTTAATTTGAAGTGAGACTTGAATTGATCAGAGATATTCCCTTCATGTTGTATTTAATACAAAAAAAACACAGATTTGAGAGATACTGTATTGATGTTATAGATATTAAGAAGCTAGAGTTTCTGAAACAAAGGAGCAGATGAGACGTGTTGCTTTGATCGAGTTTCCATCCTAACAAAACGTTTCTGAAGGAGCAAAATTGTATGGAAAGTTGTATGAAAAGTACTAGCCCAAACTATATTACAATATGAAAGGAACGGATAAATAGACTGTAATAAAAAGTAAGAATACAATTTGTGGTAACAAGATTTATTATTTTTTCTGCTAACCCAATTGATTTGTTCTTTCCAACTCAGATTCTCGTCTATGGATATTTGTTTAAGTTGTCAATGCATGGTAGTGGAGCCTAATGGGCCAGATTATGTGTGTTGGCCTTCCTCTGTTGTAGATTTTCTGGTTGGTGGGTGGGCAATGTCACCTCTCTGTTGAGCTGCCTTCATTGCAGGGAGTTCTTTCCTTTTCTGCCGGACAGCCTCAGGGAAGTCCTTGTTGACAAAGATGCCTGAGCCCTTCAAGTTTTTTGTTTTGTTCAGAACAGCATGTTTGTAAATCCTCTTGTTTGAAGAGTCAACTATGATCTGCACACATGTTTTGTAAGGTTTTCCTGTTGTTCAAGCAAAGTTCTGTAAGAGTCTTTCTGCTGGTCCAACAATTCCCGCACATGAGACATGCTGACATATTCCTCAGTGCAGGTGTTAGAGGCTTTGGGTGGCATGGTGATGGAATCAAGGCCTACTAGGCCCAACATTCAGTAGAGCAGAGCTGTTAACTTCCACAAAATGATAAAAAAAAATAAAGTCCAATTTTATTGGAGAAAGTTCGTTGTAGCCTTGCTAATTCAGTCAAAAGCCGAAAGGCAGGATTCTTCAGATTTTTTCCAGATTGAAAACCAGCCACACATTCTGGGAAACACAGCAGCAGCCATCTTGAACTGAGTCGTTGTACTTAGCTGTTAACAAGGCTATATATGGCTGTATTTTCTGTAGTTTGGTATGTATGTTGGGTGGTGGGTGTTGTATTATGGGTGGTGGTGGTGGTGGCTGTATTTTCAGTGATTGTGGATGTATTATGGGCAGTGTTGTGCAAGTTACTGAAAAATAGTAACTAGTTACAGTTACTAGTTACTTTATTCAAAAAGTAACTAAATTACTCTGTTAATTACTTGCACCAAAAAGTAATGAATTACTGTTAAAAGTAACTTTTTAGTTACTTTATAATAAGAACATTCTTTAATGCTCCTATTTATGCACTACCAGCTTCATTTCAGTGCTGTATGGAACATAATACACTATTGATCATCTTTACAGTTTCTATTCATTTGCATGCACATCGCTAAACTTTGCTCAGCATTATGATCAATGCAAACACAGACCTGACTCAACCTCAAAGTAATTTTTAAATGCTACTTTATTTAAGTCAGACCAGCAACAACTGACAATATCACAAGGATTTCTGAAATAAATAAAACAAAACAGTCTGAATATATTATTCAGAATCAAAGATAAAAAAAATAAAGTGGCTTCAGCATCATAAAAGCTGTTGTGTTTAGCCCTTAAAAATGTTCCTTCACAGCTTAAGTATGAAAATATGAAATAATGAGCGTATTTCCACTTTGAGAAACTCGTCTTGCTTTCGCCTTTACTATCCATGACTGCCGCACATGTTATTAAACGGAAACACGCCCACACGCGTCTTCTTTTGTTTTACAGCGGTTGGCATGGCACCCAGCAATCCCACAATGCATTGCCACTGTAAACAGGAAGAAGTACACTGCAGCTAGCCAACAATTAATTAATTTAAAGTAACGGACAAACGCACGATGTTGTAACGGTAACTGAGTTTATTTATTTTAAAAAGTAATGCGTTAGAGTATAAGTTACTGTCAAAAGTAACGGCGTTACAGTAACGCGTTATTAGTAACGCGTTACTGCCCAACACTGATTATGGGTGGTGGTGATGGCTGTATTTTCAGTGGTTGTAGCTGTATAATGGGTGGTGCTGGCTGAGGTTGTGTGTTGTGTGTTGTGAGCTGTGTTTTGGGTGGGGGCTGTGTTTTCTATGGTGGGGGCTGTGTTTTGGGTGGTTGAGGCTGTGTGTTAGGTGGTTGTGGATGTCATTTGGGTGGTGGGGGCTGTATTATGGGTGGTGTTGCCTGTAATATCTGTGGTTGGGGATTTGTGTTGATTGGTGGTGGCTGTATTTTCTGTGGTTGGGGCTATGTGTTGGGTGGTGAGGGCTGTTTTTTGGGTGGTGGTGGCTGTATGTTTGGTGGTTGGTGTTATGTTTTGTGTTGGGAGCTGTGTTTTGGGTGGTTGCGGCTGTGTGTTGGGTGGTGGAGGCTGTATTATTGCTGGTGGTTTCTGTGTTTTCTGTGGTCGGGTTTGTGTGTTGGGTGGTGGTGGCTGTGTTTTGGGTGTTGGGAGCTGTAGTTTGGGTGGTTCAGGCTGTGTGTTGGGTGGTTATTGCTGTATCTTTGGTGGTTGGGGCTATGTGTTGGGTGGTGGGGTTGTCTTTCGGGTGGTGGGGGCTGTATTATAGGTGGTGGTGGCTGTAATATCTGTGGTTGGGGCTTTGTGTGTTTGGTGGTGGGAGCTATATTCTGTGGTTGGGGCTGTATGTTGGGTGGTGGGGGCTGTATTATGGGCGGTGGTAACTGTATTGTTGGTGGTTGGGGTTGTGTGTTTGGTAGTGGGAGCTGTGTTTTGGGTGGTGGCTGTATTTTCGGTGGTTGGGGCTGTGTTTTGGGTGGTGCAGCAGTCCTTTCCTACACACTGAGGTAGAAGCCTTCAGGTTATGATGAACTCTTTTTCTAAGATAAGCAGGCAAATACAGTTTGGAAAGACAAATTGACTTTGAGATATTCCAACAGTTTGTGGCTCCATAAAAGTCAAGAGGGGTCAAGCCTACAGCAGTCAGCAGATCCAGTCGTGTCACAGACAGAAGTCATTTGACATCCAAACCTGAAACACTGGTAAAAACTGGTGAAGAAGATTTTCAGACAGAATAATGTTGAGAATCTGCAGCAAGAGTCTGGTGAGTCACAAACTTTACTTCATCCTGTCTGTTTGAGCATTGATTTATATTAAATGTAACCAAACCTTCTATTTAGTGTTGTTTCACTCTGTGTTCACTTTAGTCACGTTTTAAATAAATGACCACGCAAAGTTAAAATGATATGAGAATGGGAATAATCATTTATGAAACCTGTATTGTTGTAGTTTAGATTCCATAGTATTGGAACATATTAGCAGACTCTTCAGTTACATTTCACACTGATTAAAAATCTGATATTAAATGTTCCCATCAGGTGAAGGTGGGGAGGCTGAAACCCTGTATCCCTCTAAGACATGCCGCTCTGCACTCATGTAGAAACATAAGTCAGCAGCAGGATCTGCCTAAACTGCCCATCCCCCCTCTGAAGAAGACCTGTGAGCTGTACCTGAACATCCTGGAGCCTGTGTTGAAGCCCCATGAGCTGCAGAGAGCCAAACAGCTGGTGGAAGAGTTTCAGAAACCAGGAGGAGTGGGAGAGAGACTGCAGAAAAATCTGCAGAGCAGAGCAGAGGGAGTAGATAACTGGGTGAGTCCAAAAAGACAAAGGATTGAGAATAATCCTCCTGTGGTTCCCTCTTTATTCACTGAAACACAGATTATGCTATGATCACTGACCTGCAGACACATCCTGCTTTATTCACTGAAACACAGATTATACTGTGATCACTGCAGCAGCTCATTCACTCTCACACTGACCTGTAGATTCATATTGTCAGTGAGGAGCAGCTCATTGATCAGCTCTGATCACGTCTCCTGGTTAACTAAATCAGCCATGGATTAACTTCAGACAGTTTGGATTTCAGTCTCTGGGTTAGATTTACATCCAGATGATGATAATTCATTAGCCTTTGGCTGTTGATCGTAGTTGTCTCACCATAGATGTTGACTTTAACCAGTTTGACTCAGCTGATTGTGTTAAAACCTGCTGAATCTTCAGCTCTGCGTCTTTGAGGTGGGTTTTTGTTGCTGCCATCTTGAAGCCTGAAGTGAGTGTTTCTGGAAGAAAGATTTATGTCATATTACGTTACATTAAATCCCTCTTTGCCTTTTCTTGTTTTTTCTTGTGTAGTTGTTTTTCTATCTTTCTTGGTCTGATGATAAGCTCAAAGCTAGATTATGTTTGTATTTTTGGGACTGTTAGTCATAGGGACTGATAATTTGTACGTCAGGTAGAAAGGTAAACATGTTTATTTCTGCTGTAATATTGTAACATGGGGCTCTATGGAAATTGACTCATTGCAGGAGACACTCTAGTGGACATGAGAGGAACTGGTCTTCAGTGTCAGTTCAATAAGAGACGTTACTTTTCCATTTTTAGAGACTCAGTCTGTTCTTTCTTATAATACTGTGTGTGTGTGTGTGTGTGTGTGTGTGTGTGTGTGTGTGTGTGTGTGTGTGTGTGTGTTTGTGTGTGTGTGTGTGTGTGTGTGTGTGTGTGTGTGTTTGTGTGTGTGTGTTTGTGTGTTTGTGTGTTTGTGTGTTTGTGTGTTGTCTTTCACAGTTAACAGACGCTTATGAGAAGATTCTCTACCTGGCAAAACGAAAGCCTTTACCTATTTTTTCAAATATGTTGGGACTCTTCCCCAAACAGGACTACACAGATATTGAGGGACAGATCAGGTAACACACGAACACACACACACTAAAGGATTATTGACAGCAATGTTCAGATATTAGAATAGTTCAAGGAAAAAGAGAATTTGAAATTTAAGGTTCTATGCTTTTTCGATTTGCATGGTTTTTTTTGTTTATTTATTTTATTATAATCTTTTATATACTCCTGGGAGTAACTCTCATCCATTTGATAAATAACCACTAATTGATGACTGACAATCTTGTTTTCCTACTACTATAACTACTTTTACTGCTTATTACTAGAAATGTAAATCATTTCAATAATAATACTACTATTATTATTATTATTATTATTATTATTATTATTATTATTATTAATAATAATAATAATAATAATAATAATTTATTGATATTTTTATGAGTTGAAGTTTTAGGTTTAGTTAGCAGTATTAATATAAGTATTACTGTAACATTATTTAATGGTGGTGATGTTGACAGATACTATGTTTTCTTTGTTCATGTGATAGTCTGATCAACGTTAACAGAGTCACATATTATAATAATTTACAATAATTACAATGAAAATCTGTGATTCTTCCTAACTTTGTATTTGTGTTCAGGTGCTTGGATTAAAAACAATATCATCAATAATCAGCATGTCTTTTGTGTATTCAGGTGTGCTGCTGATTTGATTGTGGCTCTACTGGACTTTAAACTGGAGACTGAAACGTGAGTTTAAAATATTTCTACTCATCAAAATATATTTATAGACAAGAGACATCACTTTTCATGTAACACGTACTGTTAAACATTGTTTTTGAGGTAAATTGTAAATATGTGCTTTTAAATTGTTATTTTTGATTACCTAAAGCTGATTAATAATTAGCTTTATTCACCTACAAATAAGGCCAGAGAAGCACATGATGCAGTGGCGGCTGGTGGAGTTTTCTCCAGGGGGGGCTATAACTTCAAAATAGTACATGTTTGCTTGCTTTTTGGTAAATGTATGAGGTATCACACCAGTGTATTTACATACATGAAAACAGCAAAAGCAACATTATAATGTCATGTACTGTTCTAACTTTTGTACATAAATTTTGCTCTTCTTTCCTTGAGAGAAGCAAATTTCTCAATGACTCTATGGTTAAAGTCCGGGATGCTTTTGACAAGTTTCTTCTCCATAGAGAGCATGGCCAATGCATTGAGACAATCCTGTGACATTGTGTTCCTGAGGAAGGTCTTGATTCTCTTCAGTGTTGAGAAGCACCTCTCAGATTCAGCAACATTCATTCGATCGTCTTTGTTATGATTGTCACTAGGACTGGACCCAAAATGCAAAACTCAGGCAAGCTGGATTGTGAAAAAATACAAGTGTTTATTCAGAGTGAACTCCGTGGTAATGGAGCCGTGGGTAACGAGCGGAGCAGTCCCTCTTTCCAGAGTCCTTCCACAGAGGGTAACTGGAGCTCAGGCAAAGGCAGGCAGGTTCAGCAGCAGACAGGGAAGCGATCAGCACAAGAGCAGGAAGCATGCACGGCAAACTCTGAATCTAAATGAAAATACACAAGGACGTCAGCTTGACACACACAAAGACAAGCAGAACAAAAACATGTTTGAGGAGCCACGGACTCAGTATACCACTGAAAAACTGAAGTACGATCTGGCAACGAGTAGGAGAGAATCCGGAGTCTTTATAGTAGAGGGTTGATTATTGAGTGGCTTCACCTGGTGCTGCCTGCAGAATGGAAACCCCGCCCACATTCACCCACAAGACACAAACAAGGGGAAGAGACACAGGAGGAGGAGCAACAGACAGGGAAATGACAAAACACACACAAAGAGGGAGAGGAGAGGGCTGCCATGATGAGGATCATGACAGTCTTGCTGCATCACCTGTAATAGATAAGTGACCATGGTGATGGTGTCTCGTGACTGTAGTATTCATGCTGACACTGGTGCAGTAGGCTAAATAGCTACAGTAGATCATTGATTAATAAGATTTGTGTTTACCATTTGTATAAGCTGTGTAAGCTAATCATTGTCTCAGTACTTATTTAAAGAGGTGTAGATATTATTCATGAATCACCAATTAATGGCTGTGTAGTAATGATATTACATGCTCGCCAGCAGAGGGCACTGTTACACTGTGTATAATGCTTGTTAACAAATAATCTGTCAAATAATAGCATTACTATTCCTGCCAGTTTAACTTTTCTGAAAAGTGCTTTAAATCAGTAATACCTGTCTTTATCCATGCTGGGTCAGATCCTGACGTTTGGAAAAGGAGGCAGGGAAAGCAGACTAACGCATTAGCATCACTGCATGTAGTTAGCCTTGTTGCTAAACCAGGTCCTGGAAACAGACCGGGTGTATTGTCTCGCTCTGTCTTTGGACTGCTGATTAATGATGATGTTCAGTTGATCAGGTCCGCGCTCTTTCACGTGGAGCTTCTCCTGGTACATTCTCCTCTCAAAAAGGTGATGTTTTGAGTGACTTCACTGAATTATCTACTTTCTCTCCCTCCATTTTGCGTCTCTGTCCGATCGTCTCCGGCCCGAGCTGTCAATCAGCCGCGCTGTATGACAGACAGCTGTGACGTCAGCCCCATGACAGGAGGGTGGTGGTTTGTAAATCAAGCTGCATTCAGCTCTGGGCGCAGGGAAGGTGCGCCCCGACATGGCCCTATCTCTTGTATTGAAGAGGAGCTACTGCGCATGTACAACTTTTAACGAGAGTCTATGGCCAAAGATTTCTGCGCCCCGGAGGAAAACCGGGGAAAACCAGTCTATGGAGAAAACCCATGGGGAACATACGTCACCAATCAGACAACACAGATGAACGAAACAGCTTTACTAATAATTATTTAACTATATAATATTTATCTTGCTCATCAAAAAATATATATACATACACTTCAGAATATTATTTTATTATTATTATTTTTTTTTTTTAATGTCTTGTGGTGGGTGGTGGGGCGGCGCCCTAGTGCCCCTATTGGCCAGCCGCCACTGACATGATGTGCTTAAAAATATATGTTTTGTTGTATGTATGAGTTGAATCTATCCACAGCTGTACCGCTGATGAGCAGTGGTTGTGGGTGGTGCATCCTGGCAGCTCTCCGAAGTCCACTACAATCTCTATGGTCTTTTTCACATTGAGGGAGAGATTGTTGTTGCTGCACCACACAGCCAGCTGCTTCACCTCCTCTCTGTAGTTGGTGTCGTTGTTGTCTGTAGTTGGTGTCGTTGTTGTCAGTTATGAGAAACACCATTGTTGTGTTGTCTGCAAATTATATGAAGTGATTGGAGCTGGAGCTGGCAGCATAGTTGTGAGTCGGAAGGATGAAGAGGAGTGGGCTGAGAACGCAGCCCTGAGTTGGTCCCATGCTGAGTGTGATGGTGCTTGATGTTTTTTTCTCCTATGCTGACTAACTGTGGCATGTTGGTGAGGAAGTCCAGCACCCAGGTTAATCCAGAGAGCTCAGCTGCGGTATGATAGTGTTAAAGGCTGAGCTGAAGTCGATGAAGTGAAGTCTGACTTTGTGCTTCTTTGCCTTCCATGTGTGTCAGTGCCAGGTGCAGGGCAGTGGCCACAGCTTCGTCTGTGGACCTCTTGGCCTGGTACACACACTGATGTGGGACAAAAGTGGCTGGAAGGAAGTCCCTGATGTTCTCTTCATGATGGTTGGTGTCAGTGCTATGAGACAGTAGTCATTTAGGCATGAGACAGGAGACTTCTTTGGGACAGGTATGATGTTGGCAGCCTTGAGGCATCTTGGAACAACAGCCTGTTGCGGGGGTTGACCCAGGACAGAAAACTTCTCACAATGGTGGGGTGAGGTTCAGAGTCTGTTCCCTGTGCAGAGGCTTGCAGGGCAGGGGTGCTGTTTAAGGCCTCAAAACGAGCATAGAAGTTGTTAAGGTGCTCAGGGATCAGTGTTGTGGTCACATGTAGCTGCCTCCCAAATATATGCCTGTCAGTTGTTTCAAAGCAGTCCTGAAGGGAAGAAGCACTCCCCTCTGGCCATACTCTGATTTCTCTCCTGACAGGTTTTATCAGCTTTCCAAGAGGCCTGTACTTAGGTGTTGGTATAAAGGAGATGGTCTGAATTGCCAGGGTGAGGGAGGGGGGATGCCTTGTAAGCCTCTTTTGAGATGGTGTAGACTTCTTAATCATTCAGATTTGGCTGGGTGGCTAACGACATGTTTCTTTGTTATGTTAACCGTCCCTGTAAAACAGGTGGGCAGGACTTTATTTGAAGAGAAGTTAATAACACGAATGACTGAGTTTCAGAAAACATCATAGATACGAATCACAGGGTTATTGATTCACAGCACTGAATATTGATAGTTTAAAGTTTTTTAGAGAACATCAGAGGTTTTCATTGTAAAGAGTTGTTAATAAGCAGGGTATTGATTGTTAACATTTTTTTTGCAGTGGCACGCTTCCAGTTTCATACATCCGAGGAACACCGATGTGTATGATGCAGCATGAGGAACTATTATCATCCTGCAGAATCCCACATCCAGAAGTTGATTCTCTGATGTTTCACGCTGAAAGCCCAAACCCTCCCAAACATATCAGCGTGGTTCACAACGGTCAGGTGAGAGACACCTGTGTCATTTCATCAAACAATCCCTCCAATTGTTGAACCCTGACCAGGTTATGGTTGATTCTTTGTCTTTAAAAATCAATGGTGGTTTCTGTTTACAGTAATACTTATTGATATTTAAATCAATGAATCTTTGAGATGACCAAACTGTGCATTATCAGAGCTTAAGATTTTGATTCAGTGTGCTTTTGTGTGTGTGTGTGTGTGTGTGTGTGTGTGTGTGTGTGTGTGTGTGTGTGTGTGTGTGTGTGTGTGTGTGTGTGTGTGTGTGTGTGTGTGTGTGTGTGTGTGTGCGCTTCCAGTTCTTTGTGATGGATGTGTACCACAGTGATGGTACTCAGCTGAGTAAGGAGGATATCTTAGTTCAGCTGAAGAGAATATATGAATCGTCAATGCAGCCTGACCAGGAACCTGTTGGGATCCTGACATCTCAATGCAGAGACATCTGGGCCAAAGTCTATGAGAAGCTCATCACTGGTGAGGAAAGCAGTTCACTAAAACCAACCACGTACACTCTGAAGTTAACAAAAAGAAAAACACACAACACTGAACACCACATCACAACATGATATGACATGAGTAGACTCAAAACCACATGGTTAAAAGCCTGTTGGACACCTGGTGTGAAGGACTGTATCAGGTCTGAAATTTAACCTGATCAAAGGTGAAAATAGAATCAACTATAACTTAATAGAATCAATACATCAGAAAGTACGAAGCAACCCAGCACTGAAGAGAAAACCACCTTCCTCTTTTTTGAATCATCACAGCTGAAAGTCATTCAAACCTCATCTAGGGAGAGAAAAGGCAGCTCAAAAACCATTGATTAGACACATCATACACAGGAACAACAGCATGACACAACATGACAGATCACATGTAACTACACAGGACATAACAACACATGAGACAACTACACAGGACTGAAAACTAAAATTAGAAAATTAAAGTAAAACTTCAGAAATAGAAAAATAAAAGGTAGAAAGGCTACAGTCTGATAACGAAACATGTTTTTTTTTTGTGTGTTAAGATGAAATCAACAAACAAGCGCTGTTCGCCATCCAGAGCAGCATCGTCACCATCTGTCTGGATGGACCAACGCCTCCTGTTGCCAGTCAATCTCGTTGTGACAAAACACTGCAGATTCTGCATGGGGAAGGGAGCAGCTTTAACAGTAACAACCGCTGGTTTGACAAGATGTTGCAGGTCAGACAGCCCCAGATAGCGCCTTTCTACATTTGTGATACCAATCTACTCTATTTTTCTTTTAAGCACTGAATGGTGCGAGGACCTGACAGCTTATTGTATCTGACAGGATTATAAGTAGGGCCGGAGCACCACATTGTGTGAGATCCCTATTGCAATCCGAAGGATCCTAAATTATTCAAATTCTGCCCAAACTGCTGAAAGTATGCAGGGACATAGGGCCTGTTAAAATTGTTTATATTACATTTTTTGGGACATAAGAGTAAGAAATTGTCTCACTTGCGCCCAGTAGCAAGCTTTAGGTGCTGAACCCCCTGCAGCAGTTTCACCTAGAAAGATATTTTTTTAAACATATCCATCTCCCTGTGACTTAAAAAACAATCTTTTCGTTGTGGCAAAATGTCCACAGGGAATGAGATATATGGAAAAACGGACTAAAATCACCCCTGTTGTGGGCATTTGCATGGGTCTTTTAAAAAATTTCTTCTCTGAAGCGGTACAATGAAAAACTCATAAGCTCCTTCCCAAAAGTCTGAAGGCGTGGCCATGGAAAGCCCTCAAAGTTTTATGTTTTGCCAAGAAACAGGAATTAGTTTTTATCACAGCCATGCATGCTCGAAATCTGACTCAAATGGACCATGCATAATAAGGGTCTAGGCCTGAACGCATCCATATGGGAATTTTTTATCACAGTCATAGCGCCCTCTGATGGCAGCAGGAAATGTCATCCTAACTGTCAACACTTAAATCACAGGAAGAAGGTAAAATATTTGGATGAGTACGACGTAGAAAAATCAATAAAAATTGCTGCCACTTCAGCAGTAAGATAGCATTTCCTAACAGTTAGTTTAGGGATTTCTCCTTTTATAAAATCATCCACAGTAAATACACACAGAAATGGTCAGACAAGCCCACATCCATAACTGAAGATATGTTTACTGACAAACCAAAGGTCAAAGCAAGGTCTAAAATCTGGCCTTTGATGTGAGTGGGCTGGGTGGCATGTTGGATAAAACTCATACGGTTAATTCAATTTAAAAACTGGGAGGTAAAGGAGTCTGATTGATTGTCCACATGGATGTTAAAATCACCAATGATAATAATTCTGTCATACTTTATGTGTATAATGGAGAATAGTTCAGTAAATTCTGAGATAAAAGAGGAGCATCGTTTTTGGGGTCTGTAGATTGTCATACACAGAATGGGATGACTGCTAAAAACAAAAGAATGATATTCAAAAGAAATAAAATCACCAAATAAATGTCTTTAAAACATTGGGATTCCAAAAGAATTGTTGCTGTCCACTCACCTCTTTTATCTTTTCTAAAATAATGTGTAAAACTGTAGTTAGGCGGGGAGGCTTCCAGCAGAGTTGCATGTCCATCAGTGTTGAGCCACGTTTCAGTTGAAAAATATAAAATCAATATTATTATCTAAAATCCGGTCGTTAATGAAAAATGCTTTGTTTAAAAGAGACCTGACCTTTAAAGTGCCATGTGCAGTGTTCTTTGTAAAGCTTTTGGGGTGGACTAGCAGATGGTACTTTATGTGTGAGAATGGGTATGAGATTTATTAAATTTGTTTTGTGTTGTGTTCCATGTGCTGCCTTTTAGTGATAATGGTGGTAATGGATGAGTTATTGGATGGATCAGGGGTCTGAGTCTGGTAAAATTGTTTAAAAATGTATGTGTATCTCAGAATATTACACCTCCCTTCCAGTTCAGTTTTGTTTAATGGCGCTAACACACCATTGTATTCATATTTGCCTACTTTAAAATACAAAACTCAGGATTGATACTCTGTAATATTGATTTTATGAAAGTTGTGCTCAAGATTTTGTTCTTCATACTCATGTCAAACACTGCCCAAGTGTTTAGAAACTGAAACTGATCTGTTTCATCCCTTAGTGACAGATTTTATATGTATTTTTTCTCCTCCTTTCTTCCTGACCCAGTTTCCTCTTAGTAGTATTAGGAAATTTGGGATCCCCTGTGACAAAAAAGAAACGACAGCAACAAAAAACTCTGCAGCTTCTCTGCACAACGATGTGTGCGAAGCTGTGAAGGCCCACTCAATGCTGCTTGCAGCTTTACTGTTGAGTAAAATGTAATATGATTTATACTGCTTGAACATTAATATCAGCATGATTTCTTTCCACAGATTATCATTGGAAGGGACGGGATATGTGGAGCTCAGTTCTCACATACAGTGGCTGATGGAATAGCTGCTTTAGAACTTTTGGATATGTTGGTTCTACGCATGTAAGTGACCAACACATTGAAATCCTTTTGAAGTGCTTGCCTTGCTGTTGTCTCATGTGCTTTAAATCAAGTTAAACATTTGGAGACACTTTAAAATCAAGACAAACAGATGAAAAGATAAAGAAGTGTTTCACAGGTTGGAACACACAGTATTGAGTCAAACAGAGGCAAAGATGAGGATTTGACATGAGTATTTAATCAATCATTTACACGTAGAAAAGGATTCTGTGATATCTGAGTTACTGTGCGTGGAATCTCTAGATTTCTAAGAGGGTATAAGAGTCAAGATTTTCCAAGGTTCCTTTGACTCAGAGACTGGCTGGTTGTGGTCCTGGAGTTTGGTGTTTGGTTACAGGAGACAAGGTGCACAGAGAGCTTGGCACAGGGAGAGACGAATTCAGTCGGTTGCAAAAGATTTAGACAAACACTGTGAAAATAGGCCGGAGTAGAATACCATGCTTGGTAAATGGACAATCTGGCTATAAGTGAAAGACTGAGCTGGGCCTTTATACTGTAGAAAGAGTAGGTGGCTTTATTGCAGATGAGCAACCGTCTTGGTTGGCAGCAAGATGAGTGGATCCATGACCAGCTCTGGGTGAGCAGAGAAGACAAATGAAACAATACACACAAGGAAAGGGAAACATGGGAAGAAAGGGAGGAAGGAAGACCAGGAACCTCAGAACAATAGAAGGATTTCCATTGTGAATCGTATTTATCATTCCTCTTTCTGGTGATACAAACTCCTGCAGTCAAAGTTATTTTTTTTATATATATATTTTTTTGGGGCTTTTTCGCCTTTATTGAAAGGACCGCTGAAGAGAGACAGGAAACGTGGGGAGTAGAGAGTGGGGGAAGACATGCAGCAAATGGTCGACTGGCCGAGAGTCAAACCGGCGACCTCTGCAACGAGGACTATAGCCTCGATACATGGGGTGCTTAGACTGCTAGGCCACCAGCGCCCAGAGTCAAAGTTATTCTGAAGATTTAAGGCCAGACACACAAGAACACCTATTCCTAATTGATTTAATCAGACATGAAATACCTGTGATTCAATGATCTCTATGTTGATGGTTTCTCTCGCTCTTTGACCTCTTTAACCCTTTGCCTTTTTGAATCAAACAATGAATTCAATGTTATCTTGAACAATGCAGGATGTGAATGAGTTCATTTTTATTTTTCAGCAACAGATTTTTCCACCTTTTTTTCTCTGCTGCGTAGGAAAAAAGAAAAACCACAGGCGTCCCCAGTCACGGATTTATGTCCCCCGCAGAAACTGAAGTTCAACATTTCACCAGAGATAAAGGAGGACATCGAGGAGGCCAAGCAACACATGGAGAAGTGAGAGTTTTTTTTATCATGAAAGAGTGACACAGAAACACAAGCTCAGGGCTGATGTAGTCATTTCTGTTAGCATGTGATGCTAGGTGAACTGCTACATTAAACTCTTAAAGGCAGACACCAGGTAATGATAGGTGTCTGTTGTCACAGGTCTGTATGATAAACAGAAAGTACACAGATACATATTACTTGATGTTTAATATGTTTAATCTCATAATTTAGCACATGGATCTGCTGATAAGAACTCATTTCTGTGTTAATAAGAGAAATCTCACCCAGAACTGTTTCTCATGACGACAGGCTGATTAAAGGTTTTGATCTTAAGACAAAAGTGTTCGAGCACTTTGGTAAAAACCTCCTCAAGTCTTTCAAGATGAGTCCCGATGGTTTCATGCAGATGGCAACACAACTGGCATACTTCAGGTGAGTGGCAGCAAAGTCACGTATAGACTGACTGTCTTTGTAGATAATGTTCCAATGTTGCAGTTTAATTTAAATATACTTTGTCCAAAGTGAGGAAAACCTGAGAGTTAGCACAACACAAGCAAGAATCAGGACAGGAGGGAACAATTAGAGTTACAGCTATTAACAGCTTCAAGTCCCATCAGACACAGGTGCTGAAAGGCAGAGCTCATCATCATCATCATTATCAACATCATCATCATCATGAACCACAAGGCCATTAATATCATCATCATCTACAAACTGGAGGAGTCCAGCAAGGGACTCGGGGCCCTGTTGTGATGGGAGTGCCAGGCACCTTCCACTAGCACAGCATAGTGGGTGGGAGGAGCTGTTCACCTGGGTTAAGAGGTTTAGGTAGGTGGGGCTATTTGTCTTGCTATTCAGTCATGTTTGAATTCAGAGATAAATTAAGTCCTCCAAAGTTGTATCTCCATTATCAGTCAGTCAGTAGCAGATCACACACAGGAAGGAGTCTTTGATGAATGAGTTAAAGGAAAATAAACTTGAGACTAATCAATCAATCTTTATTTATATAGGGCCAAATCACAACAAATGTTATCTGAAGACTCTTTACAAACAGGGCAGTCTACACCATACTCTTTGTTCTATCATTAACAAAGACCCAACGTCAAGACAGGATAAGATCCAGTCCCATCTTACAGACAGGACTGAGTCTGATCTCATCTTAATCCACCATGAGCAGAGCACTTTGCAGCATTTAGCAAGTTACAGCGGCAAGGACAAACTTCCTTTAACAGGCAGAAACCTCGAGCAGGACCAGACTCATGTTAGACAGACATCTGCTGAGACTGTGTTAGAGAGAGGGATAGAGCGAGATGAAAAGAGAGAGTTGGACAGAGACAAATTTCAACAAAATCAACAACATCAACCAAAACAACATCAAAAACAGCATTCACACTCACGGATACAGATATGATAATGATGGTGATTTGCAGAAACTTCAAATAGTAAATGTATTCGTAAAGTCTGACTGTGACTTGTTTGTTGGTTAAAATATTTCTCTCCTCTCATCAGGACACACCAGCAGCTCTCCGCCACGCTAGAACCCGTATCTCTGAGGATGTACAAAGGAGGGCGTCTAGGAATCATCAACGCAACCTCCAGTGCATCCGTCGCTTTTGTTAAAGCCTTCGATGACCCGAACAAGCAGGTCTGACAAGAGAGACATTTACCACTAATATAACTTCTCCTGTGATGATTCCTATCTCTACTGTAACATAGCTCAGATCTGAACCATGTGTTCCTAATCTACCAAACATATAAATATGAAGCGGTCAGACTTTACATTGAACTAACATAATCTTGATTAGGATTTATCTCTTATGTGATGAGCAGGCACATGGAGGGCCAAAAAGTCAAACATAGCGTGTGTTAAAAGACATTCTCAACATCATGTTGATAATATTGTCATCCAGTTGAGCGATCATAGTTATATAACCTGTGAGTTTGTGAGTGCAGAGATAAAATATCTCATCTTTTTTTCTGTTTTAACAGATCTCAGAGAAACTGGATCTGCTGAAAAAAGCTCTGAAAACACACCATCACAGCTTTGCCACGGTGAGTTTTATTTACAGCAACAATAACTGCTTTACTTTATTATCTGGAAAAGTTCTTCTCTTGATTTAAAAGCAAAAAGCTGGAACACTTCTCAGCTCAGCTGTTGATAAAAACAGATTTTGATTGTTCACAAATAATTTAAAGCCTACAAACTGGATAATAGAGCAAAGACATTGTATATTAGTGTTGTAGTCAAGACCACATCAACCGAGACCAGAGTGCACCGAGACCATGACAAGACCAAGACATTTAGGGATCGAGACCATGACAAGACCAAGACCAAGGCTGGGCAAGACCAAGACAAGACCAAGACCATATATATTTCAAGGGCAAATCATCATGAGAGTTAACAAAACAAAAGACTTATTTTTTTATTTTATTTAAGTTTGCTTTAAATACAATTGACAGGAAAAAACAAGTTTTGTCTTTGTTGCCTTTCTTTAGACACGCTGTGAGACTTTTGACTCCTTAAGTTTGGTTTTCGTCCTCGTTGATTTAACTTTTGCTTTTGAATAAAGTTCAAATTGTGTTTTCTGTTGCCTGTGATCTCAGGAGAGGCAGGAGATTGTTGCTGTTCAGAATATTTTGTCACAGAGTGCATCAGTGGTGGTCTCGACCAGTCTTGATATAAAACACAGAGTTCACCCAGTCCGAGACGGAGACGAGACCGAGTAAAATGCTTTTGATTCCGGAAGTTGCTCCACATCCCAAAGGAGCTCTAATGGATTAAGATCTGGTGACTGTGGAGACCGTTGGAGTACAGTGAAAGAATCGTCATGTTTTAAAAAAACAGTGTGAGATGATTTGAGCTTTGTGACGTGGCACGTTATCCTGCTGGAAGTAGCCATCAAAGGATTGGTACACTGTGGTCATAAAGGAACAATACTGTTACTCTGTGGCGTATAAATTACACTTAAATGGTGAGGAATCCAGACTCATCAGACCAGGCAACGTTTTACCAATCCTTTGGTTTTGATGAGCCTGTGCAAATTGTAGCCTCAGTTTCCTGTTCTTAGCTGACGGGAGTGGCACCTGGTGTGGTCTTCTGCTGCTGCAGCCCATCTGCTTCAAGGTTCGATGTGTTGTGTGTGTGTGTGGTTTAAGCACTACTTTCCTCGTTCTTTCAGATACTCCGTGGACAGATCACAGATGGACATCTCTTTGGACTGGAGATGCAGGCTGTCGAGGAAAAAATCCCCACCCCTGAAATCTTCACAGATGTTTCCTATGAAAAAGCTTTCACATTTCAAGTCATAGCTGGTCAGGTAAGGACAGGATTAAAGCAATAACATTCATTAAAATGTGTATCACCCTGAGACAGTCTAGTTCATTTTTTCATTTGTAACAATGTTGCAACAATGATTTTTACTTTCTTGTTCAAAAGGTAACAAGCGTGAATGGAGTCATCACATGTTCCAGTCCTGAAGAAGTCGGACTATACGACGTAAATTACGGTTTAATGAATGATCACATGGAGTTAATAGTGTCCTGTTTCGAATATTCTGAGACTGACAGAGAAAAGGATTCAGCAAAGATGATCCAATCCCTTGAGGATGCTTTGTTGGACATGAGGAACTTATGTGAAGAAGCCACAGAGAAAATCTAACCCAGCAGGGTTAGTGCTTGAAAACTTAAATCTGATGTATCCTGTAAAGTATGATGAATTAAACACATTTTATTTGATTGTAACTACAGATCATTTATTTATTTTATATTTAAAGATCATTTATGGGGCTTTCTATGACCTTGTTCAGAGAAGAGGATAATTGAGCTCTTATTACGTCAAAACCATCTGCAAATGCCTCCACAAATGCACATGCAGATCTGTAAACCTGCAGGCCAGTTTGCAAATGTGTACACATTATTAATAGCGGGTAATGTTTTCGCTGGAAGAACTGAGAAAACATGTCAGCCTGATTATTAAACAAAGGTAGAGGACCCACATGCAGACATGAAGTTTTATTAAAACAAAAGATTAATAATAGCCAAAACAACACGTACGCTCAAACAAATGCCCAACATAAAGTCCAGCTCAACACCTGAGGGAACCCAAAACCCAGGAGGAAAGCAGAAATCACAGAGAAGGTGAAGCAGAATTAAGACTGGGAGCACTGGGAGCATTGGGAGCTCTACAACAAAACATAGGTACTAAAACAGGGAAATCAGACAGGTGTGGAAAACAAGACACAGGTGAAACAGATCAGGACAGACACAAAATCACAAAGGCGGGGAATATACAAAGACAGGAAATAGAACTAGATCTTACACATAGGGAGCAAGAAGTACAACATTAAACAGGAAACACTGAAACCTCAATACAAGGACATGGCACTACGAAGACACACAGGAAGTACAGAAACACAAGGACGGTGAGGAATGTGACAGTGAAAAGAAAGGAACACAGAGGTACTACATAACAAATAAAAACAGAACAACAAGCGACCTAAACCATGATGTGAGTTCAACATATCTCAGACATCTTTTCCTTATCCCGCTTCACTGAACATGACAAAGAAGATCACGTCACACAAAGCTGGTTATCAACATGATGACTCAAACTAGAGTTACCCTGAGCAAGCTCACATGGAGGGGGCGGAGTCATCAATGTACCATCAATCACAGACATGGACAGTCTGTCATCAGCACATTGACATATTTCTAAAACTCAGAGCACTGAAATGAGAAACATATGAAGAAGTTAAACGATTAATCAAGACTAACATCAACACAGCTGAGTTTGAACCATGAAGGAAGAACTGATGAGACAAAAACACGGAGAGTGAATGCACCAAGGATGTATTTCCATCATCAGTGCAGATAGATCTGACTAGAGCTGATACATGTTGCTGTTTATCATACAGCAATGTTTACAGGGAAGAATAGAGAGGAGACATCGGAGGAGACTAAATACACGGCCAATGTGCGGCAATCCCGGAAGTGCTGTAAATGTGGGATACAATGTCGCTGAGTGCACCAATCAAAGGGTTTGCGGTCTGCATTGATTAGATGCGTACTTACATTGTGGAGGAGGTGGTCCCAGGCTGTCCCCTGGACTCCATAGAGTGGGTGAGAGGAGGATGTTAGTCAAGCTGACATCCATCATGGACAATTCCTGTCATCCCCTGCATTAGAGTGTGAGGTCCCTGAGCAGCTCCTTAAGAAGGAGACTGAGACAGCCACCCTGCAAGAAGGAGAGCTACCGCAGATCATTCATCCCATCTGCAATCAGACTGTAACTCTAGCACTCATTTATAATTAGTTTATAAGTGTACTGTGAAGACACTGTCAATGTTACACTCATGGAAGTGAAGAAAGAATCACGAGCGTGATCGTGTTGTTTCCTCATCCAGAGCGTTTAATAGAATGCAGAAAAAAGCGCGATCTCCCTGCTCTGCAGGTGGAGACCGAAGCAATCGATCACAGATGAACATCTGACACAGACTACTAAGTAGATCACAGATCAACATGAATAAATCTTACTTTTTAAACGATAGAAAACATAGTAAAACAGTATATTTAAACACCCTTTGCGTAATTACTGTTTGTTTTTAACTATTAAGTGACTTTATGCATTTCAAATGACTTAAATGTTTCTAGATGATTTTCAATCACTCTCTAGAACTTATGAAATAATTTTGTTTTTATACACGATGTAGATTTTAGCTTTGTTATAAACAATGAACTTAATAAACTGTTTTTAAACTCTTTTTAACTTATATAATGCTTTTCAACCTGTCACATCAACATCTGTTGCTTATTGCTGTGCAATAATGCCATACTATTGTTTTTCTTGTTGCTACACTCACTGCAAATTCTCTCTTTGTCTCTGTGAAATAACTTAACTTATCTATGCATAAGTATGACATGTAAATAGTGTGTACATATTTTTTATATTTTATCTTTTATTTTTACCTTTAATGTACACCACCAGTCAAAGGTTTGGACGCACCATCTCATTCAATGGGTTTCATTTCTTTGAATAATTTCGACTTTGTAGATTAATACTGAAGACATCAAAACTATGAAATAATATGGGTTTGCTATATTATGGATTACAATAGAGGTCAAATAGAGCTATCCATTGTGTACTAACCCTACCTCTGAACAACACAACTGATGGTCTCAAACACATTAAGAAGGCAAGTCATTCTAAAAATGAACTCTTGAAAAGGCTCATGTTAATTAGAAACCATTCCAGGAGACCACTTCATGAAGCAGACTGAGAGAATACCAAGAGTGTGCAAAGCTGTCATCAAGGCAAAAGAAAGCTTCTTTACAGAATCTAAAATATAAAACATATTCTGCTTTGTTTAACACTTTTTTTGTTAATGAAATAATTCCATATATGTTCTTTCACAGTTTTGATGCCTTCAGTATTAATATATAGAGTTTAAAATAATTAAAATAAATAAAAACCCTTGAATGAGAAGGTGTTTCCAAACTTTTGACTGGTAGTGTAATTCTAGTTTAATTCTGTAAGTGTAATTCTAGTTTAATTCTGTAAGTGTATTGTCGTTTTCCCATCCCTTGTTGTAAGCTGCTGTAACAAAATAAATTCCCCCAATGGGGGATCAATAAAATTATATCTTATCTTATGACCTCATTCAGAAAACAGGGCAATTGTTCCTTTATTACGGCAAAACCATCTGCAAATGCATAAATACATCCACAAATGCAATGGCCTCATGAATTCTTTTCAGCTTCTTCGGAGTATGGCTTCATGGTCACTGAATAGGTTAGACAAAGACACCTGCACATCTTGGATATTTAAGGCCCATTTACCAATGAGGATAGACTGTGCGGGTGTCTTGCATACTAGTGTGTAAAGATTAGGTTAGATAATTATTAATCCCCATGTAATCCCAACACATTCAGGAAACACCACATGTAAATTAACAGAAACACAGTAAAACAATTTGAAAAAACACAGCTGTTCAACTTTTAATGCACTATTATTTGTTTGTTGTATTTCTGGACTGTTTTCTCAAATTCTTGCACATATACCTGTGGATCATGTAACCACAGCACTTTGTATGCTGCCTATTTGTTTAGTTATTTTCCTGTAATACAGGAAACATACTATGTTTTGTCTTTGTAAAGCACATTGTGACTTTTATCTGTGAAAGTGCTATATAACATTTTAGGGAGTCTGTACAGACCGGATCAGAATTGGGACTTTAATTTGTTTGAAAAAGGGAAAATGTATGTTAATTGACATATACACAAATGTAAATGCTCCCAAGTTAGCCAAAAGGCTAATTTTCATTGGTGGTTCCTTTGCCAGATATTATCCGGCAACATACAAATAAGACAATATGTTCAGTAGTACAGTGAAAGAAAACAAATAACAAACAAATATAATTCAAATATCAAAAGTTGACAACAAGGAACATTGGATGTAATCTGACGGTACAGATACAGTATTAAATTCCACTGATGTGATGTTCTGAAGGAAATGAAAGCTAACCAGATGTGGTTTTCCTGAGCGGGGTTGTGTAGCTGCCTCTCTAGTGGTTTACATTGTGTTCGTTTTAAGATTGATCAAGCTAGACGGAGGGGGAGCTAAGCCTTGAAGGATTCTATACATTAGACTGACATGTTTGTATTTGTTGAGGTTTTCCCAGCCAAGCAGACAGTATTTCTTTAGTGTATGACAGTGACTGAAACTGAATGTTTTTTTGTCAAAGGTTTTGACTGTCTATTTGTATGGTGGTTCCAGTGGTTTGAGGAGTGTAGTGTCTGAGTTAGACCAACTTTTCAGGCAGTAGGTGACGTGACAGAAAATATTTTTGTGTAATTAAACCTTTGTTGCGGAAATTGGCCAACTTTATGTCATTACAGACCTTTTGGATGTGTTTTTTTAAGCAGGTTTGAGTCATTGTGAACTCCAGGTATTTGTATTCTGACACAACCTGTGATCCTTGCCCTGAAGTGAGAATGTTCTGCTAAACATCCATGCTGTGACCTTTGGTAAAAAACAAAACATACTGTTTTTGAAATATTTAATTGTAGGCAGTTTTTGTTGATCCAAGATGTGTCTTTTCAACTGTTGTCAGTTTGAGGGCAACCACTTATGCGGTTGGCCTCATGAATGAAGATAACTGTGTCGTCAGCACACATTACAATACCACACTGTTGACAGATGGTGCTGAACATAACTGGGCCCAACAAAGAGCCCTGTGGGCCCGGTTGATAGGTGCAGGATTTATGGTTACCATGTTTAATAAGTTGTGAGCGAGATGTGAGGTATAACTTGATAAGTTTTTGATAAAAATTGAAGTTAAAGCTAGGGTTGGTAGTCTCGGAAAACCGGCATGAATTTGAATGTAGCTTTTCCTCATGACTCCGTCTAACCCCTCCCCTCCTCCCTCGGAGCTCCTCCAAAACGACGCCCCCCCCCCCCCCCCCCCCCCCCCGCTCACATGCACGAGCGCCGCTGATTCTCGACCATATGATCGTGACTTATTCAAAACCGGTCCTCACCAAAACATTATCATAGTGAAAGTTAAAAACACAAACAAACATGGCTATTGTTAGTAGTACTCACAGCTGTCATGCTAGCATTATCCAGTTGTACCGGTGACACGATATCAGGAGAAAAGTTATAACACATATAATACTGTAACAGCTCTACTGTTTGTTAAACGTGTTCAGTGTAGATGTTCTTAATTCCTACAGTGTTGACGGTCAGTGAAGGCCTCAGGAGAGGTGTAGAGTGTGCGAGCGGAGAGAGGAGAGGAGAAGTTTTTCATTCATTCAAACATTGATTGTTCCTTTGTTGGTTGGCGTGATCACGGCCGACAGTGACCGGTTAGTAAAACTCAACATGTTCACGAATCGGCTCGTCATCCCTACAGCGTCCGGATGGACGCTACAGTACATCTACATCTTCTGTAGGACTTACTGAACGTCATTAATTATTCTGCTTGTTGGTGAAAGCTTTTTAGACTCTGATCTGGACTACAGTCCTGAGCAAAGCACCTCATCAGGTCAGAGGGGACAGGCCCAAGGACGAGCGAGAGGGGCAGTAAATAGAGTCAGGGGAAGTAGAGGCAGGAGACGGGGACTCGGAGGAGTGCACGCCGGGGAAATGTCCGCGCAGGAGGAGGGCAGAACGGCTGGGCAGGATTTGATTGGTTTAAAATTTGGGGAGCCAAAAAACGGTGATTGGTTGGTGTTTTCTCAGGTTTACTCTGGCTGTAGATAGCAGTTTTTTTCACTCTTTTTTAGGAACACATCATGTATTGATTGCCATCAGGACATAAAGATAATTTTAACCAGTATGACAAAAAGTGTATCTAAATCTGATTACCAACCCCAGCTTTAAGTAGCATATGTAGCAGGATGTTCTGATTAACAGTGTTGAATGCTTTGCACAAGTCAAGGAATACAGCGCCTACACCCTCACCTTTATACACTGACCCATAAACTCTGTCTGTAAGTAGAAGAAAGATGTTTCTTTTGAGTGGTTAGCCCTGAATTTCAAATTGCAATGGGTGAAGTGGAAAGGATTCATTGCTGAGATAACAGAGGATTTGTTTAACAACCAATTTCTCAAAAACATTTGACACTATGGGCAAAATACTGATGGTTGCTATAGTGGGCAAATAGAAGAGGGTCACCATCCTTGTGTATGGGAGCCACCACTGCAGGCTTCCTTGAGCCAGTGAAGTATTAATTATCAGACTGTGTCTGTTATTACAGTGAACATGTGTGCGTACACAAACAGCTGATAAATTTGACTGACAGCTGATCCAGAAGTGATCAGCTGTCAGTACAAATTCCCTCAAAAACAATCTCCTTGTTTCCTCTCTCCTTCTCTTCTTGTCCTTGTATCTCTGGTGGGAGGGACTAAGATGCAAGTGAACAACGCAAGTGGAAGACTTGAGGATGGGACTTTAGAGTTTTTGAGATGCATCCTCTGTCTCCCTGTATGGTTTAAAGCTGGGGTTGGTAGTCTCGGAAAACTAGCATGAATTTGAATGTAGCATTTCCTCATGACTCCGTCTAACCCCTCCCCCCCTTCCCCTCAGAGCTCCTCCGAAATGACGCCCCCCCCGCTCACATGCACGAGCGCCGCTGACTTGCGACCATATGATGGTGACTGATTCAAAACCGGTCATTATCATAGTGAAAGTTAAAAACACAAACAAACATGGCTATTGTTAGTAGTACTCAAAGCTGTCATGCTAGCATTATCCAGTTGTACCGGTGACACGATATCAGGAGAAAAGTTATAACACATATAATACTGTAACAGCTCTACTGTTTGTTAAACGTGTTCAGTGTAGATGTTCTTAATTCCTACAGTGTTGACGGTTAGTGAAGGCCTCAGGAGAGGTGTAGAGTGTGCGAGCGGAGAGAGGAGAGACAAGAGGAGAAGTTCTTCATTCATTCAAACATTGATTGTTCCTTTGTTGGTTGGCGTGATCACGGCCGACAGTGACCGGTTAGTAAAACTCAACATGTTCACGAATCGGCTCGTCGTCCCTACAGCGTCCTGACAGACGCTACAGTACATCTACATCTTCTGTAGGACTTGCTGAATATCATTAATTCTTTTGCTTGTCAGAGCCCCCGTGGTGAGAGCTTTTTAGACTCTGATCCGGACTACAGTCCTGAGCAAAGCACCTCATCGGGTCAGAGGGGACAGGCCCGAGGTCGAGCGAGAGGGGCAGTCAGTAGAGGCAGGGGAAGCAGAGGCAGGGGACGGGGAGTGAACGCCGGGGAAATGTACGCACAGGAGGCGGGCAAGAATGGCAGTACGGGATTTGATTGGTTTAAAATTTGGGGACCCAAAAAACGGTGATTGGTTGGTGTTTTCCCAGGTTTACTCCGGCTGTAGATAGCAGCTTTTTTCACTCTTTTTTAAGAACACATCATGTATTGATTGCCATCAGAACATAAAGATCATTTTAACCAGTATAACAAAAAGTGTATCTAAATTTGATTACCAACCCCAGCTTTAACAAATAAAAATACTGACAACAGTTATTGATTTTGCTTTCCTGACATCATACTTCTCAATCTTAAAAATATTTATTTTGACCTCACTCACCAGGGTCTTACCTTGAATACCTTTTCCTCTTTGCCTTACTCGCCTCATCAGAAACTTGTAGGTCAGATTTTGGGGGGGATTTCACCGTTAACAAGCCGTCACAGTGTTGCAGGTGCCTTGTGTCCCTGAGGATTGTATGTGCTTTTCCCCAATTCTCTGTTGTAGATAATAAGCATGTTGTTGGCAGAGGGTTAAGCCATGTTTGTGTTGACTTCTTTTTTCTTCTCTGGTAGCCTAATTTGTTGCACCTGGTATTGTTAGTATCTTGCCGCTTGATCCTTGTAAGTGCTGCTTGGGAACTTTGTATAATTTGTTCATATAGTTTTTTCCTCAGCAAGATGTGTTATTTGTTTCTTTCTCTGTTACTTAGCCATTCGCGATGAGTGGGGCTTGTTGTCACCCCTCCTCCAGTGTTCGTACACACAAATGGAGGAGGTAGGCTTCATGAAACACTGTCCTGTATGCAAATAGAGAGTTATATGTTTCTCATTTCAGTGCTCTGAGTTTTAGAAATATGTCGATGTGCTGACGGCAGACTGTCCATGTCTGTGATTGATGGTACATTGATGACTCCGCCCCCTCCATGTGAGCTTGCTCAGGGTAACTCTAGTTTGAGTCATCATGTTGATAACCAGCTTTCTGTGACATCTTTATGTGATCTTCTTTGCCATGTTGGGTGAAGCGGGATAAGGAAAGGATGTCTGAGATATGTTGAACCCACTTCGTAGTATAGGTCGCTTGTTCTGTTTTTATTTGTTCTGTTTGTTACAACATTACAAAGGAAACACTGAAACCTCAATGCTTCCTTTGTAATGTTGTACTTCTTGCTCCCTATGTGTAAGATCTAGTTCTACTTCTTGTCTTTGTATATTCCCCGCCTTTGTGATTTTGTGTCTGTCCTGATCTGTTTCACCTGTGTCTTGTTTTCCACACCTGTCTGATTTCGCTGTTTTAGTACCTATGTTTTGTTGTAGAGCTCCCAATGCTCCCAGTGCTCCCAGTCTTAATTCTGCTTCACCTTCTCTGTGATTTCTGCTTTCCTCCTGGGTTTTGGGTTTCCTCAGGTGTTGAGCTGGACTTTATGTTGGGCATTTGTTTGAGCGTACGTGTTGTTTTGGCTATTATTAATCTTTTGTTTTAATAAAACTTCATGTCTGCATGAGGGTCCTCTACCTTTGTTTAATAATCAGGCTGACATGTTTTCTCAGTTCTTCCAGCAAAAACATAACCCACTATTAATAATGTGTACACATTTGCAAACTGGCCTGCAGGTTTACAGATCTGCATGTGCATTTGTGGAGGCATTTGCAGATGGTTTTGACCATAGACTGTCAGGGTTCCCACTCTTTTCCAGAGATCATTTTCCAGGACATTTACAGGACATTTTCATTGATGATCAAGCTGGTATGACCGTCTACATTTAGTTCCTAATTTGGTTCCTAAATAGTCTAATATGTTCCTCTCAGTGGAAGTCTACATTGAAAGACATGTAGTCTATGGCTATCAATGAAATCATCTCTTACATACTTAAAAATTATGGCAAATTGATAATAGAATAATGCAACCACAGATGTACAGCACTTCACTTTATTAGTGCAACCAAGTAACAATGACGGGCAACATCTCAGCTTTCTCTTTTCTCAAAAAATATAAAATGAGCTAAGAAAAAAACAAAAGAGCCTGCAAAGGAATCAGGAAGCTGCCTTACTGAAATAATTAAATAATAATAATGATCAGAGGATCAGTGCATTAATGACCTAAATAGAACTGAATGACAAAAATGGCCACAAATGTTTCTCAACTCAATTCAAACTCAAAATACACCTGCTTAATCATGACATTCATCCTGCTAAGTGGTCGATATAAAACAAAGGAAATGTCACGTTTTTTTATTTGAGTTACCGTAAACTCTGGAAAAATCGCACCGGTGTAAAGACGCACTCTGTATTTGAAGATCTCTCAGAGATTTAAAAAAATGTAGACTGTCTTCCTGCATGGCGATGTCTATTATGATCAGGGATGTCTACAACGTGGAGTTTCTGTGCAGCTGTGTCGCTCTTTTTGTTCCGTTTGTTTTCACTATCGGGAGTTTGCACTCCTGCTAGCTAAAGCAGGGGTTCTCAGATTTTTTGGAGCCAGGACCCCTTACAGGTGAGAAATTGTCCAAGGCCCCCTCATAATTGTAACACAGATTAAGCACATTAGTGTTGTGTCATGATCAAAAGCTGCGGCTCTGAGAGACAATGCTTTATAGTGAATCAGAAGAGCCGGCTCGCATCGAGAGAGAGCTGGCTCCCAGTTTTTTTCCTTTCGCTGCTTAGCTCTCAGTGCTCAGCCCCAGCTCTGCTCACAGCAGAACTTTGTTTTGATTGGTCAGCATGGCGGCCATGCGGCCAATCACATGTGATTATATAGGATACAGGTGATGGAGGGGAGGCTGTGTATCCTGGCTACATCTGTTCCTTCAGAGAGAGTCTTCTTGAAGACAGGGCAAATACTCACTGAGAGGAGAAATCGGATCAGCCCATCCAAGCTGAGGCATCAGATTTTTCTCTATGCCAACCTGAGGACATTAATTATGTTTGCTTGAGTTTGGTTCTGGTTCTGGTTCTGTTTGCTCGAGTTTGGTTCTGGTTCTGTTTGCTTGAGTTTGGTTCTGGTTCTGTTTGCTTGAGTTTGGTTCTGGTTCTGTTTGCTCGAGTTTGGTTCTGGTTCTGTTTGCTCGAGTTTGGTTCTGGTTCCGGTTCTGTTTGCTCGAGTTTGGTTCTGGTTCTGTATGCTTGAGTTTGGTTCTGGTTCTGTTTGCTTGAGTTTGGTTCTGGTTCTGGTTCTGTTTGCACGAGTTTGGTTCTGGTTCTGTTTGCTTGAGTTCGGTTCTGGTTCTGGTTCTGTTTGCTTGAGTTTGGTTCTGGTTCTGGTTCTGTTTGCTTGAGTTTGGTTCTGGTTCTGTTTGCTTGAGTTCGGTTCTAATTCGGTTTGGTTCTGGTATGGTTCTGGTAAGGTTCTGGTACGGTTCTGGTACTGGTCTGGTTCGGTTCTGGTTGGGTTTGCTTGGATTTGGTTCTGGTTCTGTTTGCTTGAGTTTGGTTCTGGTTCTGTCTGCATGAGTTTGGTTCTGGTTCTGTTTGCTTAAGTTTGGTTCTGGTTCTAACCCTAATCCTAATCCTAATCCTATCCCTAACCCTTACCCTAACCCTAACCCTAATCCTAACCCTAATCCTAACTCTAACTCTAACCCTAATCACAACCCTAACCCTAACCACAACCCTACCCCTAATCACAACCCTAACCCTAACCACAACCCTAACCTTAATCACAACCCTAACCCTAATCATAACCCTAACCCTAATCACAACCCTACCCTTAATCACAACCCTAACCCTAACCACAACCCTAACCCTAATCATAACCCTAACCCTAATCACAACCCTACCCTTAATCACAACCCTAACCCTAACCACAACCCTACCCCTAATCACAACCCTAACCCTAACCACAACCCTAACCTTAATCACAACCCTAACCCTAATCATAACCCTAACCCTAATCACAACCCTACCCTTAATCACAACCCTAACCCTAACCACAACCCTACCCCTAATCACAACCCTAACCCTAACCACAACCCTAACCTTAATCACAACCCTAACCCTAACCCTAACCCTAACCCTAATCACAACCCTAACCCTAACCTTAATCACAACCCTAACCCTAATCACAACCCTAACCCTAATCACAACCCTAACCACAGCCCTAACCCTAATCACAACCCTAACCCTAATCACAACCCTAACCCTAATCACAACCCTAACCCTAATCACAACCCTAACCCTAACCACAGCCCTAACTTTAACCCTAATCACAGCCCTAACCCTAACCACAGCCCTAACTTTAACCCTAATCACAGCCCTAACCCTAATCACAACCCTAACCCTAACCACAACCCTAACCCTAATCACAACCCTAACTTTAACCCTAATCACAACCCTAACCCTAACCATAATCCTAACCCTAGGGTTAGGGTGAGAATGATTTTGTAACAGAATAAATGCACAAAATTGGGCAATTATAAGGCTTCTCATAAAATCACTGTACATAAAAGGGTTTTCAACACAAACCATTAGTTTTTGCAAAGTTAAGGTAAAATATACGGCTACAAAAGATCCTAAGTTAAGAGCCGTTCGGGAGTCGAAAGAGCCAGCTCTTCTTTGGGAGCCGAGTCAAAAGAGCCGGCTCTCTGAAAAGAGCCCAGCTTCCCATCACTAAAGCACATGCTTACTACCATTTGCACTCTTAGTTGCCCATGGAACTATTTGTATTGTAAAACGTATCAATGTAAATACTTCAGACCTGTACCATAGTGATAAACAGATAAAACTTCAATTTGAATCAAGTAAATACCACTTGTATACTTTAAAACATAGGGTCATTTCATTCCTTGTGGACTCAACATGACAGCATTTATACTTTTCAAGTAATTGATCTTAAACGCTTTCAGAAAATTAACAGTAGCAAGACTCACGTATCCCTTCGAGCCACCAAATGGTATCATAACAATGGTGTATATGCTGTTTTGTAATGACACAGCACAATTTTATAATTTATTAGAAATTTATTCAAATTATTTCACGGACCCCCACGCTATGGTTCGCGGACCCCCAGGGGTCCCAGGACCCCACTTTGAGAACATCTGAGCTAGAGTACGGAAATTGAGCTCTCAGCCTGCAGAGAAAGTTGTGAGGCACAGACCCTCAAGCTCTCTGCCTGACTCCGCTGGTCACACTATAACTTAAATATAAGACTCTTTGAATCAAAAGAGCACTCCACAAGGTTAATGTACCATAAAACTAGACAATATACCCTTGTTTTCTGTGAATGCATGATTATGAAGTGAAGGAGAAAAGATGTGAAAAAAGTTGCACAGTGTTGCTGTCTCTTCCAGCACAGCGTGCACTCAACTTTCAATGAATGGGGATGTGTTTTGTTAATAGGGTCAGGTCAAACGCAGCCATGTTGGAATACTTTTCCAGGACTATATGTGATTTTCCAGGACATTTGACCTTTTCTCCAATTTTCCAGGTGTTTTCCAGTACTGGAAAACTGGTCAACTGTTTTCCAGGTTTTCCAGGTTGCGTGGGAACCCTGACTATATAAAATATGGACGTAGTATCCGTCACGTCACCCATCTGTTTCTGAAGCGCTGTTTGGGGCAAATCGGCGGTGGCAGCCATATTACTTCTGTTGAGCCAGTGTGATGTAAAGAGGCGGAGTTTGAGCCTCCTAGCCAACAACTGCAGCTGACTCGTAGTCTCAATATCTTCGAAATTGCTGCGTTAGAAACCCCCCCCCCCCCCCCCCCCCCCCCCTCTCACAGTGGGTCTCAAAGACCAAGAAGGCTCCAGGACCAGACGGCGTGTCCCCCTCCTGCCTGAGAGTCTGTGCTGAGCAGCTGGCCCCCATCTTCACAAAGATCTTCAACACATCGCTGAAGCTGTGTGAAGTGCCCTCATGCTTCAAAAGCTCCACCATCATCCCAGTCCCAAAGAAACCCACCATCACAGGACTCAATGACTACAGGCCCGTCGCCCTGACGTCTGTGGTCATGAAGTCCTTCGAGAGACTAGTGTTGAGCCACCTGAAAGACATCACAGGCCCCCTGCTGGACCCCCTGCAGTTTGCCTATCGGGCAAACAGGTCGGTGGAGGATGCAGTCATTATGGGTCTGAACTACATCCTGCATCACCTGGACTCCCCCAGGACCTACGCTAGGATCCTGTTTGTGGACTTCAGCTCTGCGTTCAATACCATCATACCAGACATCCTGCACCAGAAACTCACCCAGCTCACAGTGCCGGCCTCCATCTGTCAGTGGATCACCAACTTCCTGACGGACAGGAGACAGCAGGTGAGGCTGGGGAGCATCAAATCCAGCACCCGGACCATCAGCACTGGCGCCCCACAGGGATGTGTTCTCTCCCCACTGCTCTTCTCCCTCTACACCAATGACTGCACCTCAGGAGACCCCTCGGTGAAACTCCTGAAGTTTGCAGACGACACCACCGTCATCGGTCTCATCCAGGACGGAGACGAGTCTGCTTACAGACAGGAGGTGGAACAGCTGGCCCTCTGGTGTAGTCAGAACCATCTGGAGCTGAACCCGCTCAAGACGGTAGAGATGACAGTGGACTACAGGAGAAGCCCCCCCCCACTCCCCCCCCTCACCATCCTGAACAGCACCGTGTCTACTGTGGACTCTTTCAGGTTCCTGGGATCCACTATTTCCCGGGACCTGAGGTGGACCTCCCACATAGACACAATCAGAAAAAAGGCCCAGCAGAGGATGTACTTCCTGCGTCAGCTCAGGAAGTTCAACCTGCCTCAGGAGCTGCTGATCATGTTCTACACCTCCATCATCCAGTCTGTTCTGTGTACCTCCATCACTGTCTGGTTTGGCTCTGCAACCAAACTAGACAAACACAGACTGCAGCGGACTATAAGGACTGCAGAGAAAATCATCGGTGTCGACCTGCCCCCCATCCAGGACTTGTACCGGTCCCGGGCCAGGAAACGGGCAGGGAGCATTACCGCTGACCCCTCACACCCTGGACACAAATTCTTCAAACTCCTCCCCTCCGGCAGGCGCTACAGATCACTGTGCGCCAAAACAACCCGCCATAAGAACAGTTTCTTCCCCCAGGCTGTCACTCTGATGAACACTAAACCATAACAGTGTCATACCTGTCAGATAAATACTCTCTGTAAATATACATGTAGATATACAATGCAACAATTCTCAAGCAGAATTCCATATTTCTATTTTTTGTATTATTTAACTTCTATTTTATAATGTAAAACTACCTCTGCAACTCACCACTGCACTTTATCATATTATTTTAGCCTGTACATATTAGTCAAGCTATTTGTTGTTTCTTTGTATTTATAGCTGATGTTATTGTTATTATATTTTCATTTTATTTTTTATTGTAGTTCTTATTCTTATTCCTATTCTTATGCCTTGTACAAAGAGAGCACAGTTTACCAAAGTCAAATTCCTTGTGTGTTCAAGCATACTTGGCGAATAAAGCTGATTCTGATTCTGATTCTGATTCTGATTCATGAAACGTGAGCAGCACGACTTTGTGTGTAAACCGTGTGTAGCGGAAATTTCCGCGGGTTTCCGCATTCATCGATCTTTTAGTAGCGCTGATCTGTGAGTAACTACTCACAAAATCTACACCTGCTCCCGACTGTGTGTAGCACTTGTGTAAATGTAGGAATACACATAAATACTGCTTGTCACTGTCGGAAATTACAATTTTAATACATCAGCCTACTGCTCTCTGTTATGTACATGTAACCCCTTCACCACGGCTCGCTAAGTATAACACACTTTAAGCTCAAAATGGTCTAGTGGTGAAAGAGACATCCCATTGTAAAATAACTGTCTAGGGTTAAGTATGACTCACTCTTCTGAATATATATTTTAGAGGCTACCAGAAAAACTAGACAAATTACCTTAATGTGATTTAAACAAAATCCTTACCAACTTTAAAGCATGCAGCAATAAACAACTCAACAAGGTATCTCAGTTTTGCATATGTATTGGCAGAACTTGAAATGTTTCACAAGAAATGCAGAAACAATTAGAAACAGTGAACACCAAATGGAGAAAATAAAATACCTGGGGTATTTAATTTAAAGGTTCTTTAGTCTGTTTTAACCTGAGTGCACTCTTAATTGTTGGTTTAGCAAGCTTGCATTTAGTTTCGTTGGCGCGCTTTAATGTCGGAGGCTCGGAGCTCATGGAGAACACAGCAGCTGTCCCTCCTTTTTGTAGAATGGAAACAACTCCTACCATGCAGACTCAGAGGAATGTATTCCTCAGTCTCAAACAGCACAGCAGCGATGGACAGCCAGGTAACACCACACACCCTTCAGGAGGAAGATGACGTGCTCTTCACCCAGCCTCGGCACCAATGACACCTGCAGAAGCTCCTCGCGTCCGCGGTCTCTACTGTCGTCGGCCCGGGAAAGGATCGGCAGCCCTCGTATCTCCTCTGATGGCGGCGGCAGCACTAACACTCACACTCCGTCGGCGCAAACAGTCATAAAACACACGCGACTCACAGTGTGTTAACCGGCAACAGTTCACAGTCCAGTAGGATAAAACCAGGATAACTGAGGTAAACACGGTATTAAAGGTGACATATCATGCAAAATTGACTTTTTAATGGTTCTTTACCTGAAATATGTTTCCCTGGCATGTCTACAAACCCCCCGAGAATGAAAAAAATCCATTCTGCCCCTGTTTTGATTTCTACACCTTTCTGTAAATGTGTGTGATACGAGCCGTTTCAAACTTCCATGTTTTTGTTACGTCACAACAATATCCGGTCTGTCACGGAGTCAGAGCTCGGAGCTTGTTCAGCCCATAGACTGTATAAAATAATACTGAATCCCTCCCCCGTTTTTCATTACCTGCACAAATGTGTGCTAACAAGGAGCTTAGGATGGAGGCATGCTAGTTGTAGGCTGTCTTAATAAACACAAAGGTCGGTTTTACTCCCCACGTCTGCAGATTTGAAGATCTAGTGGATGATTTTTATTTATCATGGATAAGTGCTAGCGCTAGTTAGCATAGCTACATAGCTACATGTCGTAGCTGTAGCTGTGTACCAAGACACACGTCGACATACTGAAAAATAAAACAACAAGAAACACAGAATCTGTGACCAATCCTTCAGAAAAGGTCCCGCTGCCTTTCTGGCAGAGGTCGGTTTTACTCCCCACGTCTGCAGATTTGAAGATCTAGTGGATGATTTTTATTTATCATGGATAAGTGCTAGCGCTAATTGGCATAGCCACATAGCTACATGTTCATAGCTACTGTAGCTAGCTGTAGCTGTAGCTGTAGCTAGCTGTGTACCAAGACACACGTCGACATACTGAAAAATAAAACAACAAGAAACACAGAATCTGTGACCAATCCTTCAGAAAAGGTCCCGCTGCCTTTCTGGCAGAGGTCGGTTTTACTCCCCACGTCTGCAGATTTGAAGATCTAGTGGATGATTTTTATTTATCATGGATAAGTGCTAGCGCTAGTTAGCATAGCCACATAGCTACATGTTCGTAGCTGTGTACCAAGACACACGTCTACATACTGATAAATAAAACAACAAGAAACACTAAATCTGTGACCAATCGTTCAGAAAGGTCCTGCTACAGGCGCCTCTCCGTCAGGATCAGATTCTGGATCAGATTCAGAGGGTTGAAGTAACGCGATCTCTGAGCAGCCATGTATATTCAGCCAACATGTAAACATTAGATCAACGTGCTGGAGAGCCGAGGCACATCCACTTCCGGAGGGGGCGTGGTCAGAGGGAAAACAGAGTGTTCTGAGGAGGAATGAAGAGGAGGTCTTTTCAGGCATGCCAAAATCTGATTTCAAAGTGTTTTTTTGAGCATAAACTTTAAAGACATGTTTTGGGGACCTCTTAGACCAATATATATTGATGAAAAAAGCGTGATATGTCCCCTTTAATTCTCCCACGAGTCAACAGTCTATAGCTCCGCTGCGCCGCGTTCTCCTCCTTCTTCTTCCTGCTTCTCGTCTCTCTGCACAAGGTCACCTGAACTTACACTTCCAGGTCATTAACGCCCTAATGTAAACATAACGTGGCCGAAGTATTTTTAAACCTTTTTTAGAGTATTTAAACACATGAAATATACATATTTTAACAGTAAATTATGAATGAAGTTCAACATAATAATGATCTGTGCCTTCTTAAAGTTCTGTTAGTTTTACATCATTTCAATATGACAACTGAAAATACAATCAGGCATTTTATCCATAAAAGACACTCTTGTGCTTTATCAAAAAAATATTAATGATAATAATACTGATATTTATCAGGTTATTACATACACAATACGCAGATGCCTTGAGACATGAAATTTAAACATGACAAATTATTAAAAATATATATAACATATTTTTACAAAAAATAAGTTGGCAATTAAAGCTTTGAGATCTAGATTAGGTTTATTTAGAATGTTAACTACTTGTTAAAAACCACACAGACTAACTGGAGCCTAATCCTAATCCAACTAAAAGAAGCCACGCCATACCCGCACATTTGCAGGTTCTCTCCGTGCTGGGATTCTTAGCCACAGGGACCTTCCAGCGGGAGATGGCAGATAGATCTGGAATCTCCCAGCCATCAATGAGTCGCATTTTACCGGCAGTACTTGCCGGCATTATTGAGTCAAGGCCGGAGTACATTCAATTCTCCTATGGCACACAACAGCAAATCGAGGTAAAGTGGGGGTTTAGCGCTGGCCAACATGCCAAATGTCATCGGTGCCATAGACTGCACACACATACGCATCAAGGCTCCATCTGATGATGCATTTGCATACATAAACCGGAAAAACTTTCATTCAGTGATTGTGCAGCTGATATGTGATGCAAACTGTGTGTTGCTCAACGTTGTGGCTCGGTGGCCCGGTGTGACAGCTTCATAAGTTTTCCCCATTTGGAAAATGGAGCTGTGAGAGACGGCTGGCTTGTCAGTAAGAATGTAGTCTTCTATACAAATGCATGTGTTTTATATGTAGAGACTTTTTATCCATAGAAAATAAAATGTGCTTCCTACATTCCACTTCGCCCCAAAATAATTTCAATCTTCGCCTCGGAGAAGTTCTTTTTTCGCGCTCTATCCTTTTTTCCTTGCGCCATGATTGCAGGGCAGGCCGACCAGATGCACAGGTCTGCGTCCTTATATGGTGATTATTTGCTATTCATGAGCGGATATTTATGCTAATTGATAATCTCCGGGAGCGCTGTCAATTTCTGATGGGGTTGGCATTCATCATCTTACACACGAGATCAGCTGTTAGCTGCCCGTAGCATGTTGATGCTAAACGATACTAGGCCCGATGTTCCCTGCGAGCTGAGGAGAAGGAGGCAAGGACGATGTGCTGGTATTGAGGTGCAAGCTAAGAAAAGACGACATCGGCCTGTCCTTCCACCCACCGTTATGGGGAATGTGAGATCTATCTACGATAAGGTGGACGAGCTAACCCAGCACCAGAGGGAATACTGGCAGAGTAGCATCATGCTAACAGAGCTAACACCAGACACGAACGCCACATTGGAAGGATTAAACCAAGGGAGAGGTTCCGGTGGCTGGTGGTGAGGCTTTCAGCAGTGTGACTGCCCCCTGGTGGCTGGCTGCAGTATAGGTCAAAAATCCTTCTCCCCCATTCATTTGAATGGGGGAGCAGTCAAACTTTAAAAAATAAATACACATCTTACGAATGTTTCTCACATCCGTATGCTGTGGTGATATGTAGTTAGTATTTGACTGTTTTGTGTTCAAGGCCTCTTTTTCCTGAAAAGTTTATTTTTCGTTAGTTATTAGAGTTTAAAAAACGGGGTTTTACTTCCGGGTTTCCTTTGATTCACAGCCGCCGTGGAGAGAAACTTCAAAGGACACACAGCGTCTTGTGACGTCACGCTGTAGGGCGGAGCTTATTACAGTGGCTTTACAGGCTCTGGCTGCACAATGGCGGCACCCAGGAGGGGGATTTTTTGGCTTCAGAACCGTACAACGGGAAGAGGCGGAGCAACGCTGTCCATTTTTATTTACAGTCTATGGATTAAACCTGCTGTGGGCGGACAGGATACAGGACAGCAAGACTGAACACACTAGTGAAGAAGGCCAGCTCAGTCCTGGACCCTGTGGAGGTGGTGGCTGACAGGAGGATTATGGCCAAGCTGTCGTCTTTGATGAACATTTCTTTTTTTTAGATATATATTCTGATAGATTAGATATATATTGACATAGAGTGGTCTAGACCTCCTATGTTTGTAAAAGCGTCTTGAGATAACGTTTGTTGTGATTTGGCGCTATACAAATAAAGATTGATTGATTGATGATTGACACGTATTTACGTTCAAATCTGAGTTTTCCGCGCCGTTCATGAATCCGGAGTAGAGTTTTAGTAGCGTGAGCTTTTATGTGCAAATCTACACACAGATTTACTCACGTTTCATGACTGAGACCCAGTGAGAGCAGATCGAGAAATTAGCTATCCAGACTACTCTCATCATTTGTACCAGGGTGTAAACATGTTTATTTCTGCTGTAAAGATCGTCTTTTTCCCATTCATGTGTATGTGACTTCTGGTACTTCTGGAGTCAGCCTCAAGCGGATCCTCGATGAACTGCAGCTTTTAACACTTCCGCATTGGACTCGTATTTTTAGACCAGAGGCTGCCGCTTGGTTTTGACGTAATAAGAGCTCAATTATCCTCTTCTCTGAACAAGGTCATAGAAAGCCCCATAAATGATCTTTAAATATAAAATAAATAAATGATCTGTAGTTACAATCAAATAAAATGTGTTTAATTCATCATACTTTACAGGATACATCAGATTTAAGTTTTCAAGCACTAACCCTGCTGGGTTAGATTTTCTCTGTGGCTTCTTCACATAAGTTCCTCATGTCCAACAAAGTATCCTCAAGGGATTGGATCATCTTTGCTGAATCCTTTTCTCTGCCAGTCTCAGAATATTCGAAACAGGACACTATTAACTCCATGTGATCATTCATTAAACCGTAATTTACGTCGTATAGTCCGACTTCTTCAGGACTGGAACATGTGATGACTCCATTCCCGCTTGTTACCTTTTGAACAAGAAAGTAAAAATCATTGTTGCAACATTGTTACAAATGAAAAAATGAACTAGACTGTCTCAGGGTGATACACATTTTAATGAATGTTATTGCTTTAATCCTGTCCTTACCTGACCAGCTATGACTTGAAATGTGAAAGCTTTTTCATAGGAAACATCTGTGAAGATTTCAGGGGTGGGGATTTTTTCCTCGACAGCCTGCATCTCCAGTCCAAAGAGATGTCCATCTGTGATCTGTCCACGGAGTATCTGAAAGAACGAGGAAAGTAGTGCTTAAACCACACACACACACAACACATCGAACCTTGAAGCAGATGGGCTGCAGCAGCAGAAGACCACACCAGGTGCCACTCCCGTCAGCTAAGAACAGGAAACTGAGGCTACAATTTGCACAGGCTCATCAAAACCAAAGGATTGGTAAAACGTTGCCTGGTCTGATGAGTCTGGATTCCTCACCATTTAAGTGTAATTTATACGCCACAGAGTAACAGTATTGTTCCTTTATGACCACAGTGTACCAATCCTTTGATGGCTACTTCCAGCAGGATAACGTGCCACGTCACAAAGCTCAAATCATCTCACACTGTTTTTTTTAAACATGACGATTCTTTCACTGTACTCCAACGGTCTCCACAGTCACCAGATCTTAATCCATTAGAGCTCCTTTGGGATGTGGAGCAACAAGAGATTCGTATCATATTGAGCAGCTGACAAATCTGCAGCAACTGTGTGATGTTATCATGACAATATTGTTTACTGCAGCTTGTTGAATCTTCTGAAGGCAAAAGGGCCCACCTGGTACTAGCAAGGTCTACCTAATAAAGTTACTCCTTGTTTTTTTTTTTTAGTATTACACAACTTTATACTTTTCATCAAACAAGAACACTTATCACTTCCCACAGTATATACAATGTCTTTGCTCTATTATCCAGTTTGTAGGCTTTAAATTATTTGTGAACAATCAAAATCTGTTTTTATCAACAGCTGAGCTGAGAAGTGTTCCAGCTTTTTGCTTTTAAATCAAGAGAAGAATTTTTCCAGACAATAAAATAAAGCAGTTATTGTTGCTGTAAATAAAACTCACCGTGATAATGTTGTGATGGTGTGTTTTCAGAGCTTTTTTCAGCAGATCCAGTTTCTCTGAGTTCTGTTAAAACAGAGAAAAAGATGAGATGTTTTATCTCTGCACTCACAAACTCACAGGTTATATAACTATGATCGCTCAACTGGATGACAATATTATCAACATGATGTATTAAAATGTCTTTTAACACAAACTGTTTGACTTTGTGGCCCTTCCATGTGCCTGCTCATCACATAAGAGATAAATCCTAATCAAGATGCTTTACATTAAAGGTGACATATCATGCAAAATCGACTTTTTAATGGTTCTCTACCTGAAATATGTTTCCCTGGCATGTCTACAAACCCCCCGAAAATGAAAAAAATCCATTCTGCCCCTGTTTTGATTTCTCCACCTTTCTGTAAATGTGTGTGAAACGAGCCGTTTCAGACTTCCGTGTTTTTGTTACGTCACAACAATATCCGGTCTGTCACTGAGCCAGAGCTCGGAGCTTGTTCAGCCCATACACTGTATAAAATACAACTCAACTCCTCCTCCGTTTTTCATTACCTGTACAAATGTGTGGTAACAAGGAGCTTAGGAGGGAGGCATGCTAGTTGTAGGCTGTCTTAATAAACACAAAGGTCGGTTTTACTCCCCACGTCTGCAGATTTGAAGATCTAGTGGATGATTTTTATTTGTCATGGAAAAGTGCTAGCGCTAGTTAGCATAGCCACATAGCTACATGTCGTAGCTGTAGCTGTAGCTGTGTACCAAGACACACGTCGACATACTGACAAATAAAACAACAAGAAACACAAAATCTGTGACCAGTCCTTCAGAAAGGTCCTGCTGCAGGCGCCTCTCCGTCAGGATCAGATTCTGGATCAGATTCAGAGGGTTGAAGTAACGCTATCTGTGAGCAGCCGTGTATATTCAGCCAACATGTAAACATTAGATCAACGTGCTGGAGACCCGAGGGCACACTCACTTCCTGAGGGGGCGTGGTCAGAGAGAAAACAGACTGTTCTGAGGAGGGCTGAAGAAGAGGGCTTTTCAGACATGCCAAAATCTGATAACAAAGTGTTTTTTGAGCACAAACTTTAAAGACATGTTTTGGGGACCTCTTAGACCAATATATATTGATGAAAAAAGCGTGATATGTCACCTTTAAGGATTACTTCATAAGTTACGACACCGTTAGTTCAATGGAAAGTCTGACCGCTTCATATTTATATGTTTGGTAGATTAGGAACACATGGCTCAGATCTGAGCTATGTTACAGTAGAGATAGGATTCATCACAGGAGAAGTTATATTAGTGGTAAATGTCTCTCTCGTCAGACCTGCTTGTTCGGGTCATCGAAGGCTTTAACAAAAGCGGCGGATGCACTGGAGGTTGCGTTGAGCAATCCTAGACGCCCTCCTTTGTACATCCTCAGGGTTACGGGTTCTTGCGTGGCGGAGAGCTGCTGGTGCGTCCTGATGAGAGGAGAGAAATATTTTAACCAACAAACAAGTCACAGTCAGACTTTACGAATACATTTACTATTTGAAGTTTCTGCAAATCACCATCATTATCAGTTCTGTATCCGTGAGTGTGAATGCTGTTTTTGATGTTGTTTTGGTTAATGCTGTTATTTGCCTCTGTCCATCTCTCTCTTTTCATCTCTCTCCATCCCTCTCTCTAACATAGTCTCAGCAGATGTCTGTCTAACATAATTTTTCCCTCCTGTCCATATTCTTCTTCAAAGACAGCCACTCACCTGAAGTATGCCAGTTGTGTTGCCATCTGCATGAAACCGTCAGGACTCATCTTGAAAGACTTGAGGAGGTTTTTACCAAAGTGCTCGAACACTTTTGTCTTAAGATCAAAACCTTTAATCAGCCTGTCGTCATGAGAAACAGTTCTGGGTGAGATTTCTCTTATTAACACAGAAATGAGTTCTTATCAGCAGATCCATGTGCTAAATTATGAGATTAAACATATTAAACATCCAGTAATATGTATCTGTGTACTTTCTGTTTATCATACAGGCCTGTGACAACAGACACCTATCATTACCTGGTGTCTGCCTTTAAGAGTTTAATGTAGCAGTTCACCTAGCATCACATGCTAACAGAAATGACTACATCAGCCCTGGGCTTGTGTTTCTGTGTCACTCTTTCATGATAAAAAAAACTCTCACTTCTCCATGTGTTGCTTGGCCTCCTCAATGTCCTCCTTTATCTCGGGTGAAATGTTGAACTTCAGTTTCTGCGGGGGACATAAATCCATGACGGGGGACGCCTGTGGTTTTTCTTTTTTCCTACGCAGCAGAGAAAAAAAAATCAGACAACAACCAACGTCCCTGTGAGCTCAATATGCAGATGCTCCGAACACAGCTGACATGTCAGGAGAGACAAAAGATGTAGACGAATCTGTTGCTGAAAAATAAAAATGAACTCATTCACATCCTGCAGTGTTCAAGATAACATTAAATTCATTGTTTGATTCAAAAGGGCAAAGGGTTAAAGAGGTCATAGAGCGAGAGAAATCATCAACATAGAGATCATTGAATCACAGGTATTTCATGTCTGATTAAAACAATCAGGAATAGGTGTTTTTGGGTTTAGTTACTTTGACTGGTTCTGGTTACTTACATGTGTGCATTTATATATTGACAAGCTTCTACAGCCACTATTCCATCAGCCACAGTGTGGAGGACCGTCCCGCCACACACACCGTTCTGTCCAATAATAAACTGTAAAAAATAAAGAACACAGATATAAATGTTCAAGTAGTTTGAATCATATTAAATTGGACTCACAGATGATGAATGAACAGAGCAAATATAAACATGTGTGCCCCTCAGGCATTTAGTGAACTTCTGCTGATGACCCTTACTCTAGTACTACAGCAGATCTGACCAAGTTTAATGTTAATTTCATGTCCACGTTGTTCCTCCTCTGTCTGTTGGAGTAACATCTTCACCATGCACAGTAAGCAGCTGTTTGATCTTGCCACTAGCTGTCCTTTTATATGAAAGAGCCACTTAACATTATGACCTTTGCGCAGGCTGCTTTGCTTTGCCAAGGGGTTGTATCTATATTTTTTCTGTTGCTCTTTGTGCTCTGTTTACTCAGGAAAAGTAAACACTCAGCAACAGCACCCATGTTAAGCCCTCAGGAGAGGAGGAGCTAAGGCATGATGCTCCAAAGATGAGGAGGAGCTAAGGCATGATGCTCCAAAGAGGAGGAGGAGCTAAGGCATGATGCTCCAGAGAGGAGGAGGAGCTAAGGCATGATGCTCCAAAGTGGAGGAGGAGCTAAGGCGTGATGCTCCAGAGTGGAGGAGGAGGAGCTAAGGCATGATGCTCCAGGAAGGAGGATGAGGAGGAGCTATGGCATGATGCTCCAGAGAGGAGAAGGGGGAGCTAAGGCATGATGCCCCAGAGAGGATGAGGAGGAGCTAAGGCATGATGCTCTAGATGGGAGGAGCTAAGGCATGATGCTCCAGGGAGGAGGACGAGGAGGATCTAAGGCATGATGCTCCAGAGAGGAGGAGGAGGAGCTAAGGCATGGCGCTCAAGAGAGGAGGAGGTGCTAAGGCATGATGTTCCAGAGAGGAGGAGGAGCTAAGGCGTGATGCTCCAGAGAGGAGGAGGAGGAGCTAAGGCATGATGCTCTAGATTGGAGGAGGAAATAGGAAAAAAAGCACAAGAGAGGAGGAGGAGCCAAGGCATGGCACTCAAGAGAGGAGGAGGTGCTGAGGCATGGCACCCCATAGAGGAGGAGATAAGGCATGATGCTCTAGAGTGAGGAGGAGCTAAGGCATGATGCTCCAGATAGGAGGAGGACTTAAGGCATAAAGCTCCAGAGAAGAGGAGCTAAGGCATGGTGCTCAAGAGAGGAAGCTCCTCCTCCAGGAGCTGTATTGATGAACTGATCCCTGCGGTGGTGAGACTGGTGCAGGCTAAAGGCTGTTTTATACTGTGCGTGTGTGTGTGTGTGTGTGTGTTTGTGTGTGCGTGTGTGTTTGTTTGTGTGTATGTCTGTGTGTGTGTGTGTGTGTGTGCGTGTGTGCGTGTGTCCTGACTGACCTGCAATCCCTTGTCAAACCAGCGGTTGGCGCTGTTCCAGCGGCTTCCTTCCCCATGCAGCAATGTTGGCATCGTTTTAGTGCGATAAGATTGACTGGCCACAGGGGCCGTTGGTCCATCCAGACAGATGGTGAAGATGCTGCTCTGGATGGCAAACATCGACTGTTTGTTGGTTTCATCTAAACACAAATAAAAAATATGTTTTATTATCAGACTGCAGCCTTATCATGTTTTATTTTTCAACTCGCTGAGCAAAGTGTGTTTAGATTGACCAAGAAGCCATGCACAGCCCACAGTACATCAGCTGGTCTTAACTCCTGACCATATCAGCTGACAACTCAGTTGATCACATCTACACATCAACACTCAAACATCAAAATTGGCATTCTGTTAAAACAGTTTCAGCCCGCCCACTCTTCCTACTTTCTCTGCACACTGCTTTGCAAGCTCCAACACTAAGAGAACAACCAGATCTGCGTTTGTGCTTCAACAGCCTGCTGCTCGTCATATCAATCCCTGTCTGAGGATTCATAGCAGATTGACCGCACCATAGATACACAATGATCTGAGGCAGAGAAAGCTGCTGGTGATGAGCAGCCAGGGCTTTTATTTCGCAGGTAACACTCCTAAATCTTCCAGCATTAGTAAACAGCTAGTGCCCTGGCTCCTGGTTCAAGGTAATCTTTGTTATCCAAGTGGTAATTTGTTGTAAAGCTTGCAGCAAGCACACACAAAAGAAGAAAACACAACATCTCACACCAAATATAAACAACTGAGCATCATTCATATAAGACACCAATGGCAACAGTGACTAAATATTTTTTAAATCTATTGGTTCTGCACATAAACTGTATAATAAATGGACATTGTCTCTCTGACGTCAACCATCTGTTTCTGAGGCCCTGTTTTGATGCTGATTGTCAGCGGTAGCCATATTGGAAATGCTGACTCAACCTAACTTCTGTTGAGCTAGTGTGAGGTAAAGAGGTGGGCCTTTAGCCTCCTCACTGTTGCCATCTGTCAATCAAGTCAGCTGTGCCTCTACTTATGCAAAACTTGTAATCTTAATATCTTCTAAACAACTGAGTTATAATATATTCACTCCCCGTACAGTGTGTGAAAAAAAACGAGCTATTCAGACTAGACAAATTTTTTGAACCAGGCTGTAAACAGGTTTATTTTCATTTCTGGAGGTTACCGTTTGGTCCTACATCGTGGCAGGCTTTATCTGAGAACGGACAGAAGCAGTTTGAATGTCTCTGACAGACGGGGGGCTAGGTCTTCCAAGGATCGACCCAGTTTTCTTTAAAATCCTTCACTTGTCAACCGAGACAGCTCAGTAAACGTCACCAGCTAACAAAGGCAACAATCAGAAAGAGCAAAGCTTACAATAAAAATCCAAGCGCTGGTGGCTTTTTTACAAACAAGCATCAACATGATCCCTGAAGTTCAGCCTCTCATCAATAGTGCACAGGTATTTGTACCTATGTACTGTACACACTCTTCTGCCTGACCACAGACTACAACTAGAGATATGCCAATGGGATTCTTTCTCAGACAACCGTCTTCTCTAGGTTTTGCTACATAGATGTTCAAGAACGAGGCTTTACACCAGATAAATTCATCAACAGGACCAAGATCATCATCTGGAGCAAGAACACGATGGCCGTGTTGTCAGCAACCATAATACTGTGACAAGCCGCATGCCAGATTTGGCACAAATTGGTATATAATGCAGATGAAGAGGTGAATCGATGCGCCACTGATGTGAGCCATTGGAAGATAAAGGACCACCATTTACCCTCGCACGCTGAAACCTAAAAATACAGTTCTGTACAGTTGCGTTCTGAATAGTTGTGTCTCATAAAATTGTGTCTTGTGTAGTTGTGTCCTGTATAGTTGTGTCCTGTGAAGTTGTGTCCTGTGTAGTTGTGTCCTGTATAGTTGTGTCCTGTGTAAGTGTTTCCTGTGTAGTTGTGTCCTGTGTAGTTGTGTCCTGTATAGTTGTGTCCTGTGTAAGTGTTTCCTGTGAAGTTGTGTCCTGTGTAGTTGTGTCCTGTATAGTTGTGTCCTGTGTAAGTGTTTCCTGTGTAGTTGTGACCTGTATGGTTGTTTCCTGTGTAGTTGTGTCCTGTGTAGTTGTGTCCTGTGAAGTTGTTTCTGTATAGTTGTGTCCTGTATAGTTGTGTCCTGTGTAGTTGTGTCCTGTGTAAGTGTTTCCTGTGTAGTTGTGACCTGTATAGTTGTTTCCTGTGTAGTTGTTTCCTGTGTAGTTGTGTCCTGTGTAGTTGTGACCTGTATGGTTGTTTCCTGTATAGTTGTTTCCTGTATAGTTGTGTCCTGTGTAGTTGTTTCCTGTGTAGTTGTGTCCTGTATAGTTGTTTCCTGTGTAGATGTTTCCTGTGTAGTTGTTTCCTGTGTAGTTGTGTCCTGTATAGTTGTTTCCTGTGTAGTTGTGTCCTGTGTAGTTGTTTCCTGTGTAGTTGTCTCCTGTATAGTTGTTTCCTGTGTAGTTGTGTCCTGTGTAGTTGTTTCATGTGTAGTTGTGTCCTGTGTAGTTGTTTCATGTGTAGTTGTGTCCTGTGTAGTTGTTTCCTGTGTAGGTGTCTCCTGTATAGTTGTTTCCTGGGTAGTTGTTTCCTGTGTAATTGTTTCCTGTATAGTTGTTTCCTGTGTAGTTGTTTCCTGTGTAGGTGTCTCCTGTGTAGCTGTGTCCTGTGTAGTTGTTTCCTGTGTAGTTGTTTCCTGTGTAGTTGTGTCCTGTGTAGTTGTTTCCTGTGTAGGTGTCTCCTGTATAGTTGTTTCCTGTGTAGTTGTTTCCTGTGTAATTGTTTCCTGTGTAGTTGTTTCCTGTGTAGATGTTTCCTGTGTAGTTGTGTCCTGTGTAGTTGTTTCCTGTGTAGATGTTTCCTGTGTAGTTGTGACCTGTATGTTTGTTTCCTGTGTAGTTGTTTCCTGTGTAGTTGTGTCCTGTATAGTTGTTTCCTGTATAGTTGTGTCCTGTGTAGTTGTTTCCTGTGTAGTTGTGTCCTGTATAGTTGTTTCCTGTATAGTTGTGTCCTGTGTAGTTGTTTCCTGTGTAGTTGTGTCCTGTATAGTTGTTTCCTGTGTAGATGTTTCCTGTGTAGTTGTTTCCTGTGTAGTTGTGTCCTGTATAGTTGTTTCCTGTGTAGTTGTGTCCTGTGTAGTTGTTTCCTGTGTAGTTGTCTCCTGTATAGTTGCTTCCTGTGTAGTTGTGTCCTGTGTAGTTGTTTCATGTGTAGTTGTGTCCTGTGTAGTTGTTTCCTGTGTAGTTGTTTCCTGTGTAATTGTTTCCTGTGTAGTTGTTTCCTGTGTAGGTGTCTCCTGTGTAGTTGTGTCCTGTATAGTTGTTTCCTGTGTAGTTGTGTCCTGTGTAGTTGTGTCCTGTGTAGTTGTTTCCTGTATAGTTGTGTCCTGTGTAAGTGTTTCCTGTGTAGTTGTGACCTGTATGGTTGTTTCCTGTGTAGTTGTGTCCTGTGTAGTTGTGTCCTGTGAAGTTGTTTCTGTGTAGTTGTTTCCTGTGTAGTTGTGTCCTGTATAGTTGTTTCCTGTGTAGATGTTTCCTGTGTAGTTGTTTCCTGTGTAGTTGTGTCCTGTATAGTTGTTTCCTGTGTAGTTGTGTCCTGTGTAGTTGTTTCCTGTGTAGTTGTCTCCTGTATAGTTGTTTCCTGTGTAGTTGTGTCCTGTGTAGTTGTTTCATGTGTAGTTGTGTCCTGTGTAGTTGTTTCATGTGTAGTTGTGTCCTGTGTAGTTGTTTCCTGTGTAGGTGTCTCCTGTATAGTTGTTTCCTGGGTAGTTGTTTCCTGTGTAATTGTTTCCTGTATAGTTGTTTCCTGTGTAGTTGTTTCCTGTGTAGGTGTCTCCTGTGTAGCTGTGTCCTGTGTAGTTGTTTCCTGTGTAGTTGTTTCCTGTGTAGTTGTGTCCTGTGTAGTTGTTTCCTGTGTAGGTGTCTCCTGTATAGTTGTTTCCTGTGTAGTTGTTTCCTGTGTTATTGTTTCCTGTGTAGTTGTTTCCTGTGTAGATGTTTCCTGTGTAGTTGTGTCCTGTGTAGTTGTTTCCTGTGTAGATGTTTCCTGTGTAGTTGTGACCTGTATGTTTGTTTCCTGTGTAGTTGTTTCCTGTGTAGTTGTGTCCTGTATAGTTGTTTCCTGTATAGTTGTGTCCTGTGTAGTTGTTTCCTGTGTAGTTGTGTCCTGTATAGTTGTTTCCTGTATAGTTGTGTCCTGTGTAGTTGTTTCCTGTGTAGTTGTGTCCTGTATAGTTGTTTCCTGTGTAGATGTTTCCTGTGTAGTTGTTTCCTGTGTAGTTGTGTCCTGTATAGTTGTTTCCTGTGTAGTTGTGTCCTGTGTAGTTGTTTCCTGTGTAGTTGTCTCCTGTATAGTTGCTTCCTGTGTAGTTGTGTCCTGTGTAGTTGTTTCATGTGTAGTTGTGTCCTGTGTAGTTGTTTCCTGTGTAGTTGTTTCCTGTGTAATTGTTTCCTGTGTAGTTGTTTCCTGTGTAGGTGTCTCCTGTGTAGTTGTGTCCTGTATAGTTGTTTCCTGTGTAGTTGTGTCCTGTGTAGTTGTGTCCTGTGTAGTTGTTTCCTGTATAGTTGTGTCCTGTGTAAGTGTTTCCTGTGTAGTTGTGACCTGTATGGTTGTTTCCTGTGTAGTTGTGTCCTGTGTAGTTGTGTCCTGTGAAGTTGTTTCTGTATAGTTGTGTCCTGTATAGTTGTGTCCTGTGTAGTTGTGTCCTGTGTAAGTGTTTCCTGTGTAGTTATGACCTGTATAGTTGTTTCCTGTGTAGTTGTTTCCTGTTTAGTTGTGTCCTGTGTAGTTGTGACCTGTATGGTTGTTTCCTGTATAGTTGTTTCCTGTATAGTTGTGTCCTGTGTAGTTGTTTCCTGTGTAGTTGTTTCCTGTATAGTTGTTTCCTGTGTAGATGTTTCCTGTGTAGTTGTTTCCTGTGTAGTTGTGTCCTGTATAGTTGTTTCCTGTGTAGTTGTGTCCTGTGTAGGTGTCTCCTGTGTAGCTGTGTCCTGTGTAGTTGTTTCCTGTGTAGTTGTTTCCTTTGTAGTTGTGTCCTGTGTAGTTGTTTCCTGTGTAGGTGTCTCCTGTATAGTTGTTTCCTGTGTAGTTGTTTCCTGTGTAATTGTTTCCTGTGTAGTTGTTTCCTGTGTAGTTGTTTCCTGTGTAGATGTTTCCTGTGTAGTTGTGTCCTGTGTAGTTGTTTCCTGTGTAGATGTTTCCTGTGTAGTTGTGACCTGTATGTTTGTTTCCTGTGTAGTTGTTTCCTGTGTAGTTGTGTCCTGTATAGTTGTTTCCTGTATAGTTGTGTCCTGTGTAGTTGTTTCCTGTGTAGTTGTGTCCTGTATAGTTGTTTCCTGTATAGTTGTGTCCTGTGTAGTTGTTTCCTGTGTAGTTGTGTCCTGTATAGTTGTTTCCTGTGTAGATGTTTCCTGTGTAGTTGTTTCCTGTGTAGTTGTGTCCTGTATAGTTGTTTCCTGTGTAGATGTTTCCTGTGTAGTTGTTTCCTGTGTAGTTGTTTCCTGTGTAGGTGTCTCCTGTGTAGTTGTGTCCTGTATAGTTGTTTCCTGTGTAGTTGTGTCCTGTGTAGTTGTGTCCTGTGTAGTTGTTTCCTGTGTAGTTGTTTCCTGTGTAGTTGTTTCCTGTGTAATTGTTTCCTGTGTAGTTGTTTCCTGTGTAGGTGTCTCCTGTGTAGTTGTGTCCTGTATAGTTGTTTCCTGTGTAGTTGTGTCCTGTGTAGTTGTGTCCTGTGTAGTTGTTTCCTGTATAGTTGTGTCCTGTGTAAGTGTTTCCTGTGTAGTTGTGACCTGTATGGTTGTTTCCTGTGTAGTTGTGTCCTGTGTAGTTGTGTCCTGTGAAGTTGTTTCTGTATAGTTGTGTCCTGTATAGTTGTGTCCTGTGTAGTTGTGTCCTGTGTAAGTGTTTCCTGTGTAGTTGTGACCTGTATAGTTGTTTCCTGTGTAGTTGTTTCCTGTGTAGTTGTGTCCTGTGTAGTTGTGACCTGTATGGTTGTCTCCTGTATAGTTGTTTCCTGTATAGTTGTGTCCTGTATAGTTGTTTCCTGTGTAGATGTTTCCTGTGTAGTTGTTTCCTGTGTAGTTGTGTCCTGTATAGTTGTTTCCTGTGTAGTTGTGTCCTGTGTAGGTGTCTCCTGTGTAGCTGTGTCCTGTGTAGTTGTTTCCTGTGTAGTTGTTTCCTGTGTAGTTGTGTCCTGTGTAGTTGTTTCCTGTGTAGGTGTCTCCTGTATAGTTGTTTCCTGTGTAGTTGTTTCCTGTGTAATTGTTTCCTGTGTAGTTGTTTCCTGTGTAGATGTTTCCTGTGTAGTTGTGTCCTGTGTAGTTGTTTCCTGTGTAGATGTTTCCTGTGTAGTTGTGACCTGTATGTTTGTTTCCTGTGTAGTTGTTTCCTGTGTAGTTGTTTCCTGTATAGTTGTGTCCTGTGTAGTTGTTTCCTGTGTAGTTGTGTCCTGTATAGTTGTTTCCTGTATAGTTGTGTCCTGTGTAGTTGTTTCCTGTGTAGTTGTGTCCTGTATAGTTGTTTCCTGTGTAGTTGTGTCCTGTATAGTTGTTTCCTGTGTAGATGTGTCCTGTGTAGTTGTTTCCTGTGTAGTTGTGTCCTGTATAGTTGTTTCCTGTGTAATTGTTTCCTGTGTAGGTGTCTCCTGTGTAGTTGTGTCCTGTATAGTTGTTTCCTGTGTAGTTGTGTCCTGTGTAGTTGTGTCCTGTGTACTTGTTTCCTGTGTAGTTGTGTCCTGTGTAGTTGTTTCCTGTGTAGGTGTTTCCTGTATAGTTGTTTCCTGTGTAGTTGTTTCCTGTGTAATTGTTTCCTGTGTAGTTGTTTCCTGTGTAGATGTTTCCTGTGTAGTTGTGTCCTGTGTAGTTGTTTCCTGTGTAGTTATGTCCTGTATAGTTGTTTCCTGTATAGTTGTGTCCTGTGTAGTTGTTTCCTGTGTAGTTGTCTCCTGTATAGTTGTTTCCTGTGTAGTTGTGTCCTGTGTAGTTGTTTCATGTGTAGTTGTGTCCTGTGTAATTGTTTCCTGTGTAGTTGTTTCCTGTGTAGGTGTCTCCTGTGTAATTGTTTCCTGTGTAGTTGTTTCCTGTGTAGTTGTGTCCTGTGTAATTGTTTCCTGTGTAGGTGTCTCCTGTATAGTTGTTTCCTGTGTAGTTGTTTCCTGTGTAATTGTTTCCTGTGTAGTTGTTTCCTGTGTAGATGTTTCCTGTGTAGTTGTGTCCTGTGTAGTTGTTTCCTGTGTAGATGTGTCCTGTGTAGTTGTTTCCTGTGTAGTTGTGTCCTGTGTAGTTGTTTCCTGTGTAGTTGTGTCCTGTGTAGTTGTTTCCTGTGTAGTTGTGTCCTGTCTAGTTGTTTCCTGTGTAGGTGTCTCCTGTATAGTTGTTTCCTGTGTAGTTGTTTCCTGTGTAATTGTTTCCTGTATAGTTGTTTCATGTGTAGTTGTGTCCTGTGTAGTTGTTTCCTGTGTAGTTGTGTCTCCTGTGTAATTGTTTCCTGTATAGTTGTTTCCTGTGTAGTTGTTTCCTGTGTAATTGTTTCCTGTGTAGTTGATTCCTGTGTAGATGTTTCCTGTGTAGTTGTGTCCTGTGTAGTTGTTTCCTGTGTAGATGTGTCCTGTGTAGTTGTTTCCTGTGTAGTTGTGTCCTGTGTAATTGTTTCCTGTGTAGGTGTCTCCTGTATAGTTGTTTCCTGTGTAGTTGTTTCCTGTGTAGTTGTGTCCTGTGTAGTTGTTTCCTGTGTAGTTGTGTCCTGTGTAGTTGTTTCCTGTGTAGGTGTCTCCTGTATAGTTGTTTCCTGTGTAGTTGTTTCCTGTGTAATTGTTTCCTGTATAGTTGTGTCCTGTGTAGTTGTTTCCTGTGTAGTTGTGTCCTGTATAGTTGTTTCCTGTGTAGTTGTTTCCTGTGTAGTTGTGTCCTGTGTAGTTGTTTCCTGTGTAGTTGTGTCCTGTGTAGTTGTTTCCTGTGTAGTTGTGTCCTGTGTAGTTGTTTCCTGTGTAGTTGTGTCCTGTGTAGTTGTTTCCTGTGTAGTTGTGTCCTGTGTAGTTGTTTCCTGTGTAGTTGTTTCCTGTGTAGTTGTGTCCTGTGTAGTTGTTTCCTGTGTAGTTGTGTCCTGTGTAGTTGTTTCCTGTGTAGTTGTGTCCTGTGTAGTTGTGTCCTGTATAGTTGTGTCCTGTGTAGTTGTTTCCAGTGTAATTGTTTCCTGTTTAGTTGGGTCCTGTGTAGTTGTGTCCTGTGTAGTTTTGTCCTATATAGTTGTTTCCTGTGTAGCTGTTTCCTGTATAGTTCTGTCATGTATAGTTGTGTCATGTATAGTTGTGTCATGTATAGTTGTGTCCTGTATAGTTGTGTCCTGGATTGTCTCATGTATAGTTGTGTCCTGTATAGTTGTGTCCTGAGGAGGATGGTTTTCTCTTCAGTGCCGGGTTGCTTCGTACTTTCTGATGTATTGATTTTATTAAGTTATAGTTGATTCTATTTTCACCTTTGATCAGGTTAAATTTCAGACGTGATACAGTCCTTCACACCAGGTGTCCAACAGGCTTTTAACCATGTGGTTTTGAGTCTCCATCATGATGTGGTGTTCAGTGTTGTGTGTTTTTATTTTTTTTTAACTTCAGAGTGTACGTGGTTGGTTTTAGTGCACTGCTTTCCTCACCAGTGATGAGCTTCTCATAAACTTTGGCCCAGATGTCTCTGCGTTGAGATGTCAGGATCCCAACAGGTTCCTGGTCAGGCTGCATTGACGATTCATATATTCTCTTCAGCTGAACTAAGATATCCTCCTTACTCAGCTGAGTACCATCACTGTGGTACACATCCATCACAAAGAACTGGAAGCACACACATACACACAAAAGCACACTGAATCAAAATCTTAAGATCTGATAATGCACAGTTTGGTCATCTCAAAGAATCATTGATTTAAATATCAATAAGTATTACTGTAAACAGAAACCCCCATTTATTTTTAAAGACAAATAATCAACCATATGGGTTAAATAATTGGAGGGATTGTTTGATGAAATGACACAGGTGTCTCTCACCTGACAGTTGTGAACCACGCTGATATGTTTAGGGGGGTTGGGGCTTTTGGCGTAAAACATCAGAGAATCAACTTCTGGATGTGGGATTCTGCAGGATGATAATAGTTCCTCATGCTGTAACATACACATCGGCGTTCCTTGGAAGTATGAAACTGGAAGTGTGCCACTGAAAAAAAAAATGTAACAATCAATACCCTGCTTATCAACAACTCTTTACAATGAAAACCTCTGATGTTCTCTAAAAAACTTTAATCTATCAATATTCAGTGCTGTGAATCAATAACCATGTGATTCATATCTATGATGTTTTCTGAAACTCAAGAGCTGCGCATATGGCAAGTTATTTCCATTGGTTGTTTGTAGGATTTTGAGTGCACATATTCCGCTTGTTCCTGAACTGCAAGCTACCTGCCAGTCTGATTGTGATTGGTGCCCAATAACTGAATTTTATCCCCAACAGCAGCGTGCTGACATTGGCAGAGAGAGGCACACACCCACTCCCCACCCAGAAACACCCTAAGTGGTAAAATATTACAACCCTTACCTTTAACCAATAACAAAATAATGAAACACATGTTTATGATGTACCTTAAAAACAGTGCTGAATAGTAAAAGCCATAAAAGATACCTGATTTCAAGTGTTAATGAAGGTACTTAGACAGGAAATACTTTAAACTCACGTTTCAGTCTTCAGTTTATAATCCAGCAGAGCCAGCACTGAATCAGCAGCACACCTGAACATAGAAAACAAGGTAGGTATTACTATCACCATGATTACCATCAGTACAACTGGGATTAATATAATTATGAAGAGAAGTAGGAGTAGATTTTAGAGAATTCAGATGAAGGCTTGATTTAAGGAAAAATAGTTATTAAAAAACGTTTTTAATTTAATATGACTGTTGTTTGATAAAGGGTTCAGATGTTAGAACTTTTCTGATATCTGAACATTGCTGTCAATATTCCTGCTGTGTGTGTGTGCGTGTGCGTGTGCGTGTGCGTGTGTGTGTGTGTGTGTGTGTGTGTGTGTGTGTGTGTTACCTGATCTGTCCATGAATATCTGTGTAGTCCTGTTTGGGGAAGATTCCCGACATATTTGAAAAAATAGGTAAAGGCTTTCGTCTAGCCAGGTAGGCCATCTTCACATAATCGTCTGTTGACTGTGGGAAAAAAAAAAAAAACACAACACACAGACACACCCACACACACACACACACACACACACACACAGTATTATAGGAAAGAACAGACTGAGTCTCTAAAAATGGAAAAGTAACGTCTCTTATTGAACTGACACTGAAGACCAGTTCCTCTCATGTCCACTAGAGTGTCTCCTGCAATGAGTCAATTTCCATAGAGCCCCATGTTACAATCCAGAAACACTCACTTCAGGCTTCAAGATGGCAGCAACAAAAACCCACCTCAAAGACGCAGAGCTGAAGATTCAGTAGGTTTTAACACAATCAGCTGAGTCAAACTGGTTAAAGTCAACATCTATGGTGAGACAACTATGATCAACAGCCAAAGGCTAATGAATTATCATCATCTGGATGTAAATCTAACCCAGAGACTGAAATCCAAACTGTCTGAAGTTAATCCATGGCTGATTTAGTTAACCAGGAGACGTGATCAGAGCTGATCAATGAGCTGCTCCTCACTGACAGTATGAATCTACAGGTCAGTGTGAGAGTGAATGAGCTGCTGCAGTGATCACAGTATAATCTGTGTTTCAGTGAATAAAGCAGGATGTGTCTGCAGGTCAGTGATCACAGTATAATCTGTGTTTCAGTGAATAAAGAGGGAACCACAGGAGGATTATTCTCAATCCTTTGTCTTTTCGGACTCACCCAGTTATCTACTCCCTCTGCTCTGCTCTGCAGATCGCTCTGCAGTCTCTCTCCCACTCCTCCTGGTTTCTGAAACTCTTCCACCAGCTGTTTGGCTCTCTGCAGCTCATGGGGCTTCAACACAGGCTCCAGGATGTTCAGGTACAGCTCACAGGTCTTCTTCAGAGGGGGGACGGGCAGTTTAGGCAGATCCTGCTGCTGACTTATGTTTCTACATGAGTGCAGAGCGGCAGGTCTTAGAGGGATACAGGGTTTCAGCCTCCCCACCTTCACCTGATGGGAACATTTAATATCAGATTTTTAATCAGTGTGAAATGTAACTGAAGAGTCTGCTAATATGTTCCAATACTATTGAATCTAAACTACAACAATACAGGTTTCATAAATGATTGTTCCCATTCTCATATCATTTTAACTTTGCGTGGTCATTTATTTAAAGGGGACATATCACGCTTTTTTCATCAATATATATTGGTCTAAGAGGTCCCCAAAACTTGTGTCTTTAAAGTTTATGCTCAAAAAAACACTTTAAAATCAGATTTTGGCATGCCTGAAAAGTCCTCTTCTTCATTCCTCATCAGAACACTCTGTTTTTCCTCTGACCACGCCCCCTCCGGAAGTGGATGTGCCTCGGCTCTCCAGCACGTTGATCTAATGTTTACATGTTGGCTGAATATACACGGCTGCTCAGAGATCGCGTTACTTCAACCCTCTGAATCTGATCCTGACGGAGAGGCGCCTGTAGCAGGACCTTTCTGAACGATTGGTCATAGATTTAGTGTTTCTTGTTGTTTTATTTATCAGTATGTAGACGTGTGTCTTGGTACACAGCTACGAACATGTAGCTATGTGGCTATGCTAACTAGCGCTAGCACTTATCCATGATAAATAAAAATCATCCACTAGATCTTCAAATCTGCAGACGTGGGGAGTAAAACCGACCTCTGCCAGAAAGGCAGCAGGACCTTTTATGAAGGATTGGTCACAGATTTAGTGTTTCTTGTTGTTTTATTTGTCAGTATGTCGACGTGTGTCTGGTACACAGCTACAGCTACAGCTACAGCTACAGCTACAGCTACAGCTACAGCTACAGCTACAGCTATGAACATATAGCTATGTGGCTATGCTAATTAGCGCTAGCACTTATCCATGACAAATAAAAATCATCCGCTATATCTTCAAATCTGCAGACGTGGGGACTAAAACCGACCTTTGTGTTTATTAAGACAGCCTACAACTAGCATGCCTCCCTCCTAAGCTCCTTGTTAGCACACATTTGTGCAGGTAATGAAAAACGGGGGAGGGATTCAGTATTATTTTATACGGTCTATGGGCTGAACAAGTTCCGAGCTCTGACTCCGTGACAGACCGGATATTGTTGTGACGTAACAAAAACACGGAAGTCTGAAACGGCTCGTTTCACACACATTTACAGAAAGGTGGAGAAATCAAAACAGGGGCAGAATGGATTTTTTTCATTCTCGGGGGGTTTGTAGACATGCCAGGGACACATATTTCAGGTAGAGAACCATTAAAAAGTCAATTTTGCATGATATGTCACCTTTAAAACGTGACTAAAGTGAACACAGAGTGAAACAACACTAAATAGAAGGTTTGGTTACATTTAATATAAATCAATGCTCAAACAGACAGGATGAAGTAAAGTTTGTGACTCACCAGACTCTTGCTGCAGATTCTCAACATTATTCTGTCTGAAAATCTTCTTCACCAGTTTTTACCAGTGTTTAAGGTTTGGATGTCAAATGACTTCTGTCTGTGACACGACTGGATCTGCTGACTGCTGTAGGCTTGATCCCTCTTGACTTTTATGGAGCCACAAACTGTTGGAATATCTCAAAGTCAATTTGTCTTTCCAAACTGTATTTGCCTGCTTATCTTAGACAAAGAGTTCATCATAACCTGAAGGCTTCTACCTCAGTGTGTAGGAAAGGACTGCTGCAGGCTTCCAGGATGCCACACAGTTTGTGACAGGTTAGTGTGTTTTTATTGACTTGGTCATTTAGAGAGTGCATCAATGTTTGGACAAACACAGTAACATGGCAAACAGAGGGAAAACTGTATTTTTTGGAAGTGTGTTTATATTGTTACCCTCAGCTCGTCCTAATGTCCTCTGTGGCATGTTGGATGAAGCTGCGACACACAGAAGGATGATAGATTACTTTACATGACAGGGACTTAAGTTTACCACGACAGCTTTTCTGTTTCACACCCCCTGAGAGACATAGGAAAGAAAGTAAGAAAGAAGAGGGGAAAAAGCAAGGAGAGGAAGAGGGAGAGAGATCACAACTGTGGGTCTCTGCTACTTCGTTCTCCCATCAGTGATGATCAAACTCAGCGACTGTCAAAACCTGATGTTGGAAACCTTTCTTTACAGGGTTAAGAAATACAAAATAAATAAAAAAGTCATTGAGCTCAGACCAGCCATATGCCTGAGTGTTAGAGCTTCACAGTGTCCCTTTCAGAGTGTGCACCGTGTCTTTAAGACTTTAATCCTACGGGTTGTAACTGCAGTGGGTCTATTCATAGTTTAGTCAACAGTTGATTTGCTGGTTTGGAGGTCAGAAAACTTTCTTTGTGATAAAACATGTTTGAGAGGGAGGATTGTAAGAGTAACACACCTGTCAGATTGTTGTTTTTTAAATGACTCTCCTTAAAAAGCTTACTCTTGATTCAGGCACCTTATCTAACTATAGACCGTTATCTAACCTATGCTTCCTCTAGGTAACGCCATGAGGATACATCTTATATGCTTCCTCTAGGTAGCAACGTGAGGAAACACTCTGATTGCTAATTGATTAATCTACTCAATGTTGTAGTTTCATGTGAAAGTTTAACTAACTAAACTAAACAGAGCCCATCTGAAGGCCTCTGTCCTTCCTTTAACTTTCTTCACCTACCTACTAACTGTTTAAACAACATGCAGGATCAATGGCCCCCTCCCTGCAATGATCAAAAGATGATCTCATTTTACATACAACAGCCCTTCCCAGCCCCAGAGCAATACAAAGTGAAAAACACTTCCTTTTCCAAATATTTACATCTTAACTGTACCTCAGGGGTCCGTTTCACAAAGCAGGTTTAGTAAATACTCTGAGTTTGTTAACCCTGAAATGAGGGAAACTCTGTGTTTTCCTTTTCACAAAGGGAGGTAACTCAAACCAGAGAAAGGGGGGTAACTCTAGCCTGTTTCACAGAGGGAGGTAACTTAAACTCTCGGTCAGTTACCGTAGTAACAGACTATGAACCTAATCTGGTCGGGACCAGGTTTTCCTCAATGAATCTCAAGTTTCTCTCAGTCTCCGCCCCCTTTCAGCCACACACGGTATTTGATTTCCTCATTCATTCAGTCGGCAGGCGAGTTTTGGCGTAGCGTATTTCTGCCGTCTGTTATTTAAATAATAATTCAAAAATCAATCAGTAGGCCTATATTAGGTGCCAACTTTTTTCACTAAAATGGCATGTCCTTTTGTTAATGATCCCGTGGATGAAGGTGCAGCATTATTGCGCAGAAAATTAAATATTCGTCGGGAGATGATAATCAGACCGCGCATAGATATTTTAGCATTTCTGGACAATTATCTTTTTGAGCGGTACTGTTTCACTTCACAGTTTATCATCTACATACACAACCTTATCCGTCCGTACATTTGCAATATTACCCACCGTAGTCGTGCTCTTACATCCCAGCAGATATTGTGTGTTGCTCTGCGTTTTTTTGCAAATGGGAGTTTTTTGTATAATGTTGGAGATGCAGGGCACTTACGTAAGGCCACTGTATGCAGGACGGCAGAGCAGTCAGAGACACCATATCCTGCATCCACTTCAGAGATTAAGACAATATCATCACCACTACCACCACCAACACAGCAGCAGTCAAATAAAAACATAATACAAATTTCATTTGGTCTCCTTTATTTCCTACAAATACAAGAGATAGTTTAGTTAATGTTCCTGTAGTTAACATAATTAACATAATTCACCTGTGACCATGCACCCACCTCTAACTTGTGCTCTAGTAATTCAATTTCGAGATCTGCCCTTCTCATCTGGCGGTCCAAGAACTGCATTTCTTTGTTGGTTTTTTCAATTTTTTTCAGAAGAAATATTTTGTAGATATCTTTAACTGGGAATACATAAGGAGGACATTAAATTATACAGTTGCACATGAATTCCACAGAATGAACCTCTGGTGTTTACTGAACATCCATCTCACTGTGTCAATCTGTGCAGTTGAAGTTGAGGGACCCTCCTGCTGCTGCCCAGCCATGCCCTGTTAGAAAGGATGAGAATGTGTTAATACTTCAGTGTAGGCTAAATGTCACACTCTATTTTACACCATAATGTTAAGAAATGTGAATGGGAAGAGAACTAGCAATAACATATCAAATGTTACCTCTACAGGCCTTTCTGGTTCCCCCTCTGTGAAGGCAGCAGACAAAGTCTCCTCGCACTCTTCATCCTAGATGAGTGATATGTCTCAGTATACTTAAACTACCATTTGGCAAAATCTTTGGAGTATTGCCTACTTACAGTTACAAGGTCTGTTGTGGCGTGAGGGGGCTCCACCAGGCAGATCGCACCATCAGAATATGTTGGGAGAAAAAAAAAAAAAAATGAAAAGGGAAATAAATATTTGTATGAATAGGCTTAAAAAAAGATATATAGGTCTAGGGATATTACATGTTATAAAGGCACTTGTGTCTTGGGGGGTGGGCTCAGAGGATGAGCTCCCTCCAGGGATTCCCTCAGTCGCTGGCCTTCCAAAATTCTGTCTCAGGGCCAGCGCCTCTGCCTCCGTTAGAGGTGGCGGTGCTCGGCTGCCACCCGTTTTACGGGCATCTGCTTTCTTTCTATTGGTTGAGTAGAAGTCTGTGGTAGTTTAAATAGGCTTAATTATTTAACAGAACATGATATAGATGAAAATACATGCATGCGTGTGTGAAAACAGCATTATGTTGGGGATAAAACAACTGCACAGTCAAACAGCCACTTAATATTTACTTTACGATGTAAAACATGATCAAAATGAGGTACCCCCATGATATTATGCCGAGGTCTTACCTGTTTGAACAATGTTTTTATATTTCATCTTAAGCTGCAGCCAGGTGCGCTTCTCCCCCCGCCGGATTGCACCTAAATGAAATAAATTAATAGGCTACCATTCAAGCAGTTTCCCCCTGTGATTGCAAAGGACTACATTTAAACGTACGCATTGACCCGAGCCGCAATGTTCTCCCATGCCGTCTCCCTCTGTTTGGCACCTGCAGCGGTGTTGCATTTTTTTTGAAAAACATGCTCAAACTCGCCAAATGAGCGAATAAGGATGTCCAGTTCCAGTGGGGTGAAAAATGCCGCCCTCTTCTTCTCCATTGCCATGGTGACTCGTCAAATCGGGGCTCCATTGATGTTGTCTTTTTAAAGTTGTGGTGCACGCACTTAACCCCAGGTGAAACTACTCCAAGTTGATTTAACTAACTCAAATCAGCTGTTGTGGAACCGAAAACACAGAGTTTCCTATCTCAGAGTAGATCAACTAGAGTTCAGGGTTAGACTCAGAGTTTTATTGAACCTGCTTTGTGAAACGGACCCCAGGTCTATTTAAATATAAGATGATTTAAATAAGAGACACTATGTTGTTGATGTCTGTGCGTATGTGACCTCATAATCAGTCAAAGCACAGACCAAGCTACCCGTGATGAAACCAGCACATTAAAACTTATATTCACAGATCAAACCTCTGTCAGATAATATCAGGGAGAGGAGATCTCTGAAGGACGTGAGCTCTCTGTAATGTGAAATAAAAACTGTGTCATGTAAACATGAAACACTACAGTGAGACCTGTGCATAATGATGATTGATGGATGCTCTGGCACTGGTGACGGATACACGCTGCAGCGATGTGGAGTAACTCAACATTTTTATTTTTATTGTGGCCCTCCTGTTGTAAGAAACAAACAATAAGTGCTCTCTGACCTCCGCCTCATCCAGGAGGACCACAGTTTGTGTGTCAGAAGCTTTATTTTCTGCGTCTTCCTCTCTGTTGTTTCCGTGGTTCACCGTGAGAACCTTTGATCTTCCGGCTCATTTGTGTGCATTTTCATTCATAAAGTGCTTTGTATTGACCGTATATGGTTGAATGTGGGCGTGAAAAGGGTGGAATACGAGGCTGAACTGCGTGTGCATATCTCCAGGTGGTTTGTGATTTTTAAAGGGAACATTGCGTAAAGTTTGCGTGCGAATGGTTTTATAAATCAGAATTATTTTTGGCGCACGCCATTTCCGGGGTTTTGGAGTAGGTACTCTTTAAGTAGGGGTTCTACGCACTTTTATAAATGAGACCCCCAGGTGTGTTCAGGAGTCACTGCAGCAGCACAGTATGGACAAATTAAAACCCATTGTGGACACCAAAAGTTGTTGGAAAATGTACTACTGACTTTAACATTTCTTATTTCAGGTCTTTAATGAAGAAGGTCATACCTGGTACCTGCCAGCCCTTTTAGCTTTAAATGTAATTATCTGTATGAAACTTTAACGTCTGTGTGTGACAGTAACATCTCCCTGAGTGACTCTTTCTGTTTCAGGGAACCCTCAGTGACTGTTCTAGTCTGTTTCAGGCAGGCGGCAACCTCCAGCCGCGAGAATTAAAGCCAATGCGGAGGTGTTAAAATCTGCAGTTCATCAATGTCTGCTTGAAAGTACCAGAAACCACATACACATAAATTCAGAAGAGATGATCTTTACAGCAGAAATAAACACGTTTACATCCTGGTACAAAAAACGAGTGTAGTCTGGATAGCTCATTTCTCGATCAGCACACACTGTACGGGGGGTAAATGTTTTCATAATGCGGTAATTTGATGATGTTAATATTACAAGTTTTCCATTATGAGAGTCACAGCTGAAGTGACTCTTTACCTCACACTAGCTCGACAGCAGTTAGGTTGACTTTAGCATATCCAGCTGACAATTGGCTTCAAAACAGCGCTTCAGAACCAGACAGGTAACGTCACGGATACTACGCCCATTATTTAGACAGTCTCTGGTTTCAGGGCACTTCTTAGTGACTATTTTAGTCTGCTTCAGGGCACCCTTAGTGTTGAAAGTCTTCTTTTATAGACAACGAGGTCTGTGGCAATGATTGTTTTGTTTGAGGATGATAACAAGAAACCCATGGGTGTATGTGAGCGTGTGTGAGTGAATCATATGTATTATAATTCATTAGATAAACACAAATTATAAAAATATGAGATAAAAGTAACTAAAATATGGATTCAGGCTGCACTCACAAAGACTAATATGTTCCAATGAGCCCTAATATGGTGAAATAACCTGATTTCCTTCAACTGTCATTTCCCCCAAAAATAGTATAAGTGAAATGAATCTATTCACTGAAACCAGCTTTGTTATGAAAAGATAACAAGATATATAAGTCAAGATACAAAGTTAACAACCAAAAATTACTTCTTCTTACAGAAGGCAGAGTTATCAATCGCAAAGTTGTTAAAAAACAGACATCTCATGATAAACATTTCCCTGAAACGGAAACAAAAGAAAACTGTCAAACAATACCATCTCCAAAAATGTTGTGATACTGTGTAAAATGTGAACAGCAACAGAAAATGATGCTTGGCAAAAATATTGAAACCCCATATTTAAATAAAGAATAGCACAGAGATAGCATATGAAATGTAATGTTGGAATTGTATGTAAAGTTAAATTATATAAGTAGGAATTCTGCATTAAATTTCTTAAATGACTAAGTCTCCGTTGTATATTGTAATTTTGATTTAACATTTAGGTTTAACGTTGAACATTTATAACTATATTTCATATTTATATTTAACATTTAGATTTAGATTTAACATTTAGATTTAGATTTAGCATTGGATTTAACAGTGATTTTAACTAATATATTTTTCACAACAAAATTAAATGTGAAGAAGATCACAAATATTGCTCTAACTGTGATTAAAAAAAAGTGACTTTAAAAATTCACATCTTCATTTTATGACGTTTTGGAGCTAATGTGGAGAATTGTAGCTGTTATTTTCAGTATGCACAACTTTACAAACGGTTGTCCCATAAACTTTCAGGGCCATACCCATAACCCAAACCTGCTGTGTTGAAATAACCCATGGATGGGTCGGTCCCTTTCTGACCCATCAGTGGGTTACTATTGTGGTGAGTTGGCTCTCCCTCCCTGCCACTGCATGGCACTGTGCCAGCTTCACAGTGCCACAGCATTGATTACTGGGCGACGGCGTGCATACTGATATATACAGATGTGTAGCCTGGCCTCACTCTCATTCTCCTAGTGGAGAATGAGAGAGAACAAGTGGCGTCTTAGCTGTTGTGGCACACGCTACCTCCATGGTAATGCACGCTCCTTTTTTCCCTCCAACCGTTGTATGTTGTAGTTCAGCTGACTGCTGGAGCAGAGGGAAGCTGTTTGCTCGACTGGAGGCTTGTTTAGACCATCACACAGCCTCTGTTTTATTTAACGTTTAGTAAATTATCTTTTAGATATTTTCCGTTTAGTGGCCCTGATCATTGCGTGGCCTGCCCACACTGCTGTTTCCGCTCTTAGCTCTTCATAAGAAGTTTTTGGCACTTCAGAAGAAGTTTTGACAAACTACTGCTGGTCCTGGATTTGACATGCAGGACATTATGTACCACATCCCTAATGTTAAGAGTCCTGCCATTTAATCAATGCAATTGTATCCAATGAGTTAAATTCAAAGGATTTTGATTTTTTGTTAATTTGTTGTTTATTTGCATTTTTTGATTTTGGTTTCTTTGTATTTCATCTTTTGTTAAATTGTCTGCACTGAATGAGCATCTCATGGCCTGTTTGTAACTTCTTCTCTGTTGGACAGGTGCAGAGGGCTTGAGCGGCAGTCCATTCCCTGGTGGTGGTGTTTTCTTCACAGTCCTTTTTGTTGGTATGCAGTGTCACGGGTGCTTAGTTTAAGGACCCCTCCTCTTTTGTTTTGGTTCCTGCTGCACTGGTAAGCCTCTACCCTGTTTACCCCCGCTACCTGTGCCTAACTGCTCACGTGTATATTTTTACGAAATCCAGTGTACGACCTTTTAGCTTTTTGTTGTGAAATTTGTGTTTGAATATTTTGCAATTAAATTGTTATCTTTTTGATAAAATTATTTTCTTGAATTTAAATCGTCTCTTGCCCCGTAGTATGATTGACAAACTTGTGTGACCTTTGGTATAAAATTTCCTGGGTTGAAATTCCACTAGGCGGCTTTTCCACGTTTATTATTTTGTTCTATAGCAGTTTTTATACTGCACACACAGACAATAACCCATCACAGAGCACGTGTCTAGTACACATGAAGCAAAGTGTAATTCATCATTTTACATGATGTCACACATTTATGGATTTGCCCCCCTGGAGGGGAAAAAAAGGCTTCCTACTGCTACGGAAGGCAGAAGGCCTGGTTGACCAACAGCTCAACATTGGGAGTTTCACCTGGCCAAAAGATCTTGCTTGCTGCCCCCCTCATCAATAGCAAGCTCCTAGCAAAATGCAAAGGCCCCTACACCATCTCTTGTCAACCCACTGTCGTGATCACGTCATTCACTATGAGGACTGGTAGGGCCTATCTGCCAGCAATCTTAGCAATCTTACAAAAGTGGTTGAAATATATGAGGCTGGGAGTATTGAATTGTCCAACGCAAAGTGGTGCAGCCAGTGGTCATTGTCTTCAAAAAGGATGGGTCACTCCGAAGGTCACTCATTGTATCGCCTTCCGGAAACCCAATTCCATCTCAGAGTTTGAGTGCCTATCTCATGCCACAGATGACTTGCTGGGGAAGATTGGAGCTGCCAGATACATCACAACGGTGGATCTGTGTAAAGGGTACTGACAAGTGCCCATAGAGGAGTCAATTCGGCCATACACAGCATCAGGACACCAGCTGGACTCTTCCAGCTCCACCGCGATGCCATTTTGACTCCATGGAGCGCCTGCCACCTTCCAACAACTGATGGACAGAGTCCTCCAGGGTTGTGGACATTGCAGTGCAACCTACCATAGGTATGTGGTGATCTTCAGAACATGTCCAACATCTGGCCAGGTTCTTGGAATGATCCAGCAGGCTGGGCTGACTCTTAACCCAAACAAGTGTGAGTGGGCACGGCAAGAGACCAAATACATAAGTGGATAGACAGATACAGTGGAAAGCAGGGCCTGGCCATCAAGTGGGGCCTTGGGAAGCCTGGGTATTAATTGCTGGGACAGGATTTTGACCTGGAAACTGACACCAGAGGACTCACCTGGATCAACTCTATGAAGGACCACAACAGCCGCCTGACACGTGGTACCTTCAAGTTCGCAATCCGCCCCAGTGTCGCTTGTGTTGCGCAAAGGTAACTTGCTCAGCCGTGTTTTCAGTACTTTTTTTTTCTATGGTAATATAGGAGTTATTTTTTGTAAATTTTGTAAATAGTATTTTGATTTTTTGTTGCACTTTTTAAAATATTTTGCACTGCACTTTGTAAGGCCGCAAACAAATGAATTCCACCTTCACCTCATTTTCCGATTCCGCCTTCGTTTTCACACTTAAACAGTCTGTTTCAGGGCACCATTTAAGTCTGATTTATACTTCCGTGTCTAATCGATGTCAACCAGTGCTGCATAGGGTCAACGCAGAAGTATAAACGGAGCCTTTAGTGACGGTTTGAGTCTGCTTCAGGGAACCTTAGTGACTGATTATGGCCTATTCTCAAATGTCCTAGCATCTTGAATTTGAGGAAAGTAAGAATTGTACATAAAATTTCCTCATGCCACTAAAGTGAGCTACATGACGTCATACAGGTTACGTGAGACGTCACAAAGTGCTGTCTCATTCCTAGTTCTACAGTTTTGAGCCCTTACAGCCCCTGCACACAATCACTTTTCAGAGGACGGCATTAAGTCAAAAAGGGCTCAGGGAGGACATTGGGCATCATTCACCAACAGTGCGTACGCACGAATATGTGCTTAAACCAAGCGTACGAACGTTGAAGCACAAATCTGGGATTCATCAATATATTCTTACCTTGAATTTATTATTACACTGCAAACAAAAAAATAGAACTTCCCTCAGACTATGCTTACGCACAAATAATAACGACCAACTTTCTCAGAAAATGTAAACGCATACTCTAACTAAATGCATTACATATTAAACTACTTTCTGTGGTAACTTATATGAAAGGAAGGACCACGCAACAGCTTCTTATTGTTATATGGACTCTTATCCATGAACTCCAGAAACTCATACAGGCTGTAGCATCGTGCTGCTTTTGGTGAAAAGAGAAATTCCACAATACATTCAAGTACTCAACAGGAAAATGGGAAACCCCTACACTTCTGAAAAAACGATGCATTGAAACAAACAGCTCCCTCTAGTGTGTGTAACACTATTATCATGGAGCAGGTTTAACATACTAATATATTGTTCAATATTACAAATCTTTCAGTAAAACAAAAAAGCCTTTCATAGAATTAAATAATAAAAAACTGTGAATGTGATGCATTATCATACTTAGAATATTGAATCTTACATTAAATACTTATATAATATGACAATGTACATATTAAAATGTCACATTTTTTATGTTAATTAAACCGTCGACCACCAGTTGATTAGTTGGGGCCTATTTAAGGGCATGCACTGAACAAAATTGATTACAGTTTATGTCCAAGAATGTAAAAGATGGCAGATATTGCCTTGCTTTATGGTTCAAGGTGTCTTCATTATCCCCGGGAGGCAATTTGTTTTTCAGTCAGCAGTGACATAAACAAAATAGCACAACAAATTACACCAACATTAAAACACTTAAAACAATACAACATAAAAACTATAGCTATGTGGCATCAATAAGCATTTGGTTGAAGACATTGCAGCCCGTGCATTAAGAAGAGAGCGCCTCTTCGGAGATAGTCAAGAGTGTGAAGAAGACTGCAAAGGCATGTTTTTTTCTGATTGATTGCACTCGTTTAATTACAAAAACAGCCAATTGCAAACATCAACAATCATTAAAGGAATTATCATTAGGCGGCAGCTGAATATCATCACTTTATCCCTTATTTCGGGAACATATTCCTGATATTGAAATGTCTCCAATAATTGCAGCCATTCTTTAATCCTGAGCTGTGAGATCAGGTGGTCCTTGTCCTCCTCCAGTTTCCTTCCTTCTTTTCTGTTCGGCTCGTGTTTTTTTGTGTCCACTTTAATATCAAACCATTTTGTCTTAACCTCAGCCATGGTGCAAACCCCAGGAGACAGCATTAACAGCCTCAGTAAGAAACCCTGGCTTCATTTTTTATGTCATGGTGACTCCTGCTGATACGCTTCAGATAAGTGTTGGTTTGCTTGCCTCAACCTCCGCAACAATCACCTCTATTTCTGCCGAGGTGAAATTCTTGTGTTTTTTTCCTTTTGGGGCTATATCTTTAGCAATTTAGTTTTTTCTCCAACTCAGCGCTTTTGTCTTGATGCACCGAACAGATGTCCTTATAAAGATGAATTGGGGCGGGGTAGTATGCTGATTGTAGGTTGCGGGCACAGGCCTGTCAATTTAGGATTATTCTGATTCACTAAAATACACAAGTTTGGTCGGGACAAAATTGGCTGGTGCGCACTTATTTTATGCGCAGAGTAAGAACATTTCTACGCATTTGTTTGTGAATGAGGCCTTAGCAAGTTTCAGGGCACCCCTTAGTGACTGTTTATGAACTAACATGGATGTTGAAGCTTTTAGAAATGATCAAATCTGCAGTGAAAGAGAGCTTTGTTAAGAAAAGGGGTCTGCACTGCACAGGTTCATGATTTTATTTGACATGAAGACATTATTTACAAAACAAAGAGCTGGAACAGAAACCTTAGACTAACACACATGGTGTTTTTTCTTTACATCGCCAGGTTTTTTTAGGAAGCTCTTACGTAAATTCAAAGACTATAATCTGATTTTAACCTCTATGTACACCTCAGGGACTATCTGATAATTACTACAAACAAACATCCGAATTATAAACGAAATTCAACGAAAAAACATTACTTTACATAGGACCAACTGTCCTCTCTCTCCTTGTGCAGCATGATGTCTCACCTCAGGCTCCACCCGTATAGATGTCAATCAGCAGGTGGGCAATCAGTGTGTGACATCACAGAGTTCTAATCTTGTTCTACAGGTGATAATTTACCTGAGACCAACCTGCTGAACCTAGAGGATTCTGGGAAACGTAGTAGTGGGCAGGTTCTGTCCTCATAAAACCTTTGATTGGCTCCATGTTGTCTGATTGATTATAACGTCAAAATTAAGGGGGAGGAGCCTAAAATGTGACATCACTGAGTGTGGCAAGAGGAATGTCCACCTCTCTCTCTCTCTCTCTCTCTCTCTCTCTCTCTATCTGCACCTGCCTGCCTGTCTGTCTGTCTGTCTGTTTGTTTGTACCTGTCTGTCTGTCTGTCTGTTGGTCTCTACCCGTCTTCTCTCAGTGGAAGACGGTCTGTCTCCAGCGTTTGTCAGGCATGAACGGCCACAGGGCATCAGTGATGGCAGAGGTGAAAGGTCGTGGTGTTACGCTGAGGTCGAGCAGCTCTAGGCGAGAGCAGTTTAGCTGACTGTTGATTGGACGAAGAGCTGCTGCAGCTGCAGGCTGCTCCGTTAGCTGCAGAGAGACAGACAGGTGTATACTAGTTACAAACTCTACATTTAAGCTACAGATCATGCAGACCACAGGCATAGTCTAAATATTTAGTCAGTGCGGTCTTTACATTTCTTCATAGTCATAAATATATTGGTAATCATATTGATTGCCATGTTACTATTGTACTCAGTATGTAAGCAGATGTGTTTACAGGTATGAGGTGGTGAGACAGGAGGTTGAACGCCTGAGCAATGGAGATGGCCATCTCATATTTTGTCTTCTGCTCCTTCCCAGAGAAATGAAACACTCCTCTGATAGACGGGTCCTAGAGAGACAGGCGAGTGGAGGGACAGATAGGTGGAGGGACAAACATGATCTGTCTTTTTTCTCTAATTGTTATCTTAAGGCAGAAAAGCATAAATCACAGACGGACAGACGGATAGTACCTGTCTCGCTCTCTCGGAGAGTTTCCTGCAGACAGCAGCAACGTCTCGTGTGTCCGTGGGGAATCGCTGCTGGCAGTGATCCAAAGTGCAACTTTCTGTTGTCTCAACCTTCGTCCACAGAGCCGTCACAGCACTCTCCATGACCGACTCCACCTCCCCAAACAGGACAGGTACCCGCAGCACCACCGCACCTGATACAGGGACAGACAGATAGACAGGTCAGAGACAGACAGACAGACAGACACAGACAGACAGACACAGACAGACAGACAGGTACCTGGACAGTGTCTGAGTGTCTCTCTTTCTCCCTCTAGCTTGCTGCGTCCGTAAACGTTCAGAGGGTTAGGACTGTCGTCCTCGCCATAAGGAGGATTCCTGCCGTCAAACACGTAATCACTGCTGATGTAGATGAAGAATGCACCGCAAGCAGCTGCGAGACAGGAGACATCTTCATCATTACCACCATCATCTTTATCAGTTTGCTCTTGGTCCAGTTATGCGAGTCAGACTCCAGTGTGTTCACCATAACCTTCTTCATCTGATTCTGAATCAGGTTAAGCTAAAAAAAAAAAACAACAACCTGCTAACAACGTGCGATGACTCACCGGCCTCCTTGGCGAGCGTGCTCGTGGCGTGTACGTTGAGGTTCACGGCTGCTTCAGTGTGTCTCTCCACGACATCAGGACGTCTCTCTGCTGCACAGTGTACTATCACATCTGGCTGAAACATGTTGAAATCAAGTTTATGACACTATCAGTGACATGAGTGTATTCAGACGCGTCATGCCTGGAGGGGCACGTGACATTTCACAGGGTTCCTCTCATATGTTCATTTGATTTGATTATCATAACTTTTATAGGATCCTCTCATCCAGATATTTCAAGTCAAAATGACTCCTCTACTTGTGCCTTCTATCACACCTCAAAAAAGCATCCACCCCCTCTCCCTGTAGTTGGTTTCATCTAAAAGTGGTTTCTGACAGCAGATTAACCACAGAATCGGTCTACAAGGTGACACGCTGTGTGTCACTGTGCAGCAAAGTGTCCAGCAGATCATCAGCTCCATTTTAGAGTATGTGTAAACATGAAGTGTGATAAGTTAAACACAGACATGGGTCAAACTCCAGAATCAAACACAGGTCAATTAAATGTTTGTCAAACATGGTTTCTGTCATCATAGTCAGTTCTTATCATGCTGATTTATGTCAGTGTTCATGTTTCTAACTAGTTTACTTTGAATGAGTTATTTGATGTTATAAAAGAGGAGAAGTGACGATATGATTGACAGCTGTGTTGACCAATGAGGCCCTTGCGGCGCTGTGTGCATTATATTATCAGAGTAGAGGAAACGTAACAAATACTAAAACAGGATTAGGGTGAGACCTGCATTCAACACTTGAAATAATGGAATAATTCAATTAACATGTAAACATGGACTCAGGGAGGTGTGGACTCAGGGAATTGAACAGTTCATGTCTCAAACACTGACGTCACGTCACATCTTCATCTGAATAAAGGGACGTCTGTTAAAAAGTAGCCTGACTCAAACAGCTGATCCATAGTGTATATTGTGTAGTTTATTGGGAACTGTGTGGAGCATATTGTGTAGTACCGTGTACTCCTGCAGCAGTCCTCTGACGGCATCCTCGTCTGTGAGGTCACAGCGGAGGAGGCGGGGCCTGGCTCTCCTAAACCCCGTCCCAATGACCGACCAGCCACCATTCTGAAACTCTCTACAGACTGCTCTACCTAGAAGACCTGTCGCCCCGGTAACCAGGACCCTCTGAGCAGGGACCAAGACTTCCTCCTGAAATAAACAGAGAACAACATGAGAGCTAAACTTTGACTGTTTCTACAGCGCCACATACAAATGGGATGTGACCCACACACAACTTCAGAAGGGGAACTGGTGCCACAGGTGGTGAGAGGGTGAAGTCAAGTTATGTTCTGATGTTTATGCACATTAAATCCATTAACCCTCAAGGGTCTATTTCCGCACCGGCGCGTCAAAGTGACGTACGCTATTTACGATGACGTAGCAGGAAGAGGCGGACTCACTGAGTCATCATTTCGACTTCAATGTAAAGTCCGGACTTTGAATTATATCATACATTAATATTGTGCTGATTGACCACATAATCCCAGAGTTATACCTTTCTTTATTTGTCACTTTTGGTGTGAGTTTTGAGCGAATTTTGAAGGAGTTTTGAGGGAGTTTTCTGCGTGTTTTGTGTGTGTTTGGTGCGAGTTTGGTCCGCGATTGGACCGGGCACAAACTACAGAAAGGCTGAGGAAAGTTAGGGCAAGATGAGGTGCCTAATGAATGTGGAGCAGGCTTTACAGCTCTTCTTTGAGGCTGAAGAAGCTGAGGAAGACACGGATCCAGAGTCTGAGCCAGAGAGTGAGGAGTTTGATGATGAAGTGAATGATCCGTGTTTTATTTTGAAAGAGGAGAGAAAGGGAGGAGAGCCTCCGACGGGCTCGCAGTGATTTGCGGAGGACTGAACAAAGGAGGCAGGAACGGCGCGAAAGCACGCCCCCCAGATCCAGATCTCCACTGGCTCATGCAGCAGAGCCGCACCTCCCTGAGCGCTGGGAGACAGATGAGGGAGCAGATACTGCGCCAGCAGTTAGTAGGTTCCAGCCACGAAGAACACCAGGTGTTCTCACTATAGCCCCAAAGATATTTTTATTTTGTTTTTTGCAACTGACACAGTCTGAACCATCTGCACCAACACCAATAAAAATGCTGCAAAAAACAGGGATTTGGGGAAAAAGTATAAATGGACTGATATTGACCAGGAAGATCTCCACAAATCTTTTGGTCTCCTGATGTTGTTAGTGTCTCTGCCAAGTCTCCAAGACTACTGGAAAAATAATCATGCTTTGTCTGTGCCATTGCCAGCCAAAGTGATGACAAGAGACAGGTTCCGGTCAATATTTTGGAACATCCACCTCAGTAATCCGGAAAAGGATGAACAAAACGACAAAAAGAAGGGAACACAGGGGCATGATAAACTGTTCAGAGTCAGGCCTCTGTATGATGAAATCATCAGTGCCTGCCAGGCATATTATCATCCAAGGAGGGAGCTGGCAGTGGATGAGAGGATGGTGGCCACCAAGGCAAAAACAGGCATGACACAATATATGAAGGACAAGCCCACAAAATGGGGATTAAAACTTTTTGTATTGGCGGAGTCAAGAAGTGGCTACACTGTCAGTTTTCAGATTAACACTGGCAAGACAGTCTCTGCAAGTGAGCATGGGCTGTCATATGATGTGGTCATGAACCTTATTCAGCCGTCCTATCTTGGCACTGGGTGCCATATTTACATGGACAACTTCTACACAAGTCCCAAGTTGTTCATGGACCTGTCCAGCATGAAGTTTGGAGCATGTGGCACCTACAGGGAGAACAGAAAGGGATGCCCCAGAGGGAGGGAAAATGCTCTCACAAAAAAATGCAGAAGAGGAACAGTGAGATGGATAAGACAGGGCCCACTCGTCTTTGTAAAGTGGATGGACACGAGGGAAGTCTCTGTGTGCTCCACCATCCATCCTGCATTTTTAGGTGAGACAGTGCAGAGACAGGTGAAGAGTGGAGATGGATGCTGGGCTGTGAGTGACATTCCCTGTCCCACTACAATCGTGGCCTACAACAAGCACATGGGTGGGGTTGACCTGTCAGACCAGCTGATTCAGTACTATTCCACCCATAGAAAAACTGGTCGCTGGTACAGGACGGTACAGGATGCACCTCCTGGACATTGCAACAACAAATGCCTACATTTTACATTGTGAGATGAGCAGAGCCAGGCAGGTGCAGTCCATGGCACACAAGGACTTCATGGTGGAGCTTATGTGTCAGCTTTGTGGAATTGACAAGGCAGGTGTTCCACAGAGCAGAAGAGCTGATCACGTGCCTGTGCCCATTGCCACAGCCCGCTGGCAAAAAAAGCCAGCAAGGGCAGGTTGAGGTGCGCACGCTGCCTCTAGGTGGACAAGAAGTGTGACACACCCTGGAAGTGTCAGGCCTGTGATGTGCCCCTCTGTCTTGTGTTGGACGGGAACTGTTTTTGGAGTGGCACAAGTAATTTGAGTGCTCATTGTGGCACCTGATTGATTTGTAAATAGTTGTACAAAAAGCGCCCGAGGAATTGCCTACATTTAATGTAAATGGTTGTAAATATCTTTGTTGTTAATTACATTTTAACTTTTTATTTTAATTTTAAATGTATATTCATTCTATTTTTAAAAAATGTTTCATAAAACATGTTTGTGGTTTTAACAGTTAAAAATCCAACTTTTTCCAGTTAGGATTTTATGTTTTTGTGTGGCTTTAGGTCTAGTTTGTTAATACAGTATTTCAAAATGAAAAAATAACTTCAAAGTGTCACCTGTTAGGTTGTGCTTGAAGTGTCAGGCCTGTGATAGTGGACAGGAACTGTTTTTGGAGTGGCTCAAATAATTTGAGAGCTCACTGTGACACCTGATGGATTTGTATATAGTTGTACAAAAAACCGCCTGAGGAATTGCCTGCATTTAATGTCAATAGTTGTAAATATCTTTGTTGTTTGTTAAAATTTGTACATATTTTATTGAAGTTTACATACTACATTTGGATTCTATGTTTTAAATATGGTTGATTAAACATGTTTGTGGTTTTCACAGTTAGAAATCTAACTTTTTCTATTCAGATTTTATATTTTTTGTGTGATTGTAGGTCTAGTGTGTTCACACTTGTGGGGTTGTGCTGAAAAAAATGACACCAAACAAGGCCAGGAAAACAGTTTTTAAGGGGAAATGTAAAGGTAAAATCAAAATGAGGCAAAAACTGCCAATTATACCCTGGACCCCATAGGGTTAAACGTCAACACATTAACAGACCCCCATAGCCTGAAAACATGTTGTATGATAAACAGCAACATGTACCAACTCTAAATTAACATAAAGCGCTCGGAATCGCTGTAAAAAAGCAAGCAGAAAACATAGCAGGACAGGAAAGAGGCCACACTGCCCCAAGCATTTCAGTGTAGTACTACAGCGTGATCACAGGTATGTAGAGCTTCCGTTTGCGTCGACCCACAGCTGAGTAGGAAAATGCAGAAGTATAAACCAGGCTTCATCAAGCAATTAGTTTCTTTTTAAAAGGCCAGCTCTTCTTTGGTTGCTTCCAGAGAGGAGGGGCAGGGTGAAGAGGGTCAGGTGAGCTGGTGGCTCTAAAAAAATAAATGTCTCACAAGATTTTAACATAACTCTGTTGATATAGACAACAGTGACTTGCCCTATATCTTGTATGAAGATACATGGATATATGTTATAAGCTCGATCTACGGCCCAGCACTACTGTGGTGGGATCATTGATCATAACCAGAGCTATATATTTGGAACAATAGGCCCATGTTAACAGAGCTGTGCATCAATTTTATTAACGTGTCTCGTGCACATCAGGAAGCTGTTGTAAACTAAACAAACACGGACACGTTCAGCTAAAGATCTCCGACTCATTTCTCGATCGGCACACTGTAGGGAGGGTGATTTTTTTCTAACGCGGCAATTTCGAAGATATTGAGATTACGAGTCTTCCAATGAGAGGCACAGCTGACTTGATTGACAGGTGGGAACACTGTAGCTGGAGGAGGCTCAAAGCCCGCCTCTTTATGTCACATTAGCTCGACAGAAGCAATATGGCTGCCGTCGACGTTTGGCCGCAAAACAGCGTCACGGATACTACGTCCATATTCTATACAGTCTATGGTGTGATGTTATTGTGGATGGAGGATGAAAATAAAACACTGCGGGTACTCTACCAATCAGAAACGTTCAGCATTGCAGGCACCCGCCCACCAAAGTTCCTGGACCTTTAGAAAGTACTACCCCTGAGCAGAGAGATTAACCCAGGAACTAAATTTAAACCCTGGTTCCTGATGATGACAAGCACCTTTTGTCTCCCTCTGTTAGCTCTGTTAGCTCTATTAGCACTGGTGCTCTGCTAGCTCTCTGTAGGTGAGTGTTTACCTGAACCAGCTGCACACGGCCCGGGCTGAAATTGATCCTTAGCTCTGCACCTGCGCAGCTCATCTCCCCTTGACGTCACGGAGCTGTTTCTGATATCAGTAATGGATGAATATCGGTTATTGATAGATATATCGGTCCCTGATAATCTGCTGCGCAGTTCCTTCTGTTTTCCGCCTTCGCTCTGACGTCAGCAGCTATTTGCCGTAAAGCATCTGTCGCGATCATAGGTCGTGAAGATGCTAAAGAGATAGCAGGCTAGCAGACGGCAGGATGATGTGAAATGAAACGTAACCAAAGTGAATCCGCTTTGTTTAATCCGGTCCCGTTATATACGGAGACTAGAAGGACCGTATCAAACAGGCTGCGTTCATTTCACTCCTACAAAACGGACAGGAGACCCGATTCCACACGGAGACACCTTTCACCAAAACACCAGTGTAAACAAAACCTATGGAGAACAACAAGAGACAAACAAACAACAGACAACCCACAGAGGGTGAATTTACCTCCGAGCCTGTGAGCTCACACCCAGGCATCAGGACCGCAGACTGGTTTAAAGTGAGGGTCTATGATCAGGACCAACGGCGCAGTGTAGTAGTCTTCTTCTTCTTCTTCTTCTTCTTCTTCGTGGTTAATGGCGGATCGCAAACAGCTTTTAGGTGCATACCGCCACCTACTGTACCAGAGTGTGTATCAGGTATCATCATATCAATTCCTCATTAATTCATCCTGTCAGTCTTGTGTCCGATAGGAAAATATAGAGCGCCCTCCTGACTGCTCTTATACCTTCTCCCTCTGTTCCCAGCAGTCCTGTGAGACTCCACTCGTGTCCTGCTGCTCTAACCCTCTCCTGGAACTGCTCTAGCTCAGCTGCATGCCTGCTATTTATACAATCTATGGCTACTGTTCAAATCACATGCTCACATTCTCACCTCCACACCTCTCATTCCAATCATTACTCCTTTTTCCTAATGTATACAAAGTGTCATTTAGTCCTGTATGCCTCCTCCATTCCTTTCTTCTTACAGTTTTTTCTCAGTCGCTTTTGTACATTTTTCAGATCAGAATTTAAATTCTCACTTGTTCAATCTTCACATCATTACTTCACTTGTGCACATCAAAAAAGCAGTTTCTCATTTCTTTGAACAAGTTGCAAATGCTTTGGTACATCCTGCAAATGATTATGTACAATTCTCTGCTGTTTCCTACATTATCAATCGCTTATGTCATGTTGATCAAAATGTATTATAATGGGTCTCTGTTGAATAGTCCCACCTTCCACAACATTTAGGCATTAGTTCATTGCATAAGTCTTCACATGCAAAATGGTTGAACATGTTGTCAGAATATGTCAGTCATATTTCTGTACATTTCCATCAGACTTTTTTCTAAAATCTGTCCTGAATTGGTAAATTAGCTCAAAGGTGCATCTAATGAACCATCAACTGGCAATTATATATATATATAGCCGAAGCACAACACAATGTTATAATGTCTGACAATGGAAGGACAAGGAATTGGACTGGGTCAACAGCCAGAGAGAAGAAGAGAAAGAGCAGTGAGGCTGCGCGTTGGAGGAGTTGGGAGGCAACTAATTAAAGTACAAACAGTAAAAGCGTAAATGTGAATCTTGTAAATCAATCTCCCATATACACTAAGGTGTAACTTACAATTTACAATAACTTTCATCAAAACTTTAGCCATAGTTTACATCACAACGTTCCTCCAGAGTACACTGTTATATTGACAACATATATGTTGTGCTGGCACCCAACAGAACTGTACATCTACACCCCCCCTGTGAAGTCTAAGCAAACTGTGTTGTAAATCAATGAGTAAATCTTCTCGAGCAGTGTTTGATGTGTGAATGCTTTCCAAATCTGCTACTGAATCTGTGCACACCACCACCCTGTCTGGCCTGACCTCCTCCACCCACTGAAGACTGATGATAACTGCCACCATTTCTGCTGTGTACACTGATAACTGATCAGATAGCCTTTTAGACATGTCTTCATCTTCTTTGTGTTTAATGGCGGATCGCATACAGCTTTTAGGTGCATCAACATCAACATGTCATTTACTCATTAAAATTTTCCTATCAGTCTTGTGTCCTATAATAAAATAAAGAGTGCCTCCTGACTGCTCTTATACCTTCTGCCTCTCCCTCTGTTCCCAACAATCCTGTGAGACTACACTTGTGTCCTGCGTCTTCTTCTTCTTCTTCTTCTTCTTCTTCTTCTTCTTCTTCTTCTTCTTGAATGTATTTCCGGCAGGCTGTACATTGGGGAGTGTAATGCTGCCCTCCATGGGCTAGGCGTTATTGCCTATATTATACTTTGGTATACAGGCCAGTTGATTTAAAAAAACAACGTATGATCGCTCTGCCCATTGATGGAAATTGCATCAGGACTCAGTCTGATCTCATCTTAATCAACCATGAGCAGAGAACTTTGCAGCATTTAGCAAGTTACAGTGACAAAGACAAACTTCCTTTAACAGGTAGAAACCTCAAGCAGAACCAGACTCATGTTAGACAGCTATCTGCCTCAACCTAGTGGGAAAGAGGGATAGAGGGTGATGAAGAGAGGGAGAGAAATGATAGGGTTGAGACAGATATTATTATTTTTAGCAGCTGGGAGTCTCGCACGTCCACAGCAGCAGGCCCTAAACAGCAGCTATCCAGAGGGAACCTACAAGACGAGGGAGCTCAGGGACTCCAGAAAGGTCTATGGTTAGTAACTTTAATGAGACAGGAAGAGTTAAAGTAAGTGACAGGCAGAGAGAGGAGCGAGAGGGAAGACAGGATCCTAGTGTGCCAGTTCCCCTGCCTCCCCTGCCCTGACTGATCAATACTACTACCACTACTACTTACTACTATGATAATATTAATGATAATAACAAAAAAATAAATAATAATAATAATAAAATAATGATGGTAATGGTAATACATATAAATAACAGTAATAATATTATAATAATAAATCATAATGATAATAATAACAACAATAGTAATTGTAAATAGAAAAATAACAACAATAATAATTGTAATAATAATTAATATTATCATATAAACAACTGTAATTATAATAATAGTAATAACTAATATAAATAATATTATTAGTAGTAGTATTATGTAATCATTATAATCTTTATCATCACCATCATAATAGTAATAATCATAATAATAATTATCCTCATTGTTGGTGGTGACAGTCACACAGAGGGGGGCTGAGAGTTGGGAGTGGGAAGGGGGTGCTGCAGCCTCGTCTGTCATCACCTTCTAAAATAGAAACCTGCAGCCTGATACTGACTTCCCTCTCTCTGTTTCACTATGTCTCTCAACCTTTCACTCTCCATCTGAGCCTGTTAGTCTGTTACCAACACCCTCTCTCCTCCCTCCCATCCCCCCCCCCCCTCTCTCTCTCTCTCTTTCCTCTCTCTCTTCCTTTCTCTCTCTCTCTCTGTCTGTCTGTCTGTCTGTCTTTCACTGCCTTATCTCCATGTCTCTCTCTTTCCCCAGTCTCTCTCTTCCCCCCCCCCCCCCCCCCCCCCCCTCCCCCCCCTCCCCCCCCCCCTACTCTCTCATCTCTCTCTCCATCTCTCCTCTCTCTCTCTCTCTCTCTCTCCCGCCTTATCTCCATGGCTCTCTCCTGCAGGACAGTTGGTGTCGATCGCCCTGACAGCTCGTCAGTGTTGACCAAAGTGAAATCAGGGATTTGTTGGGACCACACTTGGACCAGATCTTCTCAGGCGAACCTGTGAACTTTCTAAAGTTTGATTACATTACAGAAAGAAGGACAGGATTCGAAGGCAGTCTTTACCTGGTATAGGATTCTGACGACACAGCTCATCTACCAGGACCGATTGGGATCAGTCTGAGATCAGCCTGACCCTGGAGCAGGATCTCTGTAAGGACTCCAAACTTAAAACTACATAAAGAACTAAGAGTTGGACCTGGTCCCAGTCGAGTCCTGGTTTTAATCCAGATCAGAACAGTGGTGTTTGAGGTGAGGACAAATTTAAATCTCCTGATCTTAAATGTTTTCTTCAATGAATTTATTTTGATAATCTTTCAGTATTTACAGTTATCTGCAAAAGGAAATCTAAATATTTGACACTAAAAGAAAATTTAAAAACAATGCAAAGCCATGAATACCAACTAAAGTATAGATGTTTAAAGTGACCTTCATTCTTAAAGTTACACTGGTTTCATTTTCTGGCATGTTCAGTCACGCAGTTAAAATAACCTCCACTTTTATGTAAGCGCTATATAAATAAAGGTATTACTATTTTTATTATTATCATTACTATTTTTATTTTTGTATTCTAATTATTATTATTGTAATTATTATTTTTATTATAAAAACAAAAGAAAAACTACCAAACTTAAAATACAAACAAACACTGTAACGTTGTGTGTGTGTGTGTGTGTGTGTGTGTGTGTGTGTGTGTTGGTGGTGTGTGTGTTGTGTGTGTGTGTGTGTGTGTGTGTGTGTGTGTGTGTGTGTGTTTGTGTGTATAAAATCACATAGACACACACAGCTGATGCGATATTTGATATACAGGAAGTGTATATGCCAAAATGGAGCGAGGAACAGGAGAGACGGTGATCTTCCTAAGCGCTCATCGCTGCCTGAAGTGGACCTCCTGCCTCAACATGACTCTGTGACACAGAACCCTCCACCACATTTCCTAGTCACTGCTCAGAAGAGTTTCACTTGTGACAGGTGAATCTGAGACCAATTACCTGGATGTCTCCCACATCTGTTGCTCGGAAAAAGAGGAGGAAGAGGCAGAGAGAGAGGTGAAGGAGGAAGAGGAGAGTATCAGCGACTGGTCAGAGGAGGACCTCTCACTTCATTTTTCTCCCTCCGTCATCCTCCAATCCGACGACGACGAGCAGTCTGACCCAGAAAACAGCTTTGAATGCATCGAAGTTACCATGGAAACACTGGTAATTTTCACTTCAACCTAAATAACTATTAACTGCTAACTTATTTCTTCAACTACTGAAAACCCAGAGCAAGGACTAACAACAATAACTAACCAGACCAAATACTAACAAGAAGAACTAACCAGACCAAAGACTAACAACTAAAATAACTAACAAGACTAAAGACTAACAACAAGAAGAACTAACCAGACCAAAGACTAACAACTACAATAACTAACCAGACCAAAGACTAACAACAAGAAGAACTAACCAGACCAAAGATTAACAACTACAATAAACTAACCAGACCAAAGACTAACAGCAATAACTAACCAGAACCAAAGACTAACAACTACAATAACTAACCTAGACCAAAGACTAACAACAAGAAGAACTAACCAGACCAAAGACTAACAACTACAATAACTAACCAGACCAAAGACTAACAACAAGAAGAACTAACCAGACCAAAGGACTAACAACTACAATAACTAACCAGACCAAAGACTACAACAAGAGAACTAACCAACCAAAAGATTAACAACTACAATAACTAACCAGACCAAAGACTAACAGCAATAACTAACCAGACCAAAGACTAACAACTACAATAACTAACCAGACCAAAGACTAACAACAAGAAGAACTAACCAGACCAAAGACTAACAACTACAATAACTAACCAGACCAAAGACTAACAACAAGAAGAACTAACCAGACCAAAGACTAACAACTACAATAACTAACCAGACCAAGACTAACAGCAATAACTAACCAGACCAAAGACTAACCAGACCAAAGCTAACAGCAATAACTAACCAGACCAAGACTTACAACTAGCATAACTAACCAGACCAAAGACTAACAACTACAATAACTAACCGACCAAAGAGTAACAACTAGAATAACTAACCAGGACAAAGTAACTACAAGAATAATAATTGAACAGACAAAAGGCTAACTTCTCAAATAACTAACCAGACAAAAGACTTACTATTACATTTATTTACCAGACCAAATACTTGTTTCTTAATAACTTACCATCCAAACAAAAGTCCTACTACAAGAATAATCGGAGAATAACCAAAAGGCTTACCACTCAAATAGCTAACCAACAAGGACACCAGACTGACTACAAGACCAACTTACCATGCAGACAAAAGACTAATTACTAGACTAACTATCCACCCTGACAAAAGACTTACTACAATAACGAACCAGCCAGACAAAAGACCAACTACTAGACTAACTTAACAACCTTAATAAATAGTTGGGGGAAAGACAAACAAGGAGGCGATCAGGCATTGAACCAGCCTCTCCTCCTATTGTCTCAATCCACTTCAACTTCTATACATGGGCGGGCATGTCACAACTACTAAAATGTGTAACCAATTAGTTGACTGAAAATCTACAAATAACTAACCAATCAGTTGACTGAATAACTACTTAAATAACTAACCAATAAGCTGACTGAATGACTACTGTAATAATTAACTAACTAGCCTGACTGAATAAATACTTTAATAACCAACAACTAACTGACTAACTAACTACTGAAGTAATTAACCAACTAATTAACTAACTAACTAACTAACTAACTAACTAACTAGTAGTGCAACGGATCATCCGTGATCCGTACGGATGCCTCTACACGGGTCGGCACGGACGCTGAATGTGCTTGAGCCACGTTATGAAATTCCGTTGCGCACTACCACTAGACCAGAGGCCGTCAATACACGGCCCACGGGCCGCATCCGGCCGCCTATTCATGGCCCCGAACTGTTATTCCTTCACTCTGTGTTTTGGTCGGGTCACCATGTGTTTCCGGGACTTGTCTCCATGTTAGATATGCAGACAGGCTGTACTGGTCACTTAAGAGTCCAATGCTGCGATTGCAATTTTTAACTTTCACTTTGGTTTATGGAGCAGTTCGCATGTTGGCACTTTGCCAGCTGTAGGACCCTAGAATGCACGAAAACGGTGGTGTTCACAGTTTTGCAGCTCAAAGAAAAAGTGGACTGGTGAAAATCAGCAAATGAAAGAAGAATGGAGTGAAACTTTTGAAGTTCCTCTGCTCCTTCACTTGCCATGCCATGAAATGCAGTGAATGAGGCAGGACTGGGCCCACAGATGGGGTGCTTTGCACAAGCTGTACATTTTGAGTTGAATGTTGTTTTTATTTAATGGGCAAAAGTTTACAAGTGTTTTACAAAATAAATGGAGGACAAAGTATATTTGTCTTCTCTTTTTTTTTTGCTGATCCGAAAAATGATCCGATCCGTGACTCAAAACCAGATCCGATTGGAACCGTGAGTTTTTTGATCCGTTGCACCCCTATAACTAACTAACTAATGACTTAAGTAACGAAAAACTAACCGACTGAATAACTCCTTAAATAAATAACAAACTAGCTGACCGAATATCCACTTAAATAACTTACCAGCCAGCTGACTGACTAACTCCTTAATACTATCGAGTTGATTGGTCTTGTTAATTCCAAAACTTGAATACCTTTCATCTCCATGTTAAGAAATATTGTACACTGGTATGTTAGGTTGATGAAGTACACTATATTTGTTATGATTTTGTAATTATTAATATATCTATACCCTCTGTGTTCTTACCTTTTACCTGTTGTCAAGGAAAAAGGTCGGGAGGGGGAGGTGCCAAGATGTCCCAAAAAGACAGATTCAGCTGAAAAAGAAGAAAGATGAAAAGACCACTCAAAACCCCAGGTGCAAATCTTCAATACCTGTAGCCTGTTCACCTGTCTGTCCACCTGTACCTGTCTGTCCACCTGTACCTGTCTGTCTACCTGCACCTGTCTGTCTACCTGTACCTGTCTGTCTACCTGTCTGTCTACCTGTCTGTCCACCTGTCTGTCTACCTGTACCTGTCTGTCCACCTGTCTGTCCACCTGTCTGTCTACCTGTGTGTTTACCTGTGTGTTCACCTGTCTGTCTACCTGTCTGTCTACCTGTGTGTTTACCAGTGTGTTCACCTGTCTGTCTACCTGTCTGTCTACCTGTGTGTTTACCTGTGTGTTCAACTGTCTGTCTACCTGTCTGTTCACCTGTCTGTCTACCTGTGTGTTTCACCTGTCTGTCTACCTGTGTGTTCACCTGTCTATCTACCTGTCTGTTTACTTTTTGTTCACCTGTCTATCTACCTGTCTGTTTTACTTTTTGTTCACCTGCCTTCTTGTTCAGGTGAAACCTGACAACAGGCCAGTTGAAGGAGGCAGGGCTAAGAATGAGTTCCGCCATGGCCCAGATCTGTTGAGACGACAGCACAGTTTACCTGCCTCCCTCCACACAACCAGCAGTGGTGTCGAAGGCTATAGGGTCTACAGGGGCCTTGTTGCAGAGGGCCAGGCAAGGTAAAACCACCTGTACCTGTCAGAGAGCTGTGCCCTCTCGTTCACCTTAGTCAGTTAAAAACTCACTTTTTACCTTTAGACAGGCAACTCTTTAGGTGAAAGGATTCTTCACACTAAAGATGAGTAGTTGTATTACTTACAAACACAAGCACCACTAGTACTCTACATGACTGAAACCCTGACTCATTACACACTTCAGTTATATTGTCCAGACGGCCTGTAGCCTACTGTACATCTACCAGTCCTAATGTATCGACTCTACAGCCATTGCATCGCCTAGTTTACAGCCCATAATCTTTAACTCTACTTTTCCTTTGATCTCTAACACAACTAAAAGCTAGCCATTGCAGTTTTGAAGTGTAGCACCACCGTCACCTCCCTCCTCTCCACCAGCTATGTGGAGCTATGTTTAGCCTGCAGATGCTCACATTTGAAGTACAGTTCTCCAGCACAGCTTACACTTCACCTTCACTTTTACCCAAACCTCAAAACCCATTGGAATATTTCAACAAAGGAAACTCTGTCCACTTTGCAGTCTTACTCAAGCAAATTAGCTAGCCTTTACATGAGCACTGACACCACTGTAGATTTACTAAGTACCATGTGTCTGCAGATTCAGAACTGCAGTTCCCTAATCCTTGTTGTTTACAACAGCACCACCGCGTGCATTGGATCTCCAAGAATCTTTGGCAAGATGGACGATGAACGGAAGGCATTGAATGTCCTTACCTAAATACTAACACTAATCTTAACCTAAAGCTAGCCAGCCCCTGTTCTGATATTCATGACAGCGTAAGTCAGATTTTTCAGAAATGGCTTGGCCCAGGGAATCCCGTTTTCGGTGGATGGTAAGTCACTTTTACATTTAGTCATATCCGACACGACCTCCCCACTTTACGCATTCTATTTGCGAAACACATACATACATACTGTACATGCCCGCTTCCAGTCCTCAATCTAAGCGGTGTGTCTTTACCTGTTCTTCTATGGTTTGATGCTGGAAGACACTCGAGGCAGCGGCTTCAGAAGTCATTCTCTTTGGATGAGACTAAAACCAAGATGGCAACCTGCATCATTCGGAGCATCCTGTCAAAGAAGATGCAGGTGGAGAGGAGCAGCTGTCAGACAGCCGCCCCCAAAGAACAAAAACCTGCCATATTACCACATCCCCCTCTCTGTGGAGCAAGCGGGGGAGGAGGGACGGGGTAGGAGGGCAGACAGGTATGATCAAAGCTCCCATCCATGTGGTGAGAGACATGAGGAGTTAGTTAAAGACACCAGCAACCTCTCCCTTCTCCACAACTGAGTACAACAAGCCAAGTGTCAAGGTGACTGCTGAGGAGGAGAGTCCCCCGCCCACCTACCAGCAGGCGGTAGGGGTCAAAGGTAACAGTCAGGCCTCAGTTTACAGCATTTCCTGCAGGGGACGTGTTGCTAAAGTTGCCACTTCTCTCAGCCAATCACAGAACAGGAATCAACAATTCAGTCATCCAATCACACAACAGAGACGTGGCAGCGAGCCAACAATTAGCAGGAGCAAGGTCGATGCTGTCACCTGGTCTGTCGGTTCATTAGGCCCACCCACCAACCCACCTGTCAGCAGTGACCTCACAAAACTCAGCCAATCAGAGAGGGCCAGGGAGAGAAGCCAGCAGACAGAGGCCTCTTCTCCTACCTCTGTCCCCCCCCCCCTGGTCCCCACTCAATCCTCCTCCGCCCACAGGGACCCCAGCCTCCTCTCTCCCAGGAAAAGAGCTCCATCCTGGGTTTGTCCTCTCAGTTTGTCCCCAGGTCCACCCAGCAGAGCCTTCAACACTGTTTCTACCCCGCCCCAGTCCTACCCGTATACCCGCCTATGCTGCACCCACACATTGGGAAAGTAAGCTACGTGAACTTCATCCAGACCCCCCTGCAGCCCACTCTACCTGCTCCCACCCACCACCTGCTGAGGAGATCTGAGGAGACCAACTCACCTGAGAACACCTCGGACCGCCCAGGCCTCCTCTGCCCACTGGAACAGATCTGCTTCTCAGAGGACCAGGTGAGGGAGAGCAGCACAGTGACACCTGCAGAACAGAAGCAACATGAGCAACAGCAACTTCAACAACAACTTCAGCAGCAACTTCATCAGCAACTTCAGCAGCAACTTCGGCAGCAGCAGTATCTGTGCAGTCTTCAGGGTTTTATACCTGCTCAGGCTGGGAATGACTTCATTGCTGGCGTCCCAGGTTCTGCTGTAGCACCTGCGTCTGTTCTCAGTGGCCCCGCCCCTGTAACTTTGTGTTCGACCCTAGAAGTGGGAGGTGCTTCTTTGTAGACACCCCCACAACTCCTCAGAGGAGAGCTGCTGGATCCAGAAACCGGACAGTATGTCTATGTGCTTCTACCTGTAGCTAGCTCCACCCAAAACTCCAGCCTGTTCAGTGCTAACCCCACCCCACTTATCATAAACCCCGCCCCTCCCTTATTTAACCCCGCCCCCACCAACATGTCAGTGATGCAGCTGCATCCAACAGTGGCTGTGTCATCAGTGTACTCCTGTCCCCGCCCTCCCTTCCCCCAACACACACAGTCAGACAATGCTACACACACCACACCGTGATGAGCTCACAGTATAACGTATGTGACTGTATGTAATGCCGTGTTGATCTCTGAGGGTCTCTGAACCTGAAATCCTGAGAGTTTTCCCTGTTGTTCTAACACATTTAGCATGATGCCTACACAGCAGCTACAGCTAACAAAAAGTCTGTCTGGACTGGTTTTTTTTATCAACTTAACAAAGGGTGACCATATTCGAACCTCCGAAAGGGGACACTTTAGTTTCACTGTCAGTCCTGAAACATTGGGACTTCTTCTCTTCTGTACCCTCAGGTTGTGTCAGCTCGTTTGAACATGGCACTTCGTTCAGTTTCTATCTCTGGTGGTGATGCGTCTTATCCATATATCTGGTCAGACTATGGTAAATGTATCTCATACTGCCACTGGTAGATGGTGCTAGTAGACCTTGAACCAGTTCACTTCCCTGTAACTATAAACAATACTGACTAACTTACCCTTGAAGTTTGCTGGCAGCTACGTATGAAGCAGCAACAAAGCATTTCCCAGATTTTTGTTCGCAGCCAAAGATTGATCCAAAAAGTCAAGAGCAGATGTTTGGATAAAGACAGGTGAGGAGTAAACACAGGTGGAAGCTGCTGCTTACGTCCACCTTATCCGCCGTCCTCTTTGCACTCCCGCTGGGTTTGGTCAGAGCTTGTGTCATGCGCTCCGATAGATAAAGAGAGAACGGCCTGCTGTTAACGACAACGGGTCTAGTTTGTTCTGATGTCTGCACTTTGGGTCTCCTCATGCAAGAAAATTATGTTTTAATTCTAAAACAGTTATTATAGGATGTTATAAATATGAAGTAAATAAAAGTTACAGTCTGACCTCCAAAGTGAATAAATAAACAAATAATAATAATGTGTTGGAGACAGCTGCTCCCTTATTCCGCCCCATCATCCTGCCGGTAAAAGTCACATGTCTGATTTGAACTCTACACCACAGAGACTGACTTATCAACAGATCAATGCTGCGAGCACTGTGCAGTGTTTCGGGGTTTCAGTCGCTCAAACTGGGACATATGAGTGTTTACAGGTCTCTGCAGGAATTGAACACGGAGCTTGAAATGGGACGGTCAAAGTCAAACCGTGACGTATGGTCACCCTAACTCAGAAAGTAGTCAAGTAGACACAGACCCTAACGTTGCCACTAAACTGTAGCAGATGAAGAAGCCTGTAGTGGCTAACATGTAGCTAACAAAGCAGCTAACATTAAGCTAACTGATATGGAGTTAACTAGCAGGCAAAACTTGACTCCAGGTTTTATTTCACAAATTAATGTTTCGCCGTCAGATAGAAACATGAGGAGGATGTTCAGAGTCAGCCCAGCTCTGTCTGTTGATATGTATTCATGCTAACTCTCACAGTCACTCACCTCAGCTTGTTTTTATCTTTATTTTTTGCACACTTTGTTCACTGATACACACTGAGCAGAGACTGAAGTCAGCATGCAGTCATGATGCAGAGTCAAAATTTCACTGCCTCACAGGAACAAATATTGATCACCATTTTGTTTAATGGTCAACTGCAAAAATACTCAAAGACATTGTAAAGAAAAGGTGAACATTCAGAAATTCATTTAAAACGATTGAAGGGTATTTTTATTCTGTATAAAAATTTACAATCAACCAGTTCAAATTGAAGGACTGACAGTTCCAACAGTTAAAGAGGTGATGTTATGTGTTTCCATATTGAATAAACAGATCTGAAGTTAAACGTTGATGTCAGGACTAAACGTGTGCGAGTTTCGGACTGAGAGGTAAAGGTGTGTTGGAGCAATCTCAGGGTGAGGCCCAAGGCTGCTCTACACACTTCCTCAAAGAGACATATGATAATTACACAGGATTAACTCAAACTGTGACATCACAGATTGGTGGATCTAACTTCTTTTTTCCTCATTATTTTATTTTGTTTAAGTTTTAGTTTGTTTTTTTGTTATTTTGTTCTTATTTCAGTTTTTATTAATTTTTACTATTTGTTTATGTTTTAAGTTTGATTTTAATTTTATTTATGTTTTTTTTTTTGTTTAGTTTTCTTTTTGCACACTTTTCTGTCACAAACTGTCTGTTTGCACTTTTGTGATAAAAACACTTCATTTGTTGATGTTACAAATAAAAATTGTTTCTATTTTTGATGCCATGAATGAAAACTTTTTATTTTTGACATTAGAAATAAAAACACAAAGAACAACTTGACTGTTTCTGGAGCATTTTAGCAGTCAGTCTGCTGTGGGGTTAAAACATCGTCAGGTTTCCATGGTAACAGAGGTCAAACTCTTGATCTACGCCGTTCAAAGTCAAAATATAACAAAGCAGAAACAGGATCCTCTGTGAAGGTCATGGTGTCTGTGATAATGTCACATGTTTACCGCATGGTCCTCAGAGGACAAGGAAGCCCTGTGGTCCTGAAAGGCAGGGAAGTGAAGTGTGTGGTCCTCAGAAGTAAAGCTCTGTGGTCCTCAAAGGACGGGGAAGTGAAGCCCTGTGGTCCTCAGAGGATGAACTTGGTAAACTGTAGTTGAGTGTTCAGGTGTCAGGCTGTGTTCACAGCACTTTGTAACAGCAGCAGCTGCAGACTGTCCCTGATTCTTGTCAAAGTTTCCTCCTCACATCTCATTTTTGTTTCTGCTTTACGTGAGCTCATCTCAGAGCTGACCTGTCCTGTCAGGTCACGTGTTCGTGAATCAGTGTACTGATGGCATCCTGGTGATGTGTGACTTTACAGCTCACAGTTCTGTGATGTGGGTTTATGACACCTCCAGTCTCACAGGATGTGGTCATTGGTGGGATGGATGGCGAGGACTCCCATGTAAACCCTTTAACTCTGATTGTTTGTAAATGTCACATCATTAATGGCTGATCACAAAGTCCTGATATCTGTTTGCCTGAGTGGATGTTAGATTTGGGCTCTCAGCAGAAGAGGACGCTTTTCTTATTTCAGGCTGTTACACTGACAAACAGCTAGATGTTTCTATTCACCACCACTCAGTGAAGACAGACTGCTATAACCCAAAAGGGGGAGGAGCCATATGTTCAGGCCAGAGTACCTGGATGGATAGCTCTCCTCTACAGTGGAGTTGTTGCTATGGTATTTAAAGGTGCAGTGTGTAGTATTTAAAGGTGCAGTGTGTAGTATTTAAAGGTACAGTATGTAGTATGTATGAGATATCAGTAAATATTCCTATCTCTACACACTGTACCTTTAAGGTGCAATAATGTGGTAATAATTCCTCGTGTTCATTTAAATCATTGGGTTCATGTTAGGAGTAATGCTAATGATCAAATTAAATTTTCACTCATAAGAGCTGCGGCTAGTGTAAAATCGATTTTAATGTGAGTTTAAACCTTCACTTCAGGAAGCAGCTTCTTTTCTGAGGGTCAGTGAACGCAGCATCAACTGTCAATCATTTTCAGGATCTATACACAGCTCAGGAAAATAACTTCACAGGTTTGATTCCCACTGATGACATCATAGTCACACCTTGGTACTGGACTGGGTGACGTCAGTAGCCTCCTCCCCTTCTTCACCCCCCTCCCCCTCCTCTGTCGCCCGATAACCTGTGAAAGAGGGGCTGATTGGAAATCGCCTGAGCCAGCGAGTCCGCCTCACCAAACCCATCCCCAGAGGAAGATCATAGGAGGATGAGGAGGAGGACGAAGACCGCCACTCCACCAGACCTCGCTCCTGTCTGGTCCCTGGAGACAGAGAGAGAGAGAGAGAGAGAGAGAGAGAGAGAGAGAGAGAGAGAGAGAGCGAGGCATCAATGGACTTCTGTTAGCTAAAACTCGTTAACAAACATTTTGTGTGTGTGTGTGTGTGTGTTACCTGGTATTGTGTTGTCAAGACAGAATGCCAAAAACCCTCCAACGAACATCTCAGTGGAAAGAAGAACCGTCAGGATCTGATCCAACTCTAAAACCCCTGAGAACACAGATCACACCTCTGAACATGAGAACAGTTTTTTTTCAACCTTTACAATTTTACTTATTTAGTTTTCCTGAATGTTTGTTTGTTTGTTTGTTTGTTTGTTTTTTGTTGTTGATCATTACTATCAAAAATGTCTGGTGCTCAATCAGTTGGAACACACACAAACACACAAACAATCTCACCTGTTTTGATGGATTTGGGGTGTGCATCCAGGTATGCGGGCAATGTCAGGCCAAAGAACATCGAGAACCCAAGAACAAAAGATTTCTGGACGAGTTCAAATCCACCAGCTGAAGGTTAGACAGACCGACAGCTGTGATCATACCTGTAAACACACACTATATCATTACAGCATCACTAACACACCTGCTCATACCTGAAAACACACACCTGTATTAAATAACGATTAGTCGTGTATAGCTCCTGCTAGTTTTCAGCTCTCATCCGGTTGGGCTTTTCCGTACACATTCTGATTCAAATGTACAGGCTCCATTGTCATAACACTAACACACAGATGGACTCACCTGACATGTTTAATCTGTGGCTGGGACTCACCAAACAGCGTGCAGAACATTCCTCCGAGGATCGGGTCTGGCAGCGAAGCAAACAGAGCCGTGAACTTTCCTACTGATCCCAACAGGAACATGATTCCTGCTCCGTACTGCACCACCCGCCTGCTGCCCACCTGCATACAGGATCAACAAATCATCCATCTCAGCGCCGATGTTACAGGCGGAACACATGCGTGTGGCACTTGGTTCCAGTCCCTTAGAGCGCTAAGGGACTCATGTTGAGTGTAGACGGCCAAACAGCTGCTGTCTGTCTGCATTTTGATATAGTGCACAGTAGTATATATGTCTAGTATAAAGGGATGCACTGATGTTTTTGACAGTTTGTTCTCAGACGGTCCTCGCCCTTCTCAGTCTCTTTGAATCTCGTTGAATGTGTCCCTCTGACAACACCCTTGGTTCCAGCCTGGCCCCCCCAGTTAAATTGGTCTAGAACCGCCACTGATAACAAGGCTAAACTTTTTCATCATGTTGATATGCGTTCAAGTGGGAGAGGTTAACGGGACGTTAACTAATGTTAGCTGGTTAGCCTACCATCAGAATGAGTGGTGGGTTGACTCGGAATAGAGGAGGAACATGGACAATTGGGCAGGTGACCATATTTAGCAAATGTTGGACATCACTCACAAAAACACATAAGGTTACAAATTCAGTCAGCACGACGTAGAGGATCTTTCAGCGGTCTACAGGGAACGAGAGGCTCTGACAGCAGGTGCTAAAGGTATAATAGCAGCTCCGTGAAAGAGGAGGTTCCGTGATGTAGAGGTTCAACTAGCTGGACTTAACTCTCTGAACTAAACCAGCTGCTGAACCAGGAGATGTTGAACCATCAATCGCTATTTCATATTCATGCTAACTTCCATCCTACAGCTGCAGTGTGAAGAGAGCAGCTGGTAGTTCAGGTTGGGTTTGGTTGGAAGAGAGCAGAGCAGAGACCTCGGCTGTTTTCGAAACAGCCTGCTACATACTACCTAGAAATGTAGTATACAGTACCTACTGCATACAACATACTTTGTTTGAAGGTAATATGTAGTTCGACAGTTCTATTGGGTCTGTTCTGTAGTATGCTGGGCCAGGCGTCACTGGATTTCTGGTTTCAGAAAGCGGAAGTAAACGACAGCCAAGCTGATAGCGAAACTGCTTCTTGAGCATTCACTAATAATAAAAAAAGTTAAGAAGTGGTTTATATGGAATTTATTAATTTTCACAGCACCTAAAAACTGAGTTTCTTCCTTCAAAAAAGAAAAAAAAGAAGAAGCGTAACTTAAGCGCTGTGCATTGTGGGAAACAGTACGTGAGGGAAACTGGTCCGATGCATAATGAGAAATGTTCCTGAACCAGTACGACATCCGCGTAGTTTTGGCAGACTGCAGATTTTGCTCTTGTTCACATATTACATACTGAATTTTGGCCAAATCAGTACGTACTGCTAGTAATGTATGGTAGGCGGTTTGGAAAATAGCCCTCCTCTTCACGGTGATCTCTGCTTGCTTGTTGTGTTCACATCAGAGAGCGACTGCTGTGTTCACAAACATCCAAACAACCCTGGCTGAGGAGAGGTATGCTCCATGTTTCAGAGGAACCTCACCAAACCACCAAGGTGTGCGAGAACCTGAACAATTAGTCACAAAGGTTTAAAGGCTAGCTGCAGAGCTCTGCTTATGCGTTGCAGAAGTTTGGTGGCGAGCAGAAGAAATTTGGCGATTTAAGATACACTTCACAGATAAAGCAACCTGTCAGGTGTGGCTTCTTTACCTTAGTGATGCCCAAGACACCTATATTTGGACTGGAGGAGGTGGAGCCATTTCCTGTGCCCAGAAGTCCGGCGATGATACAGCAGAGTCCCTCAGTGAAGATTCCCCTAAAACAAATAGAAAGCATGACTAACCTAAGCCCATCAGGTAGGTACTCCTGTTACTCTCTGACTTACCTGTTGATGGCATGGACTGGAGGGGGCGTGGCTCCAGAGAGACGAGCACAAGCGTAGTAATCACCAATCGACTCCACGATGCCTGCCATGGTTGCACTCAGCATCCCCAACACCACCAGCAACTGTCTACCACAGGCAACCCCCACTGGCCTATCAGTGCAGAGACGGTTAATCATTTAAACCAAGAGAACACACTTCAAACACATTAACCCCTTCATCTTCATCTTCATCATCATCATCACCCTTATCATCATCTTCATCATCAACATCTTCATAATCATCAACAACTTCATCTATATAATCACGTTGCTACCAGGGATTGATTGATTGATTGATTGATTGATTGATTGATTTATTGATTGATTGATTGATTGATTGATTGATTGATTGATTGATTGATTGATTATTAAGGTCTTACAGGGATATGGTACTCTGAACCAGGGTGCAGACGTCATGATGTCACCGCGAGCATCTGTCCGGGCCTTGTGTCCATAGCGGTCAGGGTGCTTGGCAACAGATTGGTCAGAGTGAAAAACATAGCAGACGAGCCAAACAAGCATGATGGCGAGGATGATCTGCAGGAGACAAAATCAGATACAGCGATGTGTGGACAGGGGAGGCAGGTGATGTTGCTTTGTTTTGATGACATTCAAGGTCAAGAAGAAAAACACAGAAATAAAATGATACCTGATACCTGACACCTGATGTCTGACACCTGACACCAAACAACCATCCAAAAAAAACCAACCAATCAACCATCCAAAAAACAAACAAACCCTCCAAAAAAAAAAAGCAAGCAAGCAGCCACCAATCGACTAATAACCAATAACAACCAACCAATCAAGCAACTTTTCAACCAGCTTACTAACAACCAACCAACCAAACTGTCCAAAACTAACAATCAACCAACCAACCATCAAATCGACAATCGGACAACCAGCCAACAGCCAAACAACCATCCAAAATAAGCAACTAATTATAAACCATCAACCAAACAACATTTAAGAAACCAGTCAATCAATCAATCAATCAACCAACCAACCAATCAATCAATCAATCAATCAATCAATCAATCAATCAATCCGTCGTCCGTCCGTCCGTCCGTCCGTCCGTCCATCCATCTATCCATCAATCATCCATCAATCAATCAATCATCAACCAGTTTTTCATTCACTCCTCTGTCAGACTCCCCAAGCACCAAACACTTATCTTATTAGGCCCTGAGAACCAGAACCTTACAGGTTCTGCTGGTGAACCACAGACTTACAGCCCAACCAAGGATCAGAACCAGAAACATCCAACAAACTGTTCCATCACCTGCAACACATAAACCTTGAATACTGATCCAACATAATAACATGACCACTTCACATGTCACCATGACATGGAGGGCTGTGTGGCTCAAAAGTAGAGGGGGTTTGTCTCTAAATCAAAAGGTTGGCGGTTTGATCCCACGTCCAAACAGTCTACTTGCAGAAGTGTCTTTGGGCAAGACATTGAACCTCAAACTGCTCCTGGTGATACAGTCAGCAGTGTGTCAATGGGATTAGTTAATACTGATGGCCCCCTTAAAGGTAAACAGAGATACAGGTGAAGACTGGTGTTATGGCCATACTGGTTCCTACGCTGACTGGTTCCTATAATTCAGGGTTTGTTGTGTTTACCTAATGGCATGAGTTCATCTGATTCAGTTTTATCCAAAGTGTCCTCTGCCACCAGTGAATGAATGTGAGTGAGTTGGTTCATTTGGATGAGTAGTGTTAAAGCGCTATGAATGGTCAAAATTATACAGAAATATATTAGCACAGGTCCATTTATCATGACATCATCACTGACATCATGACATCATCACCTATTTAGTTTTTTATTTACAGGAACATTTTGAAGATCTGGACCCGGGTGGTGGTCAGTCCCTTCTTCCTGCTGTACATGGGAACAGGAATTGATGTTGATCTCAGGTACTGAGCAAACAGCACGATGAGCAGAATACACCTGAGGACAGACAGACAGACAGACAGTTAGGTGTAAGACTGTCTTTCAAACAACATTGTGTAAAGTAACAGACAGACAGACAGACAGACAAGTAGTTGTCTCACAGTGCGGACAGCCCCCAGTGGGACCCGGCTCTGTCCCCAGCTGTGGTGAACACGGAGAGTCCAATCAGAGAGACAGTCGGAGTGATGGTGAGCGGGCCGATGAACTCAAGCAACAGACCTGGCAACCCACACAGACCGACAACCAACTCCACAGTACTGGACACAATGATGGCCCCCTGGATCTGAAACACACACACACAAACTTACACACACTGTGCTGTCAGAGCACTCGGTGCTCCAACAATATGATCAACAGAACATATGTAATGATGATAGATTTATATTATTGTATAATGGGTTAGGGCTAAGCATGAATGAATGAACGAATGAATGAATGAATGAATGAATGAATATAAACAATTATGATAATGAGGATCAAGTACCTCTCTGATGCGGGGCTGCCAAATGTGTGCTGTGTTCAGTGGAAGACTCCAGTTCCCATAAACCTCCTCTGCAGGAAAAAATAGACTACACACTCAAAAAATGCAAACCATGAGTTTAATTCTCTTTTTTCTCTACAGGTTCAATTAAAGTCGATTAGTTAAAGACTACATCATGTGGCTGTTCTAACTTAGTACCCAGCTGTGTTAATACTTGATTCTTATTAGTTAGTGCCCATAGCAACAGTGTGTTATTTCTCAACAGCACAGTGTTGCCAGGAACAGCCTGACCACACACGTCATATCAATCAATCTGCAGAAGGAGTCTGTGACATTTCACTTCTGCCAAAAATCCCTTGATCTCTCAACACTGTTCATACAGAGTTTGGCTCAAGCGGCAACCTCCTGTCTAAAAATATGAGTCCAATATGGAAGTGCTTAAGACTGCAGTTCATCGAGGATCCGCTTGAGGCTGGCTCCGGAAACCACATACACACCAATTCAAAAAGACAATCTTTACAGCAGAAATAAACATGTTTACAGAGTCTAGAAAGCTCATTTCTCAATCGGCACACACTGTACAGGGTTGAATTTTTTTCTAACGCTGCAATTTCGAAGATATTTAGATTCCGAGTTTTCCATTATGAGAGGCACAGCTGACTTGATAGGCGGGAGCACTGTAGCTGTTGGCTAGGAGGCTCAAAGCCGACCTCTTTACCTCACACTAGCTCCACAGAAGTTATGCTGAGTTCAACCTCTCCAATATGGCAGCCGCCGCCAACTGGCCTCAAAACAGCGCTTCAGAAACAGATAACTAACTCTGTGTAGCTGTTTGACTGAGTTCATCTTTAAATCCAGAATCCTGGACTCACTTCAGACCTCAGAGTCTCTCTTCTGTTTCATTCATTGTTGTCTATTTGAATTGTCTTATTTGTGTTGTCTCTCTATGTTCAAGTTGCTCCAAACAAAGAGGGATTTATAAAGTTTTTTTAATTGAATAATTGAAAAATGTTTAAAACTTGGTCACCATAGTAACAAACAAATAATGTATAATGAGCAAGTGGAGGGAGAGAAGGAACCCTGACCCAGAAATATACTGATATCATCACCAGACAGACTGTAAGAGACAGAAAGAGAGACAGACAGGCAGGCAGTCGGGAAGGCAGAAAAACAGATAGAGAGACAGACAGGACATGCAGACAGACAGACAGGCAGGAAGAGAGACAGGAAGAAAGAAAGGCAGATAGGAAGAGAGACAGGCAGGCAGACAGAAAGACAGACAAAGGACACACAGACAGTCTTACCCTCACTGGGACACTTCCAGCGGTCAAGACTGAGGATGGCCTGAGCAGGGATCAGGAAGGCAAATGCACTTGCCTGAAAAAGAGGTAGTCTGCACGAACATACACATATAAAATGTCAGGCAGTCTCAACTGTTTCACAGGCTAACCTGTCTCACAGTTTCAACTGTCTCACCTGTCTCACAGTCTAACATGTGTCACCGTTTCACCTGCCTCATAATCTCACCTGCCTTACAGCCTAACCTGTGTCACTGTTTCACCTGCCTCACAGTCTCACCTGACTCCCAGAGTGGTCTGGATCAGGGTTGTGATACCGACAGTGGTGAAAATGGTTCCGATGAGCTGACTGATGGTGTTCTGGTCTTGCCCGACACACATGGCCTCGGCGAGGAGAAAGGGCACTGCCACAGTGCCACTAAAACAGGTCAGGTAATGCTGCAGACACATGGTGACATTGATCAGACATCTGATTGGAAAAGACAAAGCTCAAAGGACTGTCATGGTCTTTGATCTAAACCTTATGATTCATGGTTTACCTGATGAGTCATGGTTTACCTGATCATTCATGATTAACCTGATGAGTCAGGATTAACCTAGTGAGTCATTATTCAAATGATAAGTCATGATAAACCCAATGAGTCATGGTTTTCCTGATAAGTCAGGGTTCACCTGATGATTGGTGGTTTTCATATTGAGTCATGAACCACCTGATGAGTCCTGCTTCATCTGATCAATCATGATTAACCAGGTGAATCATGATTAACCTGATGGGTCAGGGTTCCAAAGATGAGTTATGAACAACCTGATAGGTCATGATTAACCTGGTGAGTCATGGTTCCAATCATGAGTCGTGGTTCAACTGATGAGTCATGGTTAACCTGATGAGTCATGGTTACCTGATGAGTCATGGTTCCCCTGATGAGTCATGGTTTTCATCATGAGTCATGGTTTTCCTGTTGAGTTGTGTCCCCCCTGATGAGTAATGATTAACCTGATGGTCATGATATTCTTGTGAGTTATGGTTAACGTGATGAATCAAGGTTTAACTGATACGTCATGATTAACCTGGTGAGTCATGATTAACCTGTTGAGTCATGGTTTTCCTGATGAGTTATAATTAACCGGGTGAATTACGTTTGTCCTGGTGAGTCTGAGTTTCCTGATGAGTCATGGTTTTCCTGATTGGTCATGATTTCCTGATGAGTCATGGTTTTCCTGATTGGTCATGATTTCCTGATGAGTCATGATTTTCCTGATGAGTCATAATTAACCTGGTGAGCTATTTCCTATGTTTATCTGTTGTTGTCGTTGCTAGGGTCTGAGAGAGAAACGCAATATCAAATCCTCTGTATGTCTGGTGCATACTGAAGTTTTTGACATTAAAGTAGACTTTGAACTTTGGTTTTCCTGATGTTTTCCTGATGGTTTAACTTATGAGTCACATTTTTCCTGATGAGTCATGGTTTTCCTGATGAGTCATGGTTCTTGTTTTGAGCTGAGTGACAAGGAGACAAATCATTTCACCATGGTTGAGATGAGATGTCGAGTGCGCTCAAGAGAAAAGTAAAATAAAAATCAGTCAAACTAGTCTTAACACAGACAAAACGTTAAACAAACCCAGTGTGATCCAAGTGTGAGCCCAGTTTAAATGTTCAATGTCAAGGACCAGTCTGAACCCATTCTAATAATATGAAATTCCAATCACTGCCAATACCACCAGAAAAGATCAGTCAAAACCAGTTCATCCCAGCCTACCTGTAGTCCCAGGAGTATACTCAGGTACCACGGTGGGATGTCTTCGATGGTGTAGATCATGTCTGACCCAGCCGCTTGCCCCTTCATTGGCTGTTCATTCTTTTTGCTTTCTTCCATTGGAAGGTTAACCCCAGCTGTCACATGACTCTGATTGGACAGATGAACAGACAGACATGTTCAGGTAACATCACAGAGACCAAAAAAAAGGAAACAACTGACAGTGAGAATTAAGAATTTTCATTTAAAACTGAAAAGTTATGAAAATAAAATTGATAAGAAAAATGTTTTCAACTGAGGTAAGCCAATCCATCAATCAATCTTTATTTACATAGCATCAAATCACAGCAAATGTTATCTGAAGACTCTTTACAAACAGAGCAGGTCTAGACTGTACTGTACTCAGTGTGATCTTATCTTAATCCACCATAACCCAGCCCTAACTATAAGCTTTTTCAAAAAGGAACGTAGAGAGGGTGTCTGCCTCCCAGACCCCGACTGGTAGATGATAATAAAGGAGAGGGGCCTGATAGCTGAAGTCTCTACCTTCCATACAATTTTTAGAGACCTTAGGTTCAACGAGCAGGCCTGCATGTTGGGAGTGTAGTGTTTGCAGGTGTCTGACCATTAAGAGCTTTGTAGGCCAGAAGAAGGATTTTAAATTATATTCTAGATTTTATGGGGAGCCAGTGTAGAGAAGCTAACACTGAAGAGATGTGCTCTCTTCCTAGTTCTAGTCAGTACTCGAGCTGCAGCATTAGAGACTTATATGGCAGTCTGATAAAAGGGGAATTATAGTAATCCAACCTGGAGGTAACAAATGCATGGACCAGCTTTTCTGCTATAGGCTTAGACTGCTTTGGACCAAGCGGCAACCTCCGGTCTAAAAATATGAGTCAATGCGGAAGTGTTAAAAGCTGCAGTTCATCGAGGATCCGCTTGAGGCTGGCTCCGGAAGTACCGGAAGACACATACACATGAATGGGAAAAGGCCGATCTTTACAACAGAAATAAACATGTTTACAGTCTGGTACAAAAGATGAGTGTAGTCTGGATAGCTAATTTCTCGATCTGCTCTAACTGTGGGGGGGGGGGATTTTTTTTCTAACACGGCAATTTCGAAGATATTGAGATTACAAGTCTTCAAATAAGAAGCACAGCTGCCTGTGGGAACACTGCAGCAGTTGGCTAGGAGGCTCAAACTCCGCCTCTTTACGTCACACTGGCTCCACAGAAGCAATACGGCTGCCGCCACCGATTTGTCTCAAAACAGCTCTTCAGAAACAGATGGGTGACGTCACAGATACTACGTCCATATTTTATACAGTCTATGCTTTGGACTGAGACTAATAGGGGACCTGATACACTAAGCTCCTGACTTCCCCTCTCTCTGCCTCTCTGTCTCTCACTGTATTTATCCCTTTCTCAGTAAATGTCTGCTCTCCAGTGAGTCTTGCTCTAGTAATTAATAAATAATCATCAGAATAATAATAATACTAATAAGAATAATAATAAGAATAATAATAATAAGAGTTATTATTGTTATTATTATTATATCAGAAATTATAATAACAATATCAACAACAACAATAAATATAATAATTATAACAATCACTGCTGGCTCGGGCAGTCTGATGGTTTGATGTTGTTCTGTAGTGTCAGACAGTATTAATAGATATCAGAGATTATTAGTATTAGGTTATACATCAATAGCCTGGTTTGAGTCTGCTCTCCTGAAACAGATCACAGATCATACCTACATAATGAAATATTCCGCACAGCTCTGTGTCTGTGAGGTGAAGCTGGAGAGTGGAGGGCTTTCCTTTTTCATTCAGTGATTTTTATCTACTGTTAAATAAAAAAACACAATTATCAATCAATAGTCAGTTTACCTTACTGTCTTCCTCCATGTCTGACTTCCAGGACAGTCAAGCAATGAATACTGAAGAGGGAGAGGGAGAGGGAGAGAGAGAAAGCGAGTGAGAGAGAGAAAGCGAGTGAGAGAGAGAGAGAGAGATAGAGAAAGAGAGAGAGAGAGAGATAGAGAGATAGAGAAAGAGAGAGAGAGAGAGAGAGAGAGAGAGAGAGAGAGAGAGAGAGAGAGAGAGAGAGAGAGAGAGAGAGAGAGAAAAAGGAAATTGTTTCAGGTGAAAGTCCGCAGAGATTAACTACAGATTATTAACACACACACACTCACGTCAGCATGTGACACCTGTTCAGGTGACTTATGGAAACAGCAGTTTGAGGTCAGGCTGTCCTCTAGTTATTGATTATTGATTATCACTGAGGACACGCTGTGTCTCTGGACAGGAAGCAGTACAGGTGTCAGGTGAAAGGGAAATAAAGACACGTTGGGCCTGAATAAAATGACTGTGCAGTGTCTGTGTCCTGTAAGGTTGTTTGAATAAGATCAAATCTCAACCAGCACACACAAAGGGTTAAATGCTCAACAGAGTGCCCTGCAGAACAAACAGCGTTTCTACTCTCTGTTCGAAACATTGAAAAGATCAATCATGCATAAATTTGGGGGAACGTTGTCTCCTTTGTCTACAGGTACCAGTAAAAAAGAGCTGATTCAGTAACCTCAGCACGAACAGCCACGCACAGTTAGAGAGAAAATTGTCTCCTGAGAGTCTGCGTGTACACTGCCACATTATCAATAAGACACTCACACAGGGTGATGCCTCTCAGGTTTGCAACACTTTGGCTGTATGAAAGTGCTACACAAAGAAAGACTGATATTGATTTCCCCTCCAGATAACTTAAATACAGGTGTGTAAGTAAGCCTGTTAAAGTTCTTTCCTCTCCTTATTGTTATCATAATTATTTGAATTATTAGGCACACTTTGTCCACATTTATGGAGTCGGTCTTGAAAGTTACAGAAGATTAAACTGTACAGGGTTTTTTTTTGTTGGAAGAACTGCTAGATATAAACAGTGAAATATGTGACACACATCTGTCATGAATCAACTTCACAAGAAACTGTTGAGAAGTGTCCCCTCCCCCATCCAGCCCATCATATATGAGGAGATTTGAGCTCTTAAGGTCACACAGCACAGATGCTAACAGCTCCTATTCACAGTCAGACGCAACACAAGAGCAAACTGTACAGAGCAGACAAGCCATGTGTGGTTGAACTTGAGTATGCATAACACCTTGAGACTTCACAGAGAGCAGTGATGGGTTATGATGAAACTCCATCCAGCCTCATGGAGGAATAGATTATTCTCAGCAAAACACCTTTAGCATACACTGTGGGCAATATGCAATAATCAAACAGAATCTCGTTTCACACATGCAGCCTTTTAATTGCATCTTGAAGCTTTAAACATTTCTACATTTGTCATCATAAAAAAAATAAAAAAATAAAAAATAATAATAATAATAATAATAATAGTAATAATAATAATAATAATAATAATAATAATAATAATAATAATAATAATAATAATATTAATAACAACATTTTTGTTTCCTCACATCTTTGAATCATTTATATTTCACAGAAAAAAAATCATTTAAGAAGACAAGGTGATTCAATCCATTAGGTAACGTTCAAGCACCAGAACTTTTCAGACCAGTTTAAACCAGTTCAGGCTAGTTTAAACCAATTGAGACCAGTTCAAACCAGTTGAGACCAGTTCAAACCTGTTCAGGCAGGTCAAACCTGTTCAGACCAGTTTAAACCAGTTCAGAGCAGTTCAGAACAGTTCAGACCAGACCAGTTTTAACTAGTTTTAACCAGTTCAGACCAGCTCAAACCATTTTAAACTCTGGAACAACTGAGCTGGCTTAAAAACAGTCTCAATTGGCTCTTAATGTCCAGTGGCACAAGGCAACCTCTGATTTGAAGTGCTTTAAATAAAACTGATTGATTGATTGATTGATTGATTGATTGATTGATTGATTGATTGATTGATTGATTGATTGATTGATTGACTGATTGATTGATTGATTGATTGATTGATTGATTGACTGACTGACTGACTGACTGACTTATTGAAGTGATTGATGGCCTTTCTGAGTATCACTTGTAGTTGGAAGTTTGATTTCTGTCTGCATAGAGGTTGAAATCTGAGACATTATATGTTATACTGTTAGTGTCTCAAAGATTGCAAACAGAGTTAAATATCTGATAACACTTATGTAACCGGGGATGGTTTTCCTCCTGGCAACTGTTGGCACTGTGCCAGGTTTGCCACTGCGCTGATTGTGGCAGCACAATGCTCGTCTACATATACAGGTGTGGGTAATTGCTCGGGCTATCCTTCCGCTCCTGTCCACTTCATGAGGTGGCTCAGTGTCTTGAGGTGTGTGGTTTGGCATGTGTGGATCCTTGGACTTGCAGGATTGCGGTCAGCGCATTTAATAATCTCCCATCCAGGTAAAGTGCCCTTTCTTTTTGTTTCTTTTCGTCCGTTTATTGTGTGTGCGCTCTGTGCGTATTGGTGACTTTGTATCCACCTATTGTTGTGCGGCTGGGGCTGTTGCTGCTGTGGTGAACTGGTTGCTCTGCAGGAGCATAGACTGTATAAAATATGGACATAGTATCCGTGACATCACCCATCTGTTTCTGAAGCGCTGTTTTGAGGTCAATCGTCGGCGGGAGCTATCCAGACAACACTCGTCTTTTGTACCAGGCTGTAAACATGTTTATTTCTGCTGTAAAGATCGTCTTTTTTGAATTGGTATGTATGTGGTTTCCGGAGCCAGCCTCAAGTGGACACTCGATGAACTGCAGTTATTAGCACTTCTGCATTGGACTCATATTTTTAGACTGGAGGTTGCTGCTTGTGTAGGAGGTTCTCCTGGTGTGTGGCATCTCATTTCCTGAGGTAAGTAGCTGTTACCTGCTTTTAGGTCTGTCCGTGGATCATAGCAGCAAGCCTTTCACTAGGCTCTTCCTTTAGCCTCGGCTCCGCTGCCTTTACTTCCTGCACACAAGGATATTGTCTGCGCTGCTATTTCCAGACCTTAATTCAAATATTTTGTAGCTATCTGTTTAGTTGTGGATATTTTGTTAATTATATTTTCCTTATTTGCTTGAGTGTGGATAATTCTATTTGGTTATTTTGCATTCAGTTTATTTGGTTCAGTATTTTTATTTACATGGGTGTGTTTACTTTCATTGCTTTATTTGCTTGCCCTGAGTTTGTCTGTTTGGATTTTATTTGCATAAGTTCAGTTACTTTAGAACTGCTTTATTTGGGTTTTGTTGTTTATTATATTGTGAATTTTAAAAGAAGACATGTCATTAAATAAACCTAGACTTTTGAACTGTAACCATAGACTGTATAAAATATGGACGCAGTATCAGTGACGTCAACCCTCTGTTTCTGAAGCGCTGTTTTGAGGCCAATGGGCGGCAGAAGCCATATTGCTGCTGTCGAGCAATTGTGACATAAAGAGGCGGCCTCATTAGCATACTTTGTGGTTACTGTATGAAATTTTAATTAATATCTACAGGTCTGTATATCTCTCTTCTACTGGTATTAGCATTAGTATACTGATGTAAGCTGCGTCTGTTAACATCATAGCAGTTCCACTTGGCAGATAGTGGCTATTAACAGTAATGACTCTTTAGGTAACAACTACTGAGCGGCAACTGTTTGAGCTGTGAAGACAAATTCTATTACTGACTGACAGAGAGGAAGCTAAGATATTAGCACATGGCTAAAAAAGTTGCCGAGAGGCTAAACTAACACCTGAAAGGGAAACTGCTTCTGTTTCAGGTGTAGAAAAAGAAACAAGAACCCTTGTACCTACCTTCTGTGGACCTGTATTCTTTGGGGCTGTGTTCTGTAGGACCTGGACTTTGTTGGATCCAGACTCTGTGGAATCTCTTGATCCTCAGTCTCGCCTTTGTCTAGCGTTAGCCTCATGCTACATTAAAAAGAATTGAGAGAGGCATATCTTAGACCCCCTTCCTTCCTTCTCAAAGGGTTGAAAGAAGGAAGGTAAACACAAACAAAAAGAAAAGGGGGGGGGTATATGAAGATACACAGTGTTGCTAACCAGTGGTCTGACATCCTCTGGACCACAGTGAAAATATGTCTCCCTTTGGCTGGCACCTGCATTTGGGCCATGACCACAACAAAGGGTGTAAGATCCAAAGTGGGTCCAATAGGGGATTTCCTGGATGGTAATACCCTCATGTCAACCCTAAGGTTCTGGCTGTGCTGGAAAATGGGACCTTTGAGGGAGTGGGGCTGTCATTTGGTCCTCTAGTTGTGTAGTGTGACCCCCACACCATTGCTTCATGGTGTTCATGGCAGTCACATCAGCAGTGCATAATAATGTACTATGGGAGATCACCTTCACCATTACTATATAACTGATGCTCAGAAATCTCATATTATTTAAAGGTGATATATCACGCTTTTTTCATCAATATATATTGGTCTAAGAGGTCCCCAAAACATGTCTTTAAATTTTATGCTCAAAAAAACACTTTGAAATCAGATTTTGGCATGCCTGAAAACCCCTCTTCTTCAGTCCTCCTCAGAACACTCTGTTTTCCCTCTGACCACGCCCCCTCAGGAAGTGGATTTCCCCTCGGCTCTCCAGCACGTTGATCTAATGTTTACATGTTGGCTGAATATACACGGCTGCTCACAGATCGCGTTACTTCAACCCTCTGAATCTGATCCAGAATCTGATCCTGACGGAGAGGCGCCTGCAGCAGGACCTTTCTGAACGATTGGTCACAGATTTAGCATTTCTTGTTGTTTTATTTGTCAGTATGTCAACGTGTGTCTTGGTACACAGCTACGAACATGTAGCTATGTGGCTATGCTAACTAGCGCTAGCACTTATCCATGATAAGTAAAAATCATCCACTAGATCTTCAAATCTGCAGACGTGGGGAGTAAAACCAACCTCTGCCAGAAAGGCAGCAGGACCTTTCTGAAGGATTGGTCACAGATTCTGTGTTACTTGTTGTTTTATTTGTCAGTATGTAGACATGTGTCTTGGTACACAGCTACAGCTACAGCTACAGCTACAGCTACTACTACAGCTACTACAGCTACGCCATGTAGCTATGTGGCCATGCTAACTAGCACTAGCACTTTTCGATGACAAATAAAAATCCTCCACTAGATCTTCAAATCTGCAGATGTGGGGAGTAAAACCGACCTTTGTGTTTATTAAGACAGCATACAACTAGCATGCCTCCCTCCTAAGCTCCTTGTTAGTACACATCAAGCGGCAGCCTCCGGTCTACAAATATGAGTCAATGCGGAAGTGTTAAAAGCTGCAGTTCATCGAGGATCCGCTTGAGGCTGTCAAGTCACATACACATTAATGGGGAAAAGACAATCTTTGCAGCATTAATAAACATGTTTACAGCCTGGTACAAAAGATGAGTGTAGTCTGAATAGCTAATTTCTCGACGTCCTCTCACTGTGAGGGGGATGAATTATTTTCTAATTCGGCAATTTCAAAGATATTGAGATTACCAGTCTTCCAATGAGAGGTACAGCTGCCTGTGGGAACACTGCAGCTGTTGGCTAGGAGGCTCAAAGCCCGCCTCTTTACGTCACACTGGCTCGACAGAAGCAATATGGCTGCCGCAGCCAATTGGTCTCAAAACAGCTCTTCAGAAACAGATGGGTGACGTCACGGATACTACGTCCATATTTTTTACAGTCTATGGTACACGTGTGTGCAGGGAATGAAAAACAGAGGAGTTGAGTTGTATTTTATACAGTCTATGGGCTGAACAAGCTCCGAGCTCTGACTCCATGACAGACCGGATATTGTTGTGACGTAACAAAAACACAGAAGTCTGAAACGGCTCGTTTCACACACATTTACAGAAAGGTGGAGAAATCAGAACAGGGGAAGAATGGATTTTTTTCATTCTCGGGGGAATTGTAGACATGCCAGGGAAACATATTTCAGGTAGAGAACCATTAAAAAGTCGATTTTGCATGATCTGTCACCTTTAAGTCTTTGTATTTAAATATATATATATATTTTTTTTTCATCATTATAATTGTTATTAATACCATTGCTTTATGTATATTGCTTTATTAATTTCTATGCAGGTTAAGTGTGTGTATGTGTATGTTCATGTGTATAAGGTGCATTTGTGTACGTGTTTGTACATGTGTGTATTCATTCATGTGTGTACATGTACGCATATGTGTATGTGTATGTATATATGTGTATATATGTGTGTGTATACATACACATATGTTTGTTTAAATATGCATTTATGTATGTGGATATATGTATATATACACACACATATCTCTTTCTTGTTCAGTTTTGAATTGTCAATTATCCAATTGCCCCAATTTTTTTTTTCCTTTCCTGTTCCCAGCCACTCTTAAAGTTTCTGAACATTAACTTCATGATTTGACAGAAACACTATAATTGAAGACACAACTTACATCAGTCATCATTACATTGATTGCATGCCGTCAGCACCCTATCTGTATACTTGCTGTTAATGTTGCTGCTGTTCTTTGTCATGTGTTGTGTGTAACTTTGTTAACTGTCCTTTTACTTATTTGTTAGTCATGAAAATCCCCAATTAAAAAAAAATAATAATAATGCATTTCAAAGCAAAAGCACACTGTTCTTTTTTTCTGTGAAGAGACTCTTCTCCTTTCCATACAACGCTTTTATTCTGAAGTTCTGTCCAGGACAGTTTTGGTAAAGGAAGTGACTGGCTGAGCTTGTCATCTGAGTCTAAACTTTTGTTGCAAAAAGTTTTTAAATCCTGTTGGCTGCAGATGAACTATGATGATTTTGGGAAATGTTTTCTCTTTTGTGATTGCCCTATCAGGCCTCCAGACGACCTGTCTGCACTTCTCTCTGCCCGGCTGGTGTCTGTGTGTAAACTAACACCTGAAAGCATCCCCTCAGATGGAAAACAAACAAGGGTTGTACATAAAACATAATACAGTCATAATTTATATGCGTACATCATTTTACTGATCAAAGAACATATGTTGATTCAAGTATGATCTTCCTGTGTTCAGTGTCTCTAAGGTATCTTATATGTAAATGAAGGACCCGTTTCTAATGTAAATTAGTTAGTTTTCTAAAACTCCAGGGACCTGTCATACAGGTGTGTCAAACAGCCTGTTCAGGATGGCTGAGGCACACAGGTAGTCGGTCATCTCTCAACCAAAGGGTTTGGGATTTGAAACTCCCGCTGTACACATGCCAAAGTGTCCTTCGGCAAGACACTGAACCACAGACTGCCCCCTAGTGGTAGAACAGTCTTCCTCCACTGAATGCCATTGTTCTATATCTAAGCTAGACCTACATGCCCTGACAGATATATAGATAGGGCGGAGCCTCATGACCACATGTGCTAAAGTATTACTGTGTAATGCGGTACACGATGTGTTCGGGTGCAATAGTTCAGTCTGTTTAACAGAGCTGTGAGTCTGCCCCCTGCAGAAGAACCCTTGTTCTGTCAGAGAAGTAAAGAAACATGAACAAACATCTGATTGCTGATTGGATGATGCATATAAAAACATGTGATGTCACTGATCTGAGCCTGGTATCCATGGAAACGTTTAATGATCATATTAAATCTGATTGATGCGTTTCCTTGTCAGTATAAATATAAACTCTTCAATTATTGATAATTTATGTCCATCGGCAGTCAGCTGGCCTGACTCCGCCCACCGCCTCTCGGCCAATCAGGGAGTAGGATTCTCAATGTCAGCAGCTCTTCAGAGTCGTGCTGCAGAAAGAGAGAGAGAGAGATGTGTCACTGATGATGTTATCAGTCATGGTCATAATGCTGCATTCATGTGCTCCTCGGATGGTCCCAGTTTCTGAGTTAGTTTCTCACAACAATGTGTACGCTCTGAAAAAATTAACAATGCATTATGTTGATGTGCAATACGTGAATTAATAAAATATTTCCCTACATTAACAAAACATTGTTTGCTGCCATGATGACAGTGAATATGTCGTCATGTCTGCACCAGATTCTCTCTTCAGTTTCCGAGTCGTTTGGATCTGAGCAGACATTCACGTACATCTCTCGGAAACACTGATTTGTCTGACCCAAATCACACTGATCTCGCCATTGATTGAGGAGGAGTCTGATGATGTCATCACATGGAGGTCACATGACAAACAGGCTTTAGATAGATAATCAGCTGTTTTTTGTTCCGATCAATATTAAATAATGCATCAATGAAAGTTGAATTATAAATTATAGTAATGTTGTCTTGTCTGATGTGGTCTGCTAAAAACAGCTGTTATGGATTATTTGCATTTAAGTTTAAAGTTTGCAAAGTGTAAGTGTAATATTTCAATATGTATATATAGTATAGCTATCAGCTGTTGACTATTTTAATCCGTCTTCACAGGTGAATTTTCCAGTATTTATCCATCTAGTTTTGGTCTAGTCAAACCTTTTGGTCCTATCTTAGTTGAGTTACAGTCATTGTAGTCACTACTTTTACGCAAAATGATTCTCTCTTTCAACTAATTCATCAGATAATCGCATTCTAGTATGAAGGGTGTGCGTTTAAATCTGTAAGGCACTTTTTCACTATGAACACTTTTACCCGAGAAGTATCTGGATTCTGGTCAATAGTTGGATCATCTAGCCTAAACTCTCCCACAGTACACTGTGTACAATGACAAAGGTATACAGAGGCAGTTTTTACCCACCAAGCATAAGTTGTAGAATTCTAACTTTGGTCTTCTGCACAGCCAAATATTGAATATTGTCTTCATTAATGTTAAATATTTTTCACCAGTTAGTACTTAATAATATATTAAAGTATTCAGAGAGTACCTAATAATACATTCCAGTATTTAGTCAGAACCTACTGATATATTCCAGTACTTACTAATACATTCCAGTATTTAGTCAGTAACTAATAATACATTCCAGTATTTGCCAGTAACTGTGTATATGATTCAATATTAGTCAGCCTGACTCACTGTTTCAGTTTTTGGTCAGGCCTCTGATAAATTGCCAAGTAAGTAGTCAGGTCCTCATATTTCAGTAATTAGTTAGTTGTACTTGACCAGTACCTTTTATTTTTATGTTCGGTCAATGCCTTAATTATTTGTATTTCAGTAAATAGTCGGAACTTGATTGTATACATCAGTGCTTAGTTGGTACCTGAAATTGTACTCCAGTATTTAGATGGTACCTGAATAAATACCTGACATTAGATTTCAGTAGTCAGTACCAGCTGGTATTTTCCCACTCTTGACATCTGAGGTGTTTTTACCCAAAATCAGCAGCATGTTGTGTTAAATGATTATATGAGAGCCAGTTAATAATTATATATATATATATATATATATATATATATATATATATATTTTTTTTTTTTTTTTTTTTTTTTTTTCCAAATATATATTTCTAACGATTCAGTTTAAAGCTGACCAACTCATCCAGCGTCAGTCTGAATGTTCCAAATCTCAGTCCAGGTCTGACGATAAAAACATTTAATTGCTGCCAATTTCTGGATAAAAACAGCTTGAGGACCCATTTACCAAACATCTGTTTGCAGGTGAGAAAATCTGACAGCCTGTGTGCCACCGAGCAAAAGCACCATTGTGACTCTGACTGAACCCCCCACAGAAGAAGAAAAGTTTAAATGATGACGATTCAGAGAAAAGTTTGACAGTTTTTTTAATAGATTTAAAACATGAGAAAAAAGAACATGTACACAGGTCAGACCATTATTTTGTCCAAACAGCTTTAGTTCAGGATCTCTGATCTGCAAACAGACGGTAAAAAGAGTCTGACAGCTGAAACTACAAACAGCAGAGAGGGAAAATCACCTTCATCACCATCATAATCATGAGAGCAGAGCAGCTGTCTAACAGTCAGTGTTTCCTACCTGTCCTACCTGTCAGCATCATGTCGACAAACTGAGGCTTAAAAGTCTCTGACAGAGTGAGACATCGCATTAAAACATCTTTGAGCTTCAGTTAAAAATCTGAATAACTGATCAGAGTATAATCTGCTGTCAAACATGATCACGACCATCACGTGATGGTCACGACTATCACCTGACAATCACGTGACCATATCTGGGCCCTGTGTAGGACTCAAGCTTCAGTTTAGACAACAATATGATTTTCACAGTTTCTTATTTTAATCGAGAAGCAAACCAAACTTTGTCCTTCGACAGTACCCAAAGTACAAATGAGAAGTGACACGTCAGCCAGTCAGCGTTCCAGGTCACCGCAACACAAAAACAAAAAATAAACACAGACATTTTTAAGAGACGTGCCAAAACACAAATATTGAGGACCACAGAACGGTAGTTTTAAAGATTATGCTCAATGAGAGAAATAATATGGCTGACAGCAATGGTAAGCCTAGCTTAGCATTGATTTGCTCTAGTAAAGCATAAATTCTTATTTTTTAATTAATGATGTCGATGTGACAGCAAGATCTATCAGCACTGTCAGCCAATCAACTGTCAGAGGAATTATGCAGAGAAAGTGGATCCTACATTTCCCACGATGCACTCTGCACAGTCTGATGAACACCTTCAGTTTACTGTAGGTGTGGTCTGATGACATTGTTATGACATCATCAATGTCAGTAAACTGATGGGAGTGTATTATGGTTAATAATAACGTAACGGTGAGGGAACAGCTGTTGCTGGCTGACACCTACTTTAAACTAAGCCCCGCCCACTGCCCCCCTGAACACTGACGGGTAACTCAGAAGCTCTGCCCCTTCCTCAAAACAGGAAGATCAGAACAGGAGACAGAAACAATGTCTGTATATCTGCATCAGTCTCTGACAGACAAGTATCAATCTAGGAAAAGGGGTGGGGCTTGTCTGATGGGGACGGGACTTATCTGGAGGGGGTAGGATAGGGAGTTGCTAGCAGTGAAAGCCAATGCTACGTCTCAAACTGTGTGAGCAGTGCTCGGACTTCTGGTGTAAGCTGTTTGGCTGCACTAGCAGCCTCGGCAATGGCCCGGCGGTACGGCCCCTTCCTCTTCCTGTCAAAGCGAGACTGGAAGCTTTCCAGGAAGGGAGACAGCTGGCCGAGCGGCAGAAAGGAAGTAGTGGGTGAGCCGAACCAGGAGACCCGCGCCTCCTGCCGCACTGCCAGCCCCGTGTCGCCGCGCCTCGCCACCGTGATTCCAAGGATACGCGCCGGCCACCAGGGGAAGCCGTAGATCTTGGCCCAGACGATGTCGCCAACACACACGATACGGCCGTCAGGGAGTGACCACTTGGACACAAGCTTCGAGAAGACGGAGGAGGACGATGAAGACGAGGAGGAGGAGGAGGACGTGGATGATTTCTACGCCTTTTCAGTTCACCACCCTCCTCATCCTCCTCATCACCGCCGGCCTGCGTCTCCTCACACTCAGCCCTGAGAAGAGGGGCAGCAGGGGAGGAAGAGGAGGGGCACTGAGGACCCAAAAGGGAGGAGGAGGAGGAAGAGGAGGAAGAGGAGGGCGGGTCTCCTGGGGGTGGGAGGTCAAAGGTCTCTGTCGAGCTGCACTCTGAGTGGCAGGAGTCCAGGGAGGAGGAGGAGGAGGGAGGGGGAGGCTCCTCCACCTGCCCTTCATCTCCACCTCTTACCTGTTCTGCCTCCTTCTCCTCAGGGAGGTTGAGGCCATGTGTCTCCATGGAAACATACTTAGGGGGGGGGCATGATGGTGTGGAAGGGGTGTGGGTGGTAGTTAAGGCTGTGGGGGCGGAGTTTAGAGCAGGTTTGGGAGGTGATGTGCGAACACTCTGTTTAGGAGGGGAGGAGGGCGGATCCTGGCCCTCGTCAGTACGGTACCTTTGTGGTTTTATGCGCATTCTGGGTGGGAGCGGCGAGTTGGCAGGAGTGCCACCCAGGTTCTGCAGGCGGCGTGTGAAGTGGACCTTCTGTTTGTGGTTCTGAAGGGCAGCAGCTCTGGTCACAGCCTTGGTGCAGTCCTGGTCCTGGTCCTGGCTCTGGTTCTGAGTCTGACCCTGGTTCTGGTCTTTGGGTTGGCGTTGAGGTGTGGGCAGCTTGTTGAGGACGGGGCAAGCTTTGGAGCGGTCCATGGCAGTACGTTTGTTCAGAACCTTCTTAGAGTTCAGACACATGCGGCTGGACGAAGATGAGGCCATGCCCTTCAGCACACGGCGAGATGAGGATGAGGATGTGGATGTGGATGACAGCCGTATCCCTGATGATGAGCGGCGGTCTGGGGCTGGACGTCCTCCTTTGTCATCACTCCTCAATCGTTTCACCTCTGAGGACATCGGTGCCTCTGTTTGTCTCCTCCGCCGGGATGCCTCCTCGCCTCTCAGGTCAATTGTACCCCTCCTTGCCTCCCTGTGCCCACCTGATGCCACCACACCTTTGCACTTGTCACAGAGCACCTGGCGGGGACGGAGCTTGATGGCATTCATGATGGAGGTTGGTTCCTCACAGCGATAGCGCCGCTTCGGCCTCTTGATCTTGCGTGGCAGCGGCTGAGGTAAAGCCTGGTTGTACGTGTCCCTGATGAACAGAGGAGGGGGATATGGCGCCCCCTCCTGAAAAAGTGGCGGTGGCTTGGAGGTCCATGGGTGAGGAGGGGGCGTAGTGGCAGGGCTGACCTCTTCCTGTTTGGTGGAACGGTCGTCATTGGCAATCGGCAGCGACGGCACAGAGAGCTGAGGTCGACTTCTGTCATCTCGTCTGGGAAACATAGTGATTGGAATACCGTACGGTCCAAACCTACACACAAAAACACACAAAAACATACAAACACACACAAACACACACACAGACAAAAAGGTTGAACATTTTAAGGACTCAAATTATTTTTTTTTAAATAACAAAAGTTTTTTAAAAATCTGGTTTTCAGAATGACAAAATGGCCTTATTCTAACAGATGTTAGCTGATGTCAAACTTGTTGAATAAGAGCTGTGTCCTGACTGTTTAACAGATAATCCATGATTTAGTTATTAAAGTTGTTGGCTGTGTTTAATTCTTGACTCTGATTGGCCAATACTCCACAGCAAGAGTTTTCCATGTATTTACAACTAAGAGTTACTGAGCTGGTTGTGCGAGAAGAAAATGAGAACAGGAACAAGTTACAGGGGAAAGAACCGGAGTGTTTATTCTGCCCGTCGTCCACAACAACATCATACACACCTGCTATTTACTTGATTTTTCTTTCTTTACTTTCTTCTATCTTTTTCTGTATGTGTGTGTACTTTTCAAAAGAAGAAGCTGTGATTCTCTTGATTTAGCAGCGTGTAAAAGTAGTCTTCTCTCAGCCCACCGCAAATGCGTCTCTCCCGGTGTTACGGTTTTAAAAGTGACCCTGTAAACTGGAGACCTTCAGCTGAATGTAACAGTGTTTGTGGAGTTTACACAGCTGTTGAAACACATAGGGAGTTTTAAGATTAAATATCCTCATCAGATATTTAATGATTGTCCAAAGACGTTTATGAGGGATGCATCCGGCTGAAAGTCAGCAGTTAACAGGGTCGCTGTTTAAACCAAAACACCGGCCGATCTCTTCCACGGCTTTTAGAGTAAAAATAATTTTAAAGCCGTGTTGAAACGTCTTTGCTACTCGCGCTTATCTCTTCTCACGTTCTGATTCCGTTAATCTATCTGTGATGAAATATAGCACCATCTAAAACAGCGCGAGATGAGCCTCTTCCATGCTAACAGGCTAACTGTTGTGATACCTGCCGGGCCGTCTTCTTCTGTGGTGTCATCTTTGATGAATGGCATTCGTCTTTGACTTACTGCCCTCTACTGGTCTGGTGGTGTAGTGCATTTACTTTGTTTTTTCTCCATGCGTCACTGGCCTGGTTTGCACAATCTACCCTGGGCTTCGGCCCCGCGGTCGACACGCAGACAACAATGGGGGGCACAGAACCTTTTAGTTCAGGGTGAAGTAGTTCTGGGGATGAAAGACCCCAGAACTCTTGGTCGAAATGCACCTTTAGTGTTTGGGTCTCGACTCACCCTGCTGGGTTCTCCATAACACAACCACCTGCTAACCATACATTATCCCTTACTGATCCTCTCTTTCTTTACTCTCTTCTTTCACCACTGTCAGTAAAGGTACTGTTGTAGTCATCTTGTCTTGGTTCGGACAGACCTACATATATCGTCCTGAGCAGTCCTATCTATTATGATTGAGCAGAAGGAAAACATCCCTTTCTAAAAAAGAGTTTACTGTAATGTTACGGCATTACTGAGTGACCGACCCCCTACACACAAGCAGGCGTGGATGGAGACGACAGAAGGAGAGGCTGTGCGTGTGCCACATCTGGACCAGAGAGGTCCATACACTAGTCAATGGGTATGTTTCTAGAAGCATGAAGACTTAATTTGTAGATCACCAAGCTGAAGAACACTCAGCGTGTCAACTCTGCACAGCTCACAAACAAACAGAGAAAAAAGTTAGATGTCTTTACACTCATTAAAGACACATTTAACCCACAGATCTGGATAAAGGTAGAGGTCCATATACAAAAAGCTAAATGCGGCTGCACTGCCTGAAATGAGCTGAACAAAGCTGCCAAAGTTTACTTGAGTTTGAGTAAAGACCCTGTTTCAAGCAGCATAACAAACAGAAACAACAGCAGCTTTGTTTTACACATTCAAGCAAGCTGTATTTTTAGCTTTTAATCGGTTCATAAAATTCTGAAATAAGACGTGTAGCTGAACCTGTGGCTTCAGCATATTTTTAAAATAAAGTTCAGTGAACAAACTCTCTCACAAATGAGACTTGTTGCTTTGTGGGGCTTTGTAAACTACAGAACAGAGTTCTTGTTGTTCGTCATTTTTCTTTAAAAGCAAACCTCAAACAGAGAAGTCTTCCTGTGCTGACTCTCAGGGTGAGGGCTCAGTGACACAGCCGGGGGCTCGGTCAGACTACAACATAAAAGACATAGCGGACACAGGGCTTCAGTCTGCTCCAATCCTGCTCCAGAACTGCAGGGCAGTGTCAGTACATCAGAATGAATACATTAAATATCATACACCTGTCTCTCTTCCTCAGAGCTGTGACCTGCGCTCTGATTAGTCAGTGGGCGGAGTCTTCCAGAGGATGATCTCTGATGTTACCTGCCCTGGAGCAGGTCAGGTGTTCAGCATCTGTTACCATGGTGATCTACTCCAGTAAGACGTGAACCACCTTCATGGTCCTGAGGACAGAGTTAACCCCGAGGCCGCTCCAGGTACAGAGCTCAGGTGTGTGTGTGTGTGTGTGTGTGTGTGTGTGTGTGTGTGTGTGTGTGTTCAGATCAGCAGGTGTTGACGTCATGCGTGTTTTAATAAAGTTTACCGTTTTGAAACGTCCATCAGAACCCCGGAGAACACCTTTTCCCCCAACCGGAACGACACCACCAGCGCGTCATCGATCACGTGGTCCAGGGAGACCCGAACCTCAGACCCGGGACTCAGGTCCTGCACGGAGCCGAGCTGTGGAACACAGGGACCAGGTTCTGGTCTGGTCTCGGTCTGGGAGGTGCTGGGGGACCGACAGGGCGAGGAGGAGTCCTGCAGGCCGCGGCACAGCAGCTCCTCGGACCCCGGCTCCGGGTTCGGACAGTCCGGGACCGACAGCACCACGTTCTCAACGGATCCGGGCCTAGGCTCGGGTTGGACCAGGGTCTTGTAGCCCCTGTCCCGCCCTGCGACCTCGGCCCGGTTCGAGGTCCCGTTGGTAGTCGGTTCCGCCGGTTCCTGCAGCGACAGTCCGGCCTCAGTAACGGGCGGCGGGGCCGGGAATGAGTGCAGGAATACGGCAGAGGGCTGTGGGTCTACCAGGAGGCTACAGGAGACGTTCCCGCCGCCCTCTGGGTCTCCCGGTAATCCGAGAGAAAACTGGTCCGTGCCGACCCGGTCCCCCGGGACGTTCTGGATCAGGTCCTCTGTATCAGAGAGCTCCCTTCCCGCCGCGGGCTGCAGCTCCGGCCTGACATGGCGGCGCTCCTCCTCGTCCCCACCATCGTCCACCCGAGGCACGACCAGCTCCTCAGCCGGGCCAGATTCACGTACCCCATAGCCTTCTTCCGGGCGTCCTAGTAGTGCGGTACCGAGCTGGCCGGGTTCTAGAGGGCCCTCTCCGTCCGTCCCCGCAGGTATTGTTGTTGTAGGACCCGCCGCAGCTCCTGGCTCTGCAGCCACGGCCGCCATTTTCTTCCGCTGTGCTGCCGAGCAGCGGCTGGCCCCGCCCCCCAGAGCACTGCGAGCTGCGCACGCGCACTGTGAGTGGCTGCTACTCCTGCCACTCATAGTAAACAGGAGAGCGTCGTCTCTGATTGGACAGATATGTTTGAGGCTTTAGGGCGCGAGTCCTCCGCCACTAGGGGGAGTTAACCTTTCCAAGCAGGAAAACCTCAGGAGTAACAGATGAACCCGAACAATCAATACCTAAGTAATTACACCCGACTGATCAATATTTTATTAATCAATATTAGATTGATTAACTGCTGATCGGGGTTTAAAGCAGCTCAAACTGATGTAATGAAGATTATAATAAAATAATGACATTAAACTGAATTTTAATGCTGTTCTCCCAATGTGTGTGTGAGTGTTTTTGTGTTAGTGTGCGTGTGTGTGTGCTCGCACATGTGTGGGAAAGAGAGTGTGTGCGTGTGTGATGTTTTGATGTTTCAGAGGTTGAGATAATGTCGTGAGGATCCAAGATAGCGGAGTGAGAGGCAACTTTCTTGCAGGCTTAGCAGAAACAAGGACTTTTAGTCCTAGAACTACGATAACCACAAGTGCAACAACCCTTTTTTAGTTTAAAGGTGACATATCATGCAAAATTGACTTTTTAATGGTTCTCTACCTGAAATATGTTTCCCTGGCATGTCTACAAACGCCCCGAGAATGAAAAAAATCCATTCTGCCCCTGTTTTGATTTCTACACCTTTCTGTAAATGTGTGAAACGAGCCGTTTCAGACTTCCGTGTTTTTGTTACGTAACAACAATATCCGGTCTGTCACGGAGTCAGAGCTCGGAGCTTGTTCAGCCCATAGACTGTATAAAATAATACTGAATCCCTCCCCCGTTTTTCATTACCTGCACACATGTGTGCTAACAAGGAGCTTAGGAGGGAGGCATGCTAGTTGTAGGCTGTTAATAAACACAAAGGTTGGTTTTACTCCCCACTTCTGCAGATTTGAAGATCTAGTGAATGATTTTTATTTGTCATGGATAAGTGCTAGCGCTAGTTAGCATAGCCACATAGCTACATGTTCGTAGCTGTGTACCAAGACACACGTCGACATACTGATAAATAAAACAACAAGAAACACTAAATCTGTGACCAATCCTTCAGAAAGGTCCTGCTACAGGCGCCTCTCCGTCAGGATCAGATTCTGGATCAGATTCAGAGGGTTGAAGTAACGCTATCTGTGAGCAGCCGTGTATATTCAGCCAACATGTAAACATTAGATCAACCTTCCTGAGGGGGCGTGGTCAGAGAGAAAACAGAGTGTTCTGAGGAGGACTGAAGAAGAGGGTTCTTCAGGCATGCCAAAATCTGATTTCAAAGTGTTTTTTTGAGCATAAACTTTAAAGATTGGTTTTGGGGACCTCTTACACCAATATATATTGATGAAAAAAGCGTGATATGTCACCTTTAAAGCTGCTGTTGGTAGTCACAGAGTAAACATCTGTTCAGAGAGAGGGTCTTTGAATGTCAACACTAACCCTCCCAACCAGATTTCCTCTTAGCCCCCCAACACAGATCGGCATGTGCATTCATGATAGTGCCGGACTCATAACCAATCGGAGGACGTATTAGGGGCCGCCCCTTAACCAATCAAGACAGAGGATTGGAGATTAGCTATGATTGATCCGTCATAACGAGAATGAGGGGAATAATAACATTGCTTGATACAAAGGCATTGGAAAACCCAGAGATTTCACAATAGTCTCAAATTACTCCACTTACCGATGAGTACAGATGGGCATTATGATCTTTGCTTCAAACCCAGCAGAAAAACACCATTCCTACCAACAGCAGCTTTAAGTCTAAAACGCTGTCCTTTGGCTCTCGATTGCATCACAAATTGTATACTTTTTTTGTGATCCAAGGGACATCTGAAGAACGGGTAACTTGCAAACATGACTGACCATGACTACAGCTTAAAAGTCCTCCAAGAGGCGTGTGATGAGAGTGACATTGAAGACATAGAAGTGGTCTACCCTAGACTCTAAGGGTTGCAGGAGAAAGCTACCCCAAAAAGCCGAAAGATTGACAAACAGACAGTGATTCTAAAAAACTTTGAAAAACGTATCGTAGCAAATAGAAAGGCCATAACAGAGAACAAAGAAGAGATGGTTGTGCCTGGAAAAAGAAGCAATGACACAAAAAAAAAACAAATTCCCTTAAAAATGACTGTCAGGAGCATGCCAGTTATAAAAGAAAATCGAATCTGAGACTGACTGGATTACCCATCATTGGGATCCTCACGAGAGTGGTGGCGGTGTCAGAGACGGTGGACACTGTCCACTGACTAGGAAGGAAAAACGACGCAGCTACCACCAACAAAGGGCATCCACCATCTAGTTTGGGATGAGGACTGTCCGAGATGATGTTTGGAAAAGATAGAGAGAATGTAGAATGAAATGTTATTTGACCCTAAACCCTGATTATAAATTATCTGAATATCTGTGCAGTGTTAGAGATACAAAACAAAGATGTATCCTGACCAAATACAGGCTGAGTGACCACCAGCTAGCTGTAGAGACAGGGAGACACAGGCAGACATGGCTGCCCAGAGAGGAGCGTCTATGTGCCCACTGCTCTACAGGGGACATAGAGACAGAGATGCACTTCCTCCTCCACTGTAGCAAGTTCTCTTTACTAAGAGATTCCCACTACAGGGAAATTACTAAAATAGTAACAATCTTCCCAACATTAACCCCAGAAGAGAAACTGTCAGTTCTCCAGGGGGAAGGGTCAGCAGCTCCTCTGGCTGCTAAATATGTGTCTGCCTGTCACAGCCTGAGGGACGCACCATCCCATAATATTTGATTTTGTGAGGACATTGAGATATGCTGTATGGATGACACCATTGTTCATTAATGTGTATAAAATATGTATATAATGAATATATATGTAATGAATATAATATGTAATGAATATATATGTAATGAATATATATGTAATGAATATAATATGTAATGAATATAATATGTAATGAATATATACGTAATGTATGTGTATGAATCTTATGTGCTTTGGCAACAACATGTCTTTGTTCATGCCAATAAAGCAAATTGAATTGAATTGAATTGAGAAGCGAGGGTGTATAGTGAGATGCATATACGCTTCATGGAAGACTTTCTAAAGAAGACAGGCTGTGGCCACTGGTGCAAGAGGCAAGGAGAAAAGGGAAACGAGCACTTCTGACAGAAGGCTTTGCACTGATTAACAACCAACAGGTAGACCCATAATAAACAACGTCATAAGAAAGAAAGAAAGGTACTTTATTAATCAATCAATTCAATTTGGGTTTTTATATACATACAAATGCACACACATGCAGTGAACATGCTTAGGGAGAGATGTCAGAGTGAGGATACTGCCGACAACCAGCGCTCCCCGAGCAGTTAGGGGTTTGGTGCCTTGCTCAAGGGCACCTCGGCAGTGCCCAGGCAAGTGAACCAGCACCTCTCCAGCCACCAGTCCACTTGCCAAACTTTGTCCATACTGGGACTCGAACCGGTGACCCTTTGGTTCTCAAGCCAAGTCCCTATGGGCTGAGCTACTGCCACCCCAGGTTTTACATGTGTCCTGATACATGTTTTAGTTAATCATTTGATGTACAGTTCAGTTTGTGATGATTGTTTTCACAAAATGTTTAAAAGAATTCATTAGAGGACAAATGCTACTCATTATATTCCAAGCGCTTTTCCAAAGGTAATTTAATTTTCTAAATTTTATCTTTAATTTCTTTAAATACATGGGGGCTGAAAAATAACGTGAAACGTAAGGCAACTTTTATTTTCTGTAAGGAGCAAAAGGTTGATATAATTTTCTTGCAAGAGACTCATTCAGTGGAAACACTCAAAGTTTTGGAAGCAGCAATGGGGACTCTGTTCTCTTCAGTCATGGAACTTCACATTCAGCTGGAGTGATGATTTTGTTCAACAGCTTTTCTGGTAAGATAATTGACCACATACGTGATTCTGATGGACAGAATCCATACTTCTAATGGTAGTAATAGAGTTTAATTATGTCAATTATATTTGTATATGGATATAATAAAAAAAAACACATAACAAATATTCCTTTCACACCTGAGAAGGATGGCTGTGGATTGGATGGTAACTTTTAATTGCACAATCTGCTACCATGCACTACAACCACTTTATTCACCCAATATAAGTTACCTCATTCAGCTGTTATTTTATTTACTGTGTATTTCTGTTCTGTGACCACTTAACCCACTTTATTTATTCAGTATTATTATTATTATTATTATTATTTTTACACACTGTTTACATATTTTTTTTTCCAGTTGTACTTTATTTCTTGATGCACTGTGTTCATTCGACCCCTTTACCCACCCAGTATTACTCCCTTATTCTTTCTGTTGTTAAATATGTTTACCTCAGTTAATTTATTCTCCATCCAACGACAACCATGGCACATTTCCCACACTTCTTTTTCAATTTTAATTTTCAATTTATATTTTGGGATATATGGATGTACGTTTGTGTGAACGTGATAATGTATATGCAGTATTGCTGCTGTGCAGTTATTGACCTAACCTTGTTCTTAAACCACTGCTCTCTGGCCTTTTAATTGCCCCCTGGGGATAAATAGTGTATTTTGAATTGAATTGAATTGAATTGAATTGAATTGAATTGAATTGAATTGAACTGAACTTAATTCAATTCAATTCAATTCAATTCAATTCAATTCAATTCAATTTAATTTAATTTAATTTAATTTAATTTAATTTAATTTAATCTAATCTTATTTGACTTATAAAATCCTAATGGGAGGTGATTTTGATTTGGTTCCTGACCTCTGGTTAGATTGTCTTCCTTCGAGAGGGAAATGTCATTATTATGAAGAAACCATAACTAAACTTATCTCTGTATTGAATCTTACTGACTGCTGGAGAATGAAAAATCCAAATATTACTCAATAACCATGGTTTAATCCTGCTAAAAATGGTCAGTGCTCAAGTTAAATTACTGGTTAATCTCAAACAGCTTAATCGATAATGTATATAAATGTGAAATCTCAGGATCACCTTTAACCAACCACTGTGTGGTCACTCTGTTTATCACTTTTAATAATTCTAAGTCTAAACTTAAACCTTTATGGAAATTTAATAATAATCTTCTAGAAAATACTGACTTTTGCAAAGAAATTAAAGAATTGGTTCGAGAAATCTCTGAAATCGACACCTTTGAGCAGATGGGAATGGTTTAAATTTAAATCAAAGGAATCTGCAATTAAAATAGGCAAACATGTCAATAGACTGAGAAAACAAAAAAAAACTGTTTAATAAAAGAGATTAATCTATTATGTCATAAACCTGATTTACCAATGGAGGAACTTATCAAATTGAACAGCCTTCAAACTGAGTAAGATAACTTTTATTTAGAAAACGCAAAAGGACCTTTTGTTAGATCAAGAGCTAAATGGCTTGAGGAAGATGAAAAAATTCTTCATACTTCTTTCATTTGGAAAAACAAAGGCAAAACGTTACTTGTTAAAGATGTTTATATAGATAATGAAGGTAATGGCAATGAAGAAATTCGAGATTTTTATAAGAACTTGTTTAAATCCAATTTCTCAAAAGAGAATTGTCTCTTATTTTTTGAGAAAATTAGAGAATGTAATTTAACAATAGATAATGACTTTAACAATTAATGGAGGATAAACTGAGAATCAAGGAGTTAAATAGTGCAATCTTGCGGATGTCTAAGGGAAAATCACCTGGAATAGACGGGTGAACAGTAGAATTTTACTTATTCTTTTGGAAGGATATCAGAGAGCTGCTTTACAATGCATGTATGGAATGTATCTCAAATGGACACCTGTCTCCTACTATGAAACAGGGAAATATCACCTTGATCCCAAAGCCAAATAAGGATAAACTTATAGTGGATATCTGGAGGCCAGTAACATTAGTATGTAATGATTATAAACATTTTAGAACATGTATATTCTTACAGACTAGAAGATAATTTATCAAAAATAGTGATGAATGTCAGTCTGCTTTTGTAAAGGGAATAAATATCCACAACAACACCAGGCTGATACTTGATATGTTAGACTGCAGAGAATACATTGATAAAGAAAGCTGTGTTATTTCTGGACTTTTATAAAGCATCCAACAGTGTTGAGCAGTATTTCCTCTTAGAAGTCTTACACTTTTTGGGTTTTGATGAAAAGTTTTGCAGTAAAGATGTTTTATAATGATATTAACAGCTGTGTTTCTCTGAACCCTGGTGTGACCACCAGGTTTGAGGTATTACGAGGTATTCGTCAAGGTTGTCCTATCACTCCGAAACTTTTCATCTTAGCAACTCAGCTACTAACCATCCTTATTAAAAATAACGTGGATATAAAAGGTATAACAATCTTCAACAGGGAATTTAAAATAAGTAAGGTTGCAGATGAAACATCTATTTTCCTAAGAGATAAATCAATGGTGTCTAAAACTCTTGATACAGTTTCTTCTTTTTCAAATGCTTCAGGATTGTCACTAAACATAAAAAATGTGAGCTACTTCCAATTCATATAAGTCATGAATAAACTAATACTTCAATGTAAGTGGTATATGAAGTTAAATATTTGGTAAAAACAATATCCAAAAATGTAATTAGAAGAGAGGATTTAAACATAACAAACCGTATAGCTGATATGAAGAAATCTCTAAGTCATTGGTTAACCAGAGACCTTACTATCTTTGGTAGAGTCATTTTTATCAAAAACAGAAGGTATTTCTAAATGAATCTACCCTTGCCACTCCTTGCATGTTTCTCACAACAATATTAATAAAGCCAATTAAATTATTTTCCAATTCTTATAGAGAAATAAAACTCATTACATTAAAAGTTCACAACTTGTAAAAGAGTATGATAATGGGGGGGTTAGAGCCATTATTTTGAATCAATGGCTGGTACCTCTAAAATAAATTGGATAAAAGCCTGTTTGTCCCAGCCTGAGTCCATGTGGTTTCACATCCCAAGATCCTTGTTTAATAAAATGGGAGGCCTGGACTTTATTCTTAAATGTGACTTTGAGATAAACAAAATTCCCAACAAACTCTCCAATTTCCACAAACAAACTCTCCAGTTCTGGAAGATGATATTTACCCATAATTTTTCTCCTTATGGGAGAGACTATTTCATGATTATTACAGAGGGTTACATTCTCAGGTTTCAGAATTAGCAAATTTTATCACGTTGGTTAAAGCTTGTTCCAAATTCAATAAGTGGCCATTTTTTGACCCAAAGTTAAAGAAACTAATTTCAAGTGTATACACAAGATCTATCCAACAGCTGCCTTTATTAAGAAAATATTTAAATTTGACCCATTTACCTTCTGTAATGAGACTGAAGAAACTTTGGAGCACGTTTTTTTCATGCCATGTGTCTCAACTTTTTTGGCTTGACATTAAAAATTGGTTGTCGCTAAAAAGTGATAGTGTTCCTACTTTTAACTTCTCTGACATCCTCTATTACATGGATAACCTCAGTCCAATAGTTTCCGACACCATAAATATAGTTATACTTGGGTAAATATCATATACATTGCAGTAAGTGGAGAAGTAATAAATCCTCCTTTAGCTGCTATATAAATGAGTTCAAGATTTTGTTTTTATTGTTGAAGAAATGTAATTCAAATGGGATTGCAGGAAGGATACGTGGTGACTTCTCTGGCTTGTTTTTGTTTTGAATTATGTTTTGTTTTTTTTAAATAAAAATTCTCCTTGCTCCTTAGTTTTATTTTTTAGTGTGTGTTGTATGCCTGAGTTTTTTGTTTATTGATTGCATCTTGTGTAACTATTGATGGTTGACTCCCTCCCGGTGTTTTATGTATGCATATTTTACTCTGCTTATTTGGTTATGTCATATTTCGTTGTTTCGGGATTGTTGGAGATGTGCTCTTTGTGTTGTGTTTCCCCAGTATACATCCTCCTGGAGATATTTGTATATTACCAAATGTTCAATAAAACTTTTTTTTCAAAAAAGATAATGTTACAATGTTACAATGTCATTTAGCAGACGCTTTTATCCAAAGCGACGTACATACGATACGATAATGTCGCTGGTCTTAAATGAACAGGTGATGTGGTCACCGTAAGAACAGGTGGGTTTGTTTTAAAGGTGAACTCACTGAATGATTTCATTTTAAATGTCTCTGATTTTAAAATTGTGACTGAGCATCAAATATTTATTTACAGACTATTATTGAACTGAATTTAACACCTGCAACTTCATGTTTTTGTGATTTCATCAGAAAAAGAAAACCACAACCAGCTGATAGGAATATTTTTTTATTTTACAGAATTATTCTTTATTGATTTATTCTTCTCATTACATTATTATTTGTATTGATATTACAATAATTAAAGTTTAAGATAAATATATCTTTAATCAGATATGGTGTTCATGCTAATGCATGCTAATGTTCAGAAAGACAGAAGAGAAATGTTTACACTGAAAGTGTTGTTCGTTGGTTTCTACTGGTTCATTTGGTTCTGTTGGAAAAGACTCCAGCCAGTCGAGTCGCTCTCCAGCCTTCTCATTGGTCGTGGCTCTCTCTGGCCTTCTGATTGGTTGAGCTCCCACCAGCCTTTGATTGGTCAAGGCTCTGGGATGTGATTGGTCAGAGGGCATTCAGTCCTGTCCCTTCTAATTCTTTCAACTCTTTTAACGCCACGCCTTCCGATGAGACCACGCCCTCATCCACACCAGGACCACCCTCTTTCAACGACGTGCTCTCTTGGTTTTTGTGGGCGGGGCTTTCCCCAGACCTGGTACAGACAGAACTCAGTTATAGCTATCATTCTGCTTATCTAGCACAGCTACTAAAGCCATGTATTAATCAAGCGGCAACCTCCGGTCTAAAAATATGAGTCAATGCGGAAGTGTTAAAAGCTGCAGTTCATCGAGGATCCACTTGAGGCTGGCTCCGGAAGTACCGGAAGTCACATACACATGAATGGGAAAAAGACGATCTTTGCAGCAGAAATAAACATGTTTACAGCCTGCTACAAAAGATGAGTGTAGTCTGAATAGCTTATTTCTCAATGTCCTCTCACTGTGAGGGGGGTGAATTTTTTTCTAACGCAGCAATTTTGAAGATGTTCAGATTACTAGTCTTACAATGAGAGGCACAGCTGCCTGTGGGAACACTGTAGCTGTTGGCTAGGAGGCTCAAAGCCCGCCTCTTTACGTCACACTGGCTCGACAGAAGCAATATGGCTGCCACTGCCAATTGGCTTCAAAACAGCGTTCAGAAACAGATGGGTGACGTCACGGATACTACGTCCATATTTTATACAGTCTATGGTATTAATGTGTTAATGCATATGAGGCTATGCTTTACCAGCTAGCATGGCCAATGAATTCAAAGCAGCAATAGGAGGTAATGCAGTTGAAACAGCTAACATGCTGAATGATGCTAATGCTGTTTATTATCCAAACATAGTTTATTTAAACTAAGGACTCATAACAATACAACTGCTTGCTATTAGTTTACCATTTTTCCTCCACATCCTCAATGGTGTCCGGCAGCGGGATATCAAGCGTCTCAGGCAGGAAGCAGGCGAAGCCGCCAGCTAACACTGCCGCCCCCCCGTACACCACACTGGGGAGAGCAGGAAGCACCTGGACACAGGTTAAGTAATCATATATAAGCTAATTAGTTAGCATATGTAAGCTCAAAGGTGATCAGATAACAACTAACAGGTAAGCACATGTGAGCTGATCCTTTTTCAGCTAAACAGTGCTCATGTGCTGTGTTTGATGACCACCAGCGAGCTGTTTGATCAACATTTAAACCAAAGAGACATCCCATAATAACAAACATTAATAACCTGAACACACTTGTCACCTTTATGATGTCATCAGTTTAAAATAAAATTACAAACATCAGACACATTGATTGGATTGGTATTGATCATGACTTCATTATCATTATTAATTAATCATTAATTAGGAATTATGATGGATTAATCTGCTATTTTAAATTAATCATTTATTATTTATTAATTAAATGTTGCTTAATAACTAAATGATAATATCTATCACTTATTAAGAATGATTGATTATACATGAACAATTGATTATTGATTAACAATGGTTGTTATTGATCGTGAAGTAGGTCTCATTTTTAATAAACAGGGTCATATGATCGGTAAATAATAATCTATCAAATCTGAGGATGATCAATACAGCAGAACACAGAAGCAGTAATATTCAAAAGAATGAAGATCAATAGATTTGATCATGTATTGATCACACTTCAGTAAAATGCTGATTCTGCAGGGTTACATTAATGAAGATTGTATTGACTATTGCAAATATTTTGATTATTGGAAAACATATTAATTATTGGAATATATATTGATTATTGGAAAATGACTTAAATAATCGCCATTTGTTCATCAGCTCTGTGACATCACCTCGTCTAGTATGAGGACAGCGGGTGCTGCCATGCTGCCAATCCTCGCCATGGTGGACACGAAGCCCATACCTGTCTGCCTGAAAACACGGCATGCATCATGTGATCAATCTTTAACTGATCACAGGTGATCGGAGGATTTGTTATGTTGTTACCATGGAGATCGATTCACATCAGTGTTTGATTTCTAGATTTAAGCAACGAAAATACATTTCCCTAAAATGCATCACCTGTAAACCAATCACTGATCAATACTTATTACAACTGCCTCAGGTGAACACTCATCTGTCCTATTGTTTGCCTGCTCTTGTTACTGAGGCTAAGGTTAAAGCCCAGAGATCAGGACCACCTGTCTGAACCTTGGGAATGTTTTCCTCTCACACCTGCTGATCAGATGGAGCCTACAACTAATCATCCCCCAGATGTGACGTTGGATTTATTCAGCTCTAAGGTGAGACCACACTCAGGTAAATCTGAAGCTGCAGACTCACCTGATGACGGTGGGGTAGAGCTCTCCAGTGTACAGGTACACTGTGGTGAATGAGGCAGAGGTGAAACCTTTACCTAGACACGCCAGCGTGGTCCTGAGGGTCTGCATGTCTGTGGGGGGAGGGGTTCAGAGATCAGCTGATCACCTGATCACCTGTGTTTTATTGTGTGTTAAAGTGTATTGTTTTGTTGGTGTTCGTCACCTGAGGGGACGAAGATATTGGCGAAGATGATGAGGGCCGACAGGAACAAGCAGGCCGCCTGAGAGACCCTCCTCCCCAGGTAACTGAGCATGCCCAGAGCCAAAAGTTTGGCGGGAAAATCAACGAATCCAAATATGATCTGCATCAGGTAGATACTTACCTGAGACACCCCACAGCCAATGAGAAGAGAAAAGGTATTAGAACCAGCAGGAACAAAACGCAAAGTCGACACAAGTATGGGTAGACAAGTTTACAAGTGTGCAGGTAGACAGGTAATCAGGAGTACAGGTAGATTGGTAATCTGGAGTACAGGTAGACAGGTAATATGAGCACAGGTAGACGGTTAATCTTGAGTACAGGTATACAGGTAATATGAGTACAGGTAGTCAGGAGTACAGGTAGACATGTAATCAGGAATACAGCTAGACAGGAAGCCAGGAGTACAGGTAGACAGGTAGAGTGTAACATTCTTCTTGTCTGCTGAAACTTGATATCATGTCACAAAGATGGAGGTCACAACCATCCTTAATGATCTGAATATCAGGTATCAGGTGAATTAGGTGCACAGGAAGTTTTAAACAAGTGTCAGTTTACATGTAGCATTAATGCTAACTGAGTTACTCACCCCAAACTTCTGTAGATCCATTGCCAAACCATAGTATGCAAAACTGGTGGAGAACCTATGCACAAAATACAGATAGACAGGTAGATATTTGATCGACTTCTGTGTGAAAGGGAACTCGTCTGTGATCTACCACTCACAAAGAAGCAGGGGGGGCAGTTACAGGTCAGGTGAGCAGATTCAGGTGAGGAAATATTGCTTAGTTAATTTTGACTAATGGATACAGGCTGAATAAAGTTGAGTGGGTGCAGGTGGGATAACACAGGTGAGTGTAGATAGATAGATAGATAGATAGATAGATAGATAGATAGATAGATAGATAGATAGATAGATAGATAGATAGATAGATAGATAGATAGATAGATAGATAGATAGATAGATAGATAGATAGATAGATAGATAGGGTAAAGGTAAAGGTAAAAGTAGAGAAGGTGTGTTCTCTGACCACACAGCGACCAGACAGATGGAGATCCGTCTCATTCCTCGGGTCCTCAGCAGGTCATACGCAGTGTACGAAGAACGACTAGACTCAATTTCCTTCTTCATGTGAGAGTGCAGAACCTGCAGGTCACATGGTAACAGTCTAACCCTCGGGTTGGATTTCATACATCTTTTAGACAGACATGCAGGCAGGTAGTCAGACAGACAGATGGATGGTTACCTCCAGTGTTAACTTATCAACGACCTCATGTTTCCCATTGATTCGAGCCACTCTGTGTAGAGTCTTCAACGCGTCCTCAGACCTCTTGTTCAGGACCAGCCAACGAGCCGACTCTGAGTACCACCTGACCAATCACAAAACAGGAAGGTCAGGAACATCTGACCAATAAGAGGGCAGAAAAATATGACATTTTTTTTAAAGTTGACAATGACCAGCTGTAGGCGAAGAACAAGAACTGCGGGGCACATACGACCACCTGCAACTTCCTCCAGTCTCTTAGCCAATATGCAAGCCCCGCCAGGATCATCTGACCAAAGGTGAAGAAGAAGGACGTGAGCGTGCCCACTAAAGTCCTCTCTCTGGTTGGGATCCACTCCACCTCTGAAGACAGACAGGTACACAGATCATCAGGTGGACAGATCAACAGATGGACAGACAGACAGACAGTCAGGCAGGCAGGCAGGCAGGCAGGCAGGCAGGAGGACAGACAGACAGACAGATAGGTATGTACTCAGAGAGACTCCGTTGAGGATGACTCCAGACACCGCCATCCCACTCAGAAATCTGAAAACACAGTAGGCTGTGTATGAAGGAGAGAGGGCGGAGCTACAACCAAGCACACCCAGCTGCAAGTATGACCAGATGAGGACGGACCTCCTCCCAAACCTGTTTGAGAGCAGGGAGGGTAAGAGATCAGATCCTGATTGGTTTAGTTTGGTGAACACCTATGACGGGTGCTCTAGTATCACAAAGAGTAACCATTAAACTCGAACTGATTCAGTCTAATTATTTCCCAAGTGGGTTCCTACAGGTTCAAAACCTTTCTGGTTCAAAGGCAATGTATTCATAAGTTAAGTAAATGAGCATTTTTATCTCACCTGTCTGAAAGGCCCCCATAGATTATGGCTCCAGCTAAAACTCCACCCATATAGATGGTCTGAATCATCTGTTTCAGAGGACGAAGAGAGCACACCAGCTCCCACTAAGAGATAAGGAATCAACAAAGAAAAGGATAGTTCAGATTCAGTCACTACCTGAAAGTAAACTACATCCGCAGTAACCACCTAAAGGTCCCTTTAACCACCTGAAGATCACAGTAACCACCTGACAGATCACAGTAACTGCCTGACAGATCACAGTAACCACCTGACAGATCACAGTAACCACCTGACAGATCACAGTAACCGCCTGACAGATCACAGTAACTGCCTGACAGATCACAGTTACTGCCTGACAGATCTCAGTTACCACCTGACAGATCACAGTAACTGCCTGACAGAACACAGTAACTGCCTGACAGATCACAGTAACCACCTGACAGATCACAGTAACCGCCTGACAGATCACAGTAACCACCTGACAGATCACAGTAACCACCTGACAGATCACAGTAACCGCCTGACAGATCACAGTAACTGCCTGACAGATCACAGTTACTGCCTGACAGATCTCAGTTACCACCTGACAGATCACAGTAACTGCCTGACAGAACACAGTAACTGCCTGACAGATCACAGTAATCGCCTGACAGATCACAGTAACCACCTGACAGATCTCAGTTACCACCTGACAGATCACAGTAACTGCCTGACAGATCACAGTAACTGCCTGACAGATCACAGTAACTGCCTGACAGATCACAGTAACCACCTGACAGATCTCAGTAACCACCTGACAGATCTCAGTTACCACCTGACAGATCACAGTAACCACCTGAGAGATCACAGTAACTGCCTGACAGATCACAGTTACCGCCTGACAGATCACAGTAACCACCTGACAGATCACAGTAACCACCTGACAGATCACAGCTACTGCCTGACAGATCACAGTAACTGCCTGACAGATCACAGTAACCGCCTGACAGATCTCAGTAACCACCTGACAGATCTCAGTTACCACCTGACAGATCACAGTAACCACCTGAGAGATCACAGTAACTGCCTGACAGATCACAGTAACCACCTGACAGATCACAGTAACCACCTGACAGATCACAGTAACTGCCTGACAGATCACAGTAACTGCCTGACAGATCACAGTAACCGCCTGACAGATCACAGTAACCACCTGACAGATCTCAGTTACCACCTGAGAGATCACAGTAACTGCCTGACAGATCACAGTAACCGCCTGACAGATCACAGTAACCACCTGACAGATCACAGTAACCGCCTGACAGATCACAGTAACTGCCTGACAGATCACAGTAACCGCCTGAAAGATCTCAGTAACCGCCTGACAGATCACAGTAACTGCCTGACAGATCACAGTAACCGCCAGACAGATCACAGTAACTGCCTGACAGATCACAGTTACTGCCTGACAGATCACAGTAACCGCCTGACAGATCACAGTAACTGCCTGACAGATCTCAGTAACTGCCTGACAGATCTCAGTAACTGCCTAACAGATCACAGTAACTGCCTGACAGATCTCAGTAACCGCCTGACAGATCACAGTAACTGCCTGACAGATCTCAGTAACCGCCTGACAGATCTCAGTAACTGCCTGACAGATCACAGTAACTGCCTGACAGATAACAGTAACCACCTGACAGATCACAGTAACTGACTGACAGATCACAGTAACTGCCAGACAGATCACAGTAACCGCCTGACAGATCACAGTAACTGCCTGACAGATCACAGTAACCGCCTGACAGATCACAGTAACCGCCTGACAGATCACAGTAACCGCCTGACAGATCACAGTAACCGCCTGACAGATCACAGTAACTGCCAGACAGATCACAGTAACCGCCTGACAGATCTCAGTAACTGCCTGACAGATCACAGTAACCGCCTGACAGATCTCAGTAACCATCTGACAGATCACAGTAACCGCCTGACAGATCACAGTAACCGCCTGACAGATCTCAGTAACCACCTGACAGTTCACAGTAACCACCTGACAGATCACAGTAACCGCCTGACAGATCACAGTAACCGCCGGACAGATCACAGTAACTGCCTGACAGATCTCAGTTACCACCTGACAGATCTCAGTTACCACCTAACAGATCACAGTACCTGCCTGACAGATCACAGTAACTGCCTGACAGATCACAGTAACTGCCTGACAGATCACAGTAACCACCTGACAGATCACAGTAACTGCCTGACAGATCACAGTAACTGCCAGACAGATCACAGTAACCGCCTGACAGATCACAGTAACTGCCTGACAGATCACAGTAACCGCCTGACAGATCACAGTAACCGCCTGACAAATCACAGTAACCGCCTGACAGATCACAGTAACCGCCTGACAGATCACAGTAACTGCCAGACAGATCACAGTAACCGCCTGACAGATCTCAGTAACTGCCTGACAGATCACAGTAACCGCCTGACAGATCTCAGTAACCATCTGACAGATCACAGTAACCGCCTGACAGATCACAGTAACCGCCTGACAGATCTCAGTAACCACCTGACAGTTCACAGTAACCACCTGACAGATCACAGTAACCGCCTGACAGATCACAGTAACCGCCGGACAGATCACAGTAACTGCCTGACAGATCACAGTAACCACCTGACAGATCTCAGTTACCACCTAACAGATCACAGTACCTGCCTGACAGATCACAGTAACTGCCTGACAGATCACAGTAACTGCCTGACAGATCACAGTAACCACCTGACAGATCTCAGTAACCACCTGACAGATCTCAGTTACCACCTGACAGATCACAGTAACCACCTGAGAGATCACAGTAACTGCCTGACAGATCACAGTTACCGCCTGACAGATCACAGAAACTGCCTGACAGATCACAGTAACCACCTGACAGATCACAGTTACTGCCTGACAGATCACAGTAACTGCCTGACAGATCACAGTAACAGCCTGACAGATCTCAGTAACCACCTGACAGATCTCAGTTACCACCTGACAGATCACAGTAACTGCCTGACAGATCACAGTAACCGCCTGACAGATCTCAGTTACCACCTGACAGATCACAGTAAGCACCTGAGAGATCACAGTAACTGCCTGACAGATCACAGTAACCACCTGACAGATCACAGTAACTGCCTGACAGATCACAGTAACTGCCTGACAGATCACAGTAACCGCCTGACAGATCACAGTGACCACCTGACAGATCTCAGTTACCACCTGAGAGATCACAGTAACTGCCTGACAGATCACAGTAACCACCTGACAGATCACAGTAACTGCCTGACAGATCACAGTAACTGCCTGACAGATCACAGTAACCGCCTGACAGATCACAGTAACCACCTGACAGATCTCAGTTACCACCTGAGAGATCACAGTAACTGCCTGACAGATCTCAGTAACAGCCTGACAGATCTCAGTAACTGCCTGACAGATCACAGTAACCGCCTGACAGATCTCAGTAACAGCCTGACAGATCTCAGTAACTGCCTGACAGATCACAGTAACTGCCTGACAGATCTCAGTAACCGCCTGATAGATCACAGTAACTGCCTGACAGATCTCAGTAACCGCCTGACAGATCTCAGTAAATGCCTGACAGATCACAGTAACTGCCTGACAGATCACAGTAACCACCTGACAGATCACAGTAACTGCCTGACAGATCACAGTAACTGCCTGACAGATCACAGTAACCGCCTGACAGATCACAGTAACTGCCTGACAGATCACAGTAACCGCCTGACAGATCACAGTAACCGCCTGACAGATCACAGTAACTGCCAGACAGATCACAGTAACCGCCTGACAGATCTCAGTAACCGCCTGACAGATCACAGTAACTGCCTGACAGATCACAGTAACCGCCTGATAGATCACAGTAACTGCCTGATAGATCACAGTAACTGCCTGACAGATCACAGTTACTGCCTGACAGATCACAGTAACCGCCTGACAGATCTCAGTAACCGCCTGACAGATCACAGTAACCGCCTGACAGATCTCAGGAACCACCTGACAGATCTCAGTTACCACCTGACAGATCACAGTAACTGCCTGACAGATCACAGTAACTGCCTGACAGATCACAGTAACTGCCTGACAGATAACAGTAACTGCCTGACAGATCACAGTAACCGCCTGACAGATCTCAGTAACCATCTGACAGATCACAGTAACTGCCTGACAGATCACAGTAACCGCCTGACAGATCTCAGTAACCACCTGACAGTTCACAGTAACCACCTGACAGATCACAGTAACCGCCTGACAGATCACAGTAACCGCCTGACAGATCACAGTAACTGCCTGACAGATCACAGTAACCACCTGACAGATCTCAGTTACCACCTAACAGATCACAGTAACTGCCTGACAGATCACAGTAACTGCCTGACAGATCACAGTAACTGCCTGAAAGATCACAGTAACCACCTGACAGATCTCAGTAACCACCTGACAGATCTCAGTAACCACCTGAGAGATCACAGTAACTGCCTGACAGATCACAGTTACCGCCTGACAGATCACAGTAACCACCTGACAGATCACAGTAACCACCTGACAGATCACAGTTACTGCCTGACAGATCACAGTAACTGCCTGACAGATCACAGTAACCGCCTGACAGATCTCAGTAACCACCTGACAGATCTCAGTTACCACCTGACAGATCACAGTAACTGCCTGACAGATCACAGTAACCGCCTGACAGATCTCAGTAACCACCTAACAGATCTCAGTTACCACCTGACAGATCACAGTAACCACCTGAGAGATCACAGTAACTGCCTGACAGATCACAGTAACCACCTGACAGATCACAGTAACTGCCTGACAGATCACAGTAACTGCCTGACAGATCACAGTAACCGCCTGACAGATCACAGTAACCACCTGACAGATCTCAGTTACCACCTGAGAGATCACAGTAACTGCCTGACAGATCACAGTAACCACCTGACAGATCACAGTAACTGCCTGACAGATCACAGTAACTGCCTGACAGATCTCAGTAACAGCCTGACAGATCTCAGTAACTGCCTGACAGATCTCAGTTACCACCTGAGAGATCACAGTAACTGCCTGACAGATCACAGTAACCGCCTAACAGATCACAGTAACCACCTGACAGATCTCAGTTACCACCTGAGAGATCACAGTAACTGACTGACAGATCACTGTAACCACCTGACAGATCACAGTAACTGCCTGACAGATCACAGTAACTGCCTGACAGATCACAGTAACCGCCTGACAGATCACAGTAACCACCTGACAGATCTCAGTTACCACCTGAGAGATCACAGTAACTGCCTGACAGATCACAGTAACCGCCTGACAGATCACAGTAACCACCTGACAGATCACAATAACCGCCTGACAGATCACAGTAACTGCCTGACAGATCACAGTAACCGCCTGACAGATCACAGTAACCGCCTGACAGATCACAGTAACCGCCTGACAGATCACAGTAACCGCCTGACAGATCACAGTAACTGCCAGACAGATCACAGTAACCGCCTGACAGATCTCAGTAACCGCCTGACAGATCACAGTAACTGTCTGACAGATCACAGTAACCGCCTGATAGATCACAGTAACTGCCTGACAGATCACAGTAACCACCTGACAGATCACAGTAACTGCCTGACAGATCACAGTAACTGCCTGACAGTTCACAGTAACTGCCTGACAGATCACAGTAACTGCCTGACAGATCACAGTAACTGCCTGACAGATCACAGTAACCGCCTGACAGATCTCAGGAACCACCTGACAGATCACAGTAACCGCCTGACAGATCACAGTAACCACCTGACAGATCACAGTAACCGCCTGACAGATCACAGTAACTGCCTGACAGATCACAGTAACCGCCTGACAGATCACAGGAACCGCCTGACAGATCACAGGAACCGCCTGACAGATCACAGTAACTGCCTGACAGATCACAGTAACCGCCTGACAGATCACAGTAACTGCCTGACAGATCACAGTAACTGCCTGACAGATCACAGTAACCGCCTGACAGATCTCAGTAACCATCTGACAGATCACAGTAACTGCCTGACAGATCACAGTAACCGCCTGACAGATCACAGTAACTGCCTGACAGATAACAGTACCAACCTGACAGATCACAGTAACCGCCTGACAGATCACAGTTACCACCTGACTGAAGGCTATTTCCAAAGGCATTTATAAAAACTGTATCCAGGGTCAATACAAACATTGAAGGGAAATGTTATGTAATATGTTTCTGCTGTTACCTCAGAAACAGTGGTGGCGAGAAACTCGGCGTGGTCGAATGTCCATCCGTCCACACATTCTTCTGTCTCTAACTGGCTTGTGTTAGCTGAGCTGTTTGCAGTCAACAGTTGCCACTGAGGCTCAACATACCTACACAACAATAGGGGAACAGAAAGTGACATCAGAAGAAATGTGTATTCTCACAAACACAGAGAAAAAGTGGCCAAAAAACTGATTTTACCTCCGACAGCGGTCCAGTCTAGTTCCTGAGGGGTCCAGAGGGATGAATGCTTTCAACAGCTGCTTCTCATCAACCTGAAAATGCCAACCATAAACCATGTTCATCCAGCCATGTTCATCCAACCAACCGTGTTCATTCAACCAGCCATGTTGACCCAACCATGTTCATCCAACCATGTTCATCCCACTTGCTTTGATCAGCTGATTGATCAGTAAGTCTCTTCAGTCAAAGTCACAACAGGGCACACTGTCAGTCTCACCTGGTTGTTAAAACAGCTTCACCCTACGCTGTGAGACATGTAATGTTTAAGCCCTGTTCACACGGGATTAGTATCATCTGGGGACCTATGATCGCGTGTAATGAGAGTGAAGACATCTATGTATTTAATCCTGTGTGAACTCCCATCTGTAATCTGTAGAATTAAACTCCCAGAGCAGACAACCGACAATTTTTCAGGCCATAATCCTTATCCAGTCTGAATCAGCTTCTCTCGAATTTGGTATGATCATTTTTTAAAGAAAGTCTCTGTGGCTTTTTCTGTCATTTTCCGGTCCAGCATGTTGGAGGCTGTGTTGGACATTATAAACATAGGTTTGACAGCATGCTGGGCAAAGATTCATCCACACAGTATGGAAACCTGTTCACAGAGAAAGTGAACTAACCCACCAAAGATCCAGCTGATGAGAGATTAGATGGATGCTCTGCTGCATGCAGGAAGGAACATTTTCTACCTCTCAAACAGGTTCATTGTCTTTGTAGTGCCAACATTGTGTGAACATTACATCACCTGTAAAAAACCTGGATGTTTTTAAATGTATTATATAAATACACATTGATATGACCAGTTGACCCACGCTGCCATTTTGTATAGAATTAAAGACTATTTATTGATGCTGTGGTCCGTAAACTACATTGCCACTGGTCCAGTGTGAACATATCCACATCAAACACTTCAGGGGCTGATTCACGATGACCAGAGGTCGCCAAGTCACACTTAAACCAGTGAATTGTGCTTTAGACTGTAACTGTGGTTCAGACAGACAGGTAGGTTACCTGTAGGTGTGATACGTTGTAAAGGCTGTAATTGGCTGGCAGCCTGCAGTGGTGGGTGGGGATTCCTGAGACAAAGTTGTTGAGAAGGTTCTGACTGGCCATCATTAATCCAGGTAAACTGATCAGAGTCACATGGAGCCACTGGTACCTGCCAAATCCCCCCACCTTACCATGGCAACAAGGAAGGAGAAGATTTCACACAGCTGGTCATTTTGATTACATGAACACACTACACAGGTGTTAATCTGACAAATTAAAAAAATAATCTGGTTACAAATTAACAAAGTGCAGATCATCAGTTTAAAGGTGATCAGATTACAGATCAATCAGGTAACAGATAAACCAGATTACAGATTTATCAGGTTTTAAACGTTACCAATCAGAATCACTGATTGATTGTAATGATAAAGATCTGAGTGCTCTGGTCTGCGGCTCCCTGGCTACATGAACCCTGTTTCAAAGCTGTGATCCATTCACTGTGAGACTGAGCTCGTCAGTCTCACCAGACTCTAAACATTGACCGTTGACCTATACCAAGAGCAATATTAGCTTAGATGACTAATCAGGTAGCGTGAGTTAGCTCATGGGGAGAAAACACCAACATGTGAGATCAGGGAAGTGATACAAATGATTACAGATTGATCAGATTACAGAATGGTTCATTTATTGATTAAATTACTTAATTATCCAGTTACAAATGTAAAAGATTACAGACAGATCAGTTTATAGTTTGATCAGATTACAGATTAACCAGATTACACATTGATCAGATTGTCATGGTCACACATTTACTAGATCATATATTTATCAGAAGGCAAATTATTCAGATTACATATTGATCTGTTCCCACATGGATAAAACAGATCACAGATTTATCAGATTATAGATTAATGACATAGCAGATTGACCAGATTACAGAAACAAGAGATGACAGATTAATCAGATTAGAGGTTGTTCAGAAGAATTAGATCACAGATTAATCACAATAAAGGTAGATCAGATTGCATATGTCTTTATTACAGATTAGTCAATTTCCAGATTACCAGATTACACATTGATTGGAGTGCATTTTAAAAAGATCATAGATTAACCAGATAATAAACTTGTCAGATTATATATTGATCAGATTGAAGATTTGTCAGAATACAGAATAAACAGATTCCAGATTGAATAGATAGTAGATCGGTTACATTGCAGATTAATTGGATCACATTTTATTCAGATTACAGATTATGTCACTCACCTCCTGAAGCAGTTCAGAGAATCCCATCCTCTCAGTCTGATCTTTAATTCTGCCTTAAAATTCTGTTTCTTCTGAATTTAAACTTTTGAAGTTTTACACTGGAAAGACTTTAACTTTTTCTAAAACAGGTAGTTCATGACAGCAGCTCCACAGGTGGAGAAAACCACAGCAGAGAGAGCTGTGTGGGTTTTCAGGCGCAGGTTTCGTCCCAGAAGAACAAACCTGAGAACAAAAAAAGAGAAAAGCGTAATTTTCTTCTTCAAATATGGACTCATTCAAATAAAGATCTACAGTATATCCCAAAACTTTCCAGACCTTCCCAAAGTATTCCAAACCTCAGTGACCTGTCGTGAGCCCGTCCTCCATGAACACTGAGGAGTGTTTGTGGCAGTCTTTAAACTAACTGTGAGTAAAGCAGCTGCAAGCTAACTGTGAAATATTTGAGTGTGTGCACAGCTTTAACGGATTACTGCCGAGTACACTCCAGAGAAACAAAGGAATTATTCTGGAAACCACTGAAACATACTGAAACATACTCACAGTCTGCAGCCAGACCCCGGACTGGAAGGTCAGAGGGACAGGCAGGAGGACAGATGGCTGGACTGAGCGGTGGAGAGAGAGAGGAGAGAGAGTATTAACGGACTCAAGAAGACTGAACATTAATGAGTGACGGAGAGAGCTGTCTGTCTGTCTGTCTGTCTGTCTGTCTGTCTCTCTGTCTGTCTCTCTGTCTCTCTGTCTCTCTGTCTCTCTGTCTGTCTCTCTGTCTCTCTGTCTCTCTGTCTGCCTGTCTGCCTGTCTGTCTGAGATATCTTTAATTTGACTTTTATTGCTGAAATATTTCATGGAAACGCTGACCCGGTGACTGGACTTCCTGATTATTTCACAATAAAAGCTATTAACAGTTAAATGAAATAGGTGGTGATGTTGATACATTTTAAAACGTTACAGATCAGAATTATTGATCTATCATAACGATAAAGATCTAAGTGCTCCGGTCTGCGGCTCCCTGGCTTCATAGTCCCTGTTTCAAAGCTGTGATCCATTCACTGTGAGACTGAGCTTGTTAGTCTCACCCATAGACAGTATAAAATATGGACGTAGTATCCGTGACGTCACCCATCTGTTTCTGAAGCGCTGTTTTGAGGCCAATCGTCGGTGGGAGCCATATTGCTGCTATCGAGCGATTGTGACGTAAAGAGGCGGGCTTTGAGCCTCCTAGCCAACAGCTACAGTGTTCCCACCTGTCAACCAAGTCAGCTGTGCCTCTCATTGGAAGACTCGTAATCTCAATATCTTTGAAATTACAGCATTCTGAAAAAATTCACCCCCCGCTTGTGCCGATCGAGAAATGAGCTATCCAGACTACACTCCTCTTTTGAACCAGGCTGTGAACATGTTTATTTCTGCTGTAAAGATCGTCTTCTTTGAATTGGTGTGTATGTGGTTTCCGGTAGCTACCACTGGAGCCAGCCTCAAGTGGATCCTTGATGAACTGCAGTTTTTAGCACTTCCGCATTGGATTCATATTTTTAGCAAGGAGGTTGTGCTAGGTCTCACCAGACTCAAACATTGACCTTTGACCTATACGAGAGCAATGTTAGCTTAGATGGCTTAGTGAGTTAGCTCATGGGAAGAAAACAACAACGTGTGAGATCGGGGAAGTGATTTGTAGTCTTCCCCTGACGATATAACATGAAGGAGAGAAGGCTTCACTAAACTCTGTACGCTGTGTACAAAGAGAGATGATCTACGTAAGCTGTGCCACCACGTTAACATTAGCAAGCAGCAGCCCTGTATGTTAAACACTTCATCCAGCCAGAACTCAGCGAAGTTCATAGTTATCACAACGTCTACAGCGCTCTTATCACTGAGCTTCACAACTTTACATTGGAGTGGTAGCTTTGACAGAAAGGTTTCACAAATTTAGAACAAAGTCAAACAGACACAGCGAGAGACGCAGACCACAGTCAGGATCATGCCTTCATACCTGCACGCTGAACCCTGACACAATGTGATGCTGGTGCTCCAGTGTGTGACTACACTTCACATTACAGAGTTGCAGAAATGCACCAGACTCATAAACACAGCAGGATCGCCGCATACACACACATTCAGACATTGCACACACACACACACAGCGCTGTTCTATCCTGCCGGCTCCAACGCTACACATCGTCACCGCTTTCCCTCATCACACTCTGTTACAACTGAGGACCAGAGGAGCAACGAGTTCACCCCGCCATCACGCCTCAGTGCGTTACACTCCGCAGACGAGGCATGATGCGCATAATTATCCCGATGGCATGCACCTCGTGTTTCCAGCTGCCTCCAGTGTTCCCCTAGCTTTACTTCCTGAACCAGGGAAATAAACGCCTCACAAAAAGGGTAGATGTGCAGAACAGCCAAGAGGTTTATGTCTTCTCCCATTGACCTTTCAGAGTGAGCCCCAGACATGACTGTGTGAAACAGACTTCAGTGTGAAGTCAGGGTTTACTCTGAGTGTGGTCTGAAGTATGACAGGACCTGCTGTCGTTATTTGTCTTTGGTTGATTAAAGTTCAAATGAACTCAGGAGTCAGACTGAGAAGGAGAAGTTCATAATCCTAAATCAAACCTTCTCCACACTTTTTAAAACCCTTCCAGACTGTTCCAAAGCCCTCAAGGCCCCTCAAGGCCCCCTGTCCTGCAGAGTGTGTGTCTGCTTAAAAACGTGTCCTCAGTTTGTTTTTGTGTTCTCGCTCCTCGCTGAGTTTCTCTCTGCAGGAAAATCTGAACTAGTTCAACAAACAAATGACTCAGCAGGTTTCAGACAGGGCGACACACACACACACACACACACACACAGACAGACAGACAGACAGACACAGTGAGAACATGGTGAATAAAGGGATTTTAAAACATAAAAACATGTCTAAATGTTGATAAACATTGACTTTATTGTTCAGCTTGTTAATATCAAAACGGCACATCACACACTGCTGTGTCAGAGCAGGTGATTTATTTACCTGCTACAGGTGACACATCAGCAGAGGTCAGAGGTCATGGTGTTCACTCATTAAGCCATGTCTCTGATCTGATGGTGTGACTTGTGGTTCAAACATCATAAATGTGGATCTTGTTTGGGGTCTCTAATCTGTTGTTATTCATTTATTTATCATCTTTACCTGTGACATCATCATTGTGGGCGGTGCTTACAGTCAAAAATCAATCAATGTGTTTACATAAAAAAAAAAAAATCAATGCCTTGTCGTGTCATTTCAAAATAAAAGCACAGGATGATGTCACAATTATGCAGCAGGTGAACCCATCAAAATATTTGATTATTAATCAAGATGATTCACATTTACTCGTATTTACTGTTTTAAATTTCAAACCAAACAAATGTGTCAAATTGAAATTAAGAAACCTCCAAAGTGCATGTTACTTACACAGAGGTCCATGTTACACCTACAGAGGTGTATGTTAAGTGTATAGAGGTACATATTATGCATACAGAATTGCATGTTAAATTTACGGAGGTGCATGCTATACATAAAGAGGTGCATGTTCCTTTTGTAGAGGGGCATGTTATACATATAGAGGCGCATAATACACATACAGAGCAGCATGTTACAGAGGCGCATTTTACATTTAAAGAGGTGCATGTTAGACAGCTCAGACAGCAATGGTTGCCGTTTGGATGATTTTACCTTTGGCGTAATCAGACCACATACAGTGTGTCAGCGTGTGATTGGCCCATAATCACTGCCTAAGAGACAATGGCTGTTTTCTAAATGTCCTGCTACGTACTACCTACTAATGTAGTAGGGAGTATGTACTGCCTACTACATACTGCGTTTTAATTTAGTATGTAGTATGACTGTTCTGCTTGAACTGTGTTGCGGTACGCTGGGCCAGACGTCACTGAATTTCCTGTTTCGGAAAGCGGAAGTAAACAACGGCCAAGCTGATTGGAGTTTTGGCATACTGCAGATTTTGCTCTTGTTAACACACTACTTACTAAATACTGAATATTGGCCAAATCAATACATACTGCTAGTTTAATAGGCAGTTTCGAAAACAGCCAATGACTGGCTGAGTGAACAGGCCTGCTGCTTTAGATGTTCTTATCCTTACAGGACACAGTTTTAAAGTTGGATTGTCTTGTTTTCTTGTAGGAACTGTGTCTCAAGATGCTGGGGAGAAGTCAAGATGTGTGTTAACGTATGTTTTCATCTGTTCGTGTGAGTAGTGTGTGTATCTGTGTTAATGTGTATCTGTTTATATGTGTGGTGGACTCATGCTTTTGTCTGACTAAAGAAGTTCAAACTCTGAATGATTGACAGCAGCCGTTAGCTTATTAGCACACTGGCTGTTTCCGAAACGGCCTGCTACATACTACTTACTAATGTAGTAGGCAGTAGGTATTGCCTACTACATACTGCATTTGAATTTAGTCTGTAGTATGACTGTTCTGTCCGATCTGTCATGCAGCATGCTGAGCCAGACTTCGCTGGATTTCCGGTTTCGGAAAGCGGAAGTAAACAACGGCGAAGCCGATAAATAAAAAGCTTATTTAGCATCCATTTATGATTTAAAAAGTTAGGAAGTAGTTTATATGTAATTTGATAACTTTCACAGCACCCAAAAACGGATTTCCTCCCGTCAAAAAATGAGGAAAAAGAAAAAGCAGAACGAGCGCTGTGCATTATGGGAAACAGTACGCGAGGAAGACTGGTCCGATGCACACTGAGATATTTTCCCGAATCAGTAGACATCCGGGGAGTTTTGGCATACTGCAGATTTTGCTCTTGTTCACATACTACTTACTACATACTGAATTTTGGACATATCAGTACGTACTGCTAGTATAGTAGGCGATTTCGGAAACAGCCACTGACCTGATGTCCTCTCTGATTTGCTGTAGGGTTGTGATGTCATAGGTGTCTGGTTAAAAGCCTGATCTGTTGAAATGTTTTCACTTATTTAATGAATCTTTTTTGTTTGAAAACCTTCTGATGATTTTAATAAGTTTAGATTTAATAATGCATGTTTAAACCCTCTCTCCATTAGTGTGCTTTAGAAAAATGTCTCGCTGCACTCTAAGCAGGCCACGTTCAGCCTCCTGAAGTGAGCCCGAACTACTGAAGAGAAAACACTCTGCTTGTGAGGTGAGAAACAGTTACTGGTTGAGTATGTTAAAAAGATTAAAGTTTTACTTCAGAAAGAGTTCAAGGTTCTGCTTCATGTTACTGAAGAAACAGCTCCTCATTTATCTCAATCATTCATCCTGCCTGCTGCTGTCCATCAGTGATACCTGCACCTATTACAACATTGACCTGGATGCAACAGGAACAAGTGTACAGTGAAGCAAAGGAAGGACTCGCACAGACAACCAAAGACAAAAGAGTGTCATCGAACTTTCAGCGTGGCGATCTTTAATCACACATTTACAGAGAAAAGCATCTGCCCCTGAATCCGTCATGAGGTGTTCACTTATAGCTCAATGTCAGGACAAACATTGAGAGAGAACACACGCGCACACACACACGCGCACACACACACGCCCACACACACGCCCACACACACGCGCACACACACACACACACACACACACGATGCCATCATTATTAGCCTTGTGACTACATTTTAATGTTTATATACAAAAATAAAAATAATGAAAATTCATAAAGTGAAAAAGAGTCACTGAAGTTAAAATCAACACTTTTTACAGTGGAGTTTAAAATCTGAACACCACACAGGGGGACTGATCCGTCCAATCAGAGGAGCCGCTGCTCGCATCAGAAGCTCTGATCGGTTGATGACGTTTCAGAGTGAGGAGAGAAAGTCTCTCACCTGCAGGGAAGGAAAAAAAGGATCAGACGAGAGAATTAAAAATATAAATCTGTATGATTTCAATCATTCAAACATGTATGTTTACAGAGCAAGTAATACATTATATGTATGTGTTTATATATAGTGAATACATTATCATTATATATTTAGAGTGAAGTAACACATTATCATTGTATGATATATTTACTGAGTAGTTATGCATTATCATGATCTTCCCATTACACTTTCTATTTATGTGTTTTAATACAGTTTTTAGAGAGTAAAGGTGAAAGGTCAACCTTGTCAATGATGACTTCCTGTTTGATGCGATCGTTTTTGAAGTCGTCGTCGACGTCCAGAATAAGAACTGGTAGATCATTCAGGTAGTCAAAGTCCAACCTTGACACACACACACACACACACACACACACACACGTTATTTCTTCAGGCTGTCCCTGAATGCATCCTAAACCTTCTCAGAGGACCAATGTGATCGATATCAAAGATAGGAGGGGACAGGGCGCTCACTCACTCATAAATTATTCAGTCTTTGGATTTACTGAGCTTTACGAACCCGTTTTTTTCTCTGAGTGAGACAACTCTACAGAGCCTGGAGCTCCAGGTACAGATCTCAGGTATGATGGGGCTAGTTATCTACTTTCTCTGTTATCTCAGTTTTCTGCTTCACTGAGCACGCTCAGATGAAAAGAGGCATATAAGGAACGCTTACCATCCGTCTGCTTCAGTCAGACTGATGTAATAAGAAAAGGTGATTGTAGATAAAGCGGTAAACCAACCCCGGCTGCTGATCTTATGGAAATATATCCTTCAGAAACTATCACATCATAAATTAATAGATTACACGAACCCATTTCAAACTGTGGCAAGCTGCTGTTATTGGCTAAAAAATGTATTTTGATAAACTGGATTAAAGATAAACCACCAACTGTTACGCTGTGGTATCAAGAGTTATTTAGGGTCCTTCCTCATGAAAGGATCAGTGCGGTTCTGAGGGGTAATGAGAGGCAAGGGGGTCTGGCAGCTAGGCTTTCCTTGCTTGGAATGTATGGTATGATATGGTGGCAGTATGTTATTTTGTTTCATTTAGTTATGTATTTTATTTTATTCTTTATTTTATTTTTTTCTCTTCTTCCTTGTCTTCTCTTTCTAATGTAAATGTCTTTATATAATCCACTCTTAATGTTTCATTTTAAATGTGTAATGTGGTTTGAAGGCAAGATGTATGATTTGATATAATTATCTTCTGTTTGTGGAAAACCAAATAACAATAAAACTCTGTTTTAAAAAAATAAAATAAAATAAAATAAATTAATAGATTGAAACATGGTACATGCTGAGTACCTCCGATTATTAATGAATTAATCTTCTGTTAGAATCATTCATTGTTTTGAAACATGAAGAACACTTTCAGCCCATGACCTGTCATGTTTTATCTGCTGTTATTCTAAAATCTTAAAAATGAAACAAATCTAAAACCAGTTAAGATTTGATTCCCCGATGCAGCCCTGAACAGTATGTTAAACACTTTCAATACATGATCATCATATGTATATATCTCGGGTGAATACATTATTATATGTATATATTTACAGAGTAGTTCTATCATTCTAGGTTTATATTTAAATTGAAGTAATACATTTTCATTGTATGTATATATTTAGAGTGAATACATTATCAGTTGTATATTTAGAGATTAACGCCGCAGGACATTACGCCTCACTACAGGACAAAAACTGAGCTAAGTGACCTCTAAACTGTTTATCATGATACCCCACAGATACCTGGGGTGTGTTGAGCCCATACTGTAATTTAGGCATCTGGTCACTTTTATTCATGTTCAGCCATGTTTAAGCGCACTGAGCATGCTCAGTTTACCTCAGGTTTCTGTGGTACAGCCAGCTTTCATGTTTGAAGTGAAGCTGCTCCAGATACTCCAGAGGAATCCCCTGCTCCTCCTCACGGCCCCGATGCAGAAGCCGCTGCATACAGCGCTGAAATGTACAGAGAAACACTGTGAGTCTGAAGGCAGCGCTGAAATGTACAGAAACACCACAAACCTGAACATATCCTGTACATATCATGCATGAATACAGGAGTGCTGCTGTAGGAGGGGAAGTAGGTGTGAATGAGGGTGAGACAGTGAAGGTCTCACAGATGAAGATTTTGATGATCTTCAACATTTCTGTTGAACATCAGCTGATCAACATGAGGTCATTAAACGCATCATTTAACCTGGGGATCAAACAGGGTTTTATAGAGGGAAGAATAATCCTGGAACTAATACTACTAATGGTACTAATAAAGGTACCAATATCAGTTCTGGTATTAATATCAGATACAGGATCAGTACTGGTAGACTAGTTCATGTTGACGGTAAACCCACAGGTGTTGCAGTGCTACTTTCAGGTACTTTAAGTTGTCACATGTAATCGCCCTCACATGATTACCTGTGGGGGGGCTCTGAGGTAGATGATGGCGTCTAGGGCGATGTCCTCTTCAAACTGGTTCAGTAACCAGGTGTGCCAGTCCTGATACACACTCCACTCAGTCTCCGACAGGCTACCAGTCTCAAACAGGTTAGACGCAAACACATACCTGCACACACAGAGGACATATACACCAGTTTGTGTGTGTTTGTGTGTGTTACCTGTCTCATGTGTGTGTATTACCTGTCTCGTGTGTGTGTGTGTGTGTTACCTGTCTCATGTGTGTGTGTGTGTGTATGTGTGTGTGTGTTACCTGTCTCATGTGTGTGTATTACCTGTCTCGTGTGTGTGTGTGTGTTACCTGTCTCATGTGTGTGTGTGTGTGTGTGTGTGTTACCTGTCTCATGTGTGTGTGTTACCTGTGTCATGTGTGTGTTTCCTGTCTCATGTGTGAGTTTCCTGTCTCATGTGTGTGTTCTGTCGTGTGTGTGTGTGTGTGTGTGTGTGTGTGTGTGTGTGTGTGTGTGTGTGTGTGTGTGTTACCTGTCAGAGTATACGGAGCGTTCAAAGAACTGGACGGGTTTCTCTGCCTGTTGAAGTTTGACTGACGGAGACTGAAGCTGAGAACGAACTCTGCTGAGACACGCATAACTCTGCAGACAGACAGGTGGACAGAGACACAGACAGGTAAAGGTTAACCATTGTTACAGAGGAACTTTATATGGTGTGCATTTCTGATTTCTCACACTCTGTCCCCTCCTGTGATGAGCAGAGGTTACAGAGGAGGAGTTGGAGGAAGAAAGCGTCACAGCTGTCAGAGCGAACCAGCAGTGTGTTTCTTTGTGTGGAGATCCAGCTGTGTGTTGTCACACCTGAGCATCATGACGTGAGCGTGAGAAGGTGCAGTGAAGGAAGCTTGTCAGGTCCAAGTGTGATGTAAAAGTTACCTGGAAGGTGTAGGACCAGCGGCTTGGTTTGTCGTATAACATCTGCAGCAGGTTCCCTCCACTCTTCTGAGAGGAACTCAACTCCTACACACACACACACACACACACACACACACACACACACACACACACACACACACACACACACTATTGAACCAGCTTTGACTGTAAATACAGGAATCCTCGGTGCGGTGCGGTGTTGCGTTCAGGTGTTGTGTTGCGTTCAGGTTCTGTGCTGTATTCAGATGTCGGGATGCCTTCAAGTGATGTGATGTGTTAAGTTGATGTGCGTTGCGTTCAAGTTCTGTGATGTGTTCAGGTGCTGTGATGTGTTCAGGTGCTGTGATGTGTTCAGGTGCTGTGTTGTGTTCAGGTGCTGTGATGCGTTCAGGTGCTGTGATGCGTTCAGGTGCTGTGATGTGTTCAGGTGCTGTGATGTGTTCAGGTGCTGTGATGCGTTCAGGTGCTGTGATGTGTTCAGGTGCTGTGATGTGTTCAGGTGCTGTGTTGTGTTCAGGTGCTGTGATGTGTTCAGGTGCTGTGTTGTGTTCAGGTGCTGTGATGTGTTCAGGTGCTGTGTTGTGTTCAGGTGCTGTGATGTGTTCAGGTGCTGTGATGTGTTCAGGTGCTGTGTTGTGTTCAGGTGCTGTGATGTGTTCAGGTGCTGTGATGTGTTCAGGTGCTGTGATGTGTTCAGGTGCTGTGTTGTGATCAGGTGCTGTGATGCGTTCAGGTGCTGTGATGTGTTCAGGTGCTGTGTTGTGTTCAGGTGCTGTGTTGTGTTCAGGTGCTGTGTTGTGTTCAGGTGCTGTGATGTGTTCAGGTGCTGTGATGTGTTCAGGTGCTGTGATGTGTTCAGGTGCTGTGTTGTGTTCAGGTGCTGTGATGCGTTCAGGTGCTGTGATGTGTTCAGGTGCTGTGTTGTGTTCAGGTGCTGTGATGCGTTCAGGTGCTGTGTTGTGTTCAGGTGCTGTGTTGTGTTCAGGTGCTGTGATGTGTTCAGGTGCTGTGATGTGTTCAGGTGCTGTGATGTGTTCAGGTGCTGTGTTGTGTTCAGGTGCTGTGATGCGTTCAGGTGCTGTGATGTGTTCAGGTGCTGTGTTGTGTTCAGGTCAAGGTTATTATAGTTTTGCATTTTTCATTAGTTTCTATTTTTATTTCGTTTTGACTTTTTGTTTTCAATTTCAGTTTAGTTTTAATTAGTTTTTGAAGCGGGTTTGCTAGTTTAGTTTAGTTTCTATTTTTTGAAAATGCTTAGTTTTAGTTTAGTTTTTATTAGTTTCAGTATTAGTTTTAGTCTTTTTTGCCTGTGTGCCTGGCCAGGGGTTAGCTTCTGTTTCAGGGTAAGGGGGCTGGGCACTCTCTCTTGCCTTGACAAGGTATGCTAGGTTAGCCGTCTTGTGTGAGCTTTTAAAATGGACTTTAAGATTAGTGGGATTTTCCCCCTTGAGAAACATATTTTCAACATATTTTATCACCTTCCATTGCAAGGCACTTACTCCTATCAGAGACAGTCATATTCAAAGTAATCCCAAATGGGGCTCTGCCGCTTTCTCCTGACTTTCGCTGCCATTAACGCTCTGCAGGCAAAGTGTGGATGAGCCAAATGAAGTGAAACTGGCAGAAAACAAACAAAAAATTAATATCTTAAAAAATAGGGAATACTGGTAGATACTCTGTAGGATAGTACTCTCCCTGGGGTGTCGGTCAGAACACACTGGACAAGAGACAGGATGGAGCTTTAACCGTTTAGTGAATATTCTCCTTGTACAGCACAACAGTACAGCAGACCCAATGAGGCCACAGAGGCCAACACATCAAATAAATACACAAACATAAGGGTGATGGTCACAATATGGACACTTAGGCTAGCATTACTGACCCTCTATAGTGTTAAATAATATGGTGATTCACTGATACATCCTTAACAATAAAATAAGCAATAAACAATAATCATTGATACAGAGATAATGATTCAGATGCTACCACTACAAGTATACTAATAATCATATCACTCTAATACCACTGCCACCAATTAACCATTAACACTTATAATGATAAATGAACAGAACAGGATCATATGGGTGATTAATAATATGAGATGACGCATGCCCTCATGGCGTCTATTTGCTCTCTCGGGAGTTTTAACACACGTGAATGCCTATGGACAGGAAAAGTCAGTTCTCCGTCTCATTATACTTACTTGTTGGGCATTCACACAGGAACGGTTATAAACAGGGCAGGTAGTCGGAGCGAGAGAGTTCGTCTCTAATCCTCCCGCAATTCTAGCTCGCAGTGAGTGCGCGCGCCCGTCAGCTGCAGGCTCCGTTTGGCGCGCTCCCGTGCAGATGCAGAGAGCAGAGACGTCCACCCGATCGTTCTTGATTTTTTTTACATATCCACTCGAAATACTGAGTTTAAGACTAAAACTAAAGACATTTTCTCTATCATTTTAGTTTATTTTAGTTAGTTTTATAAACTCACAATACAGTTTCAGTTAGTTTTCGTTTTTTTGTGAAGCCTCGTTTTTATTTTTATTTCAGTTAACGAAAATGTTTTTTCACCTCTCGTTTTCGTTATTTCGTTAGTTTTCGTTAACTATAATAACCTTGGTTCGGGTGCTGTGATGTGTTCAGGTGCTGTGATGCGTTCAGGTGCTGTGATGTGTTCAGGTGCTGTGATGTGTTCAGGTGCTGTGTGGTGTTCAGGTGCTATGATGTGTTCAGGTGCTGTGATGTGTTCAGGTGCTGTGATGTGTTCAGGTGCTGTGTTGTGTTCAGGTGCTGTGATGTGTTCAGGTGCTGTGATGTGTTCAGGTGCTGTGATGTGTTCAGGTGCTGTGTTGTGTTCAGGTGCTGTGTTGTGTTCAGGTGCTGTGTGTTGTGTCGATGTGCTGTGTGTTGTGTTGTGTTCAGGTGCTGTGTTGTGTTCAGGTGCTGTGTTGTGTTCAGGTGCTGTGTAGTGTTCAGGTGCTGTGTGTTGTGTCGATGTGCTGTGTGTTGTGATGTGTTCTGTTGTGTTGCGTGGATGTGCTGTGTGTCGTGTTGTGTTGCGTGGATGTGCTGTGTTGTGTTGTGTTCAGGTACTCTGTTGTGTTCAGGCGCCGGTGTTGTGTTGATGTGATGTGTTCAGGTGCTGTGTGTTGTGTTCAGGTGCTGTGTGTTGTGTCGATGTTCTGTGTGTTGTGTTGTGTTGTGTTGCGTGGATGTGCTGTGTTGTGTTCAGGTTCTGTGTGTTGTGTCGATGTGCTTAGTGTCGTGTTGTGTTGCGTGGATGTGCTGTGTTGTGTTGATGTGCTGTGTTCAGGTGCTGTGTGTTGTGTCGATGTGCTGTGTGTTGTGTTGTGTTGCGTGGATGTGCTGTGTTTTGTTCAGGTGCTGTGTTATTACCTGGTAAACGTCCTCGCTGTTGTTCTCAATGTTGCACCATTTCCCAATGGGTTCAGGAATCACCTCCCAGTCTTCTGACGCCCCCTGCAGGATACGAACAAACGTAGACTTTCCTGCAGCTGGGAGACAGACAGGAATAGAGAGGGACAGACAGGAGGAGAAAGAGAGGCAGGATGAGAAATTAGATAGATTAAGTAGAGTCCAAAAAAAAAGCCATCACATTTTCTAAACATCAACAGGTGACCCCAACTCGTACCACCTCAAAGCTTTAAATGACCAAGAGGAAAACCTGGATAAGAGTCAGCCAGCTGGATCAGGACCGCCCTCACTCAATCCAGACCAACCAAATGATAGACAGACAGAAAAAGACTACATGAACTATTGTACACGTAACACTAACACTCAGAGCAAACTGCAGTGTTATCGGGCTCTAAGCAGACAGTACACGGAGGCAGACTACCCGAGCACCGTGACTGATCACATACTGAGGAAGACTTTAATCAGGTACACACGGGTAGGCACAGACACACCTGACTGCCATGAGAGGACAGAGTGTGTCAGCTCTGTCCACACAGACAGATGGAGACAGAGGCACACTTTGTGCTACACTGCAGCAGGTGCGAAGCTACCAGAGCAGAGTTCTTCTCAAAGATCAAAGATAAGTGATTTTAATTCTCTCTGTGACCACAGTATAATACAACATGTGCTGGGAGAAGTTAGAGTCATAATAAATAAATAAACCATCTCTGTGATGTTATTTATGCTTTGGTAATATTGTCCTAACCTTCATGCCAATAAAGCTATTTTGACATGAATTGAAATTGAGATAAATACATGCTGCGATCTTGTTTACAGATCAGGTACAGGGGTAGTATCTGTATCTTCAGATAGAGGTTACCTCCATCAGTACATCCAAAACAAAGATTAAACCCTTATCAATCCACTCTGTCCGTGGACTTCTTTCTGAATGAAACATGCTGATTGTTCCATATTATGCACGAGTGTGAAGAAAAATGTGCATGAATGCAATCATCTGAGCTTCAAGGGCTTGTTTACCAGATAACAGAAATGTGAGGCCTCCACACAAATAACAGGACTGTAAAGCCACTTTCCACCTTTCTTCATCCAATTAACAGAGTATTAGACCCCCTTCAGAGTAGCTCTTAATACATGTTTTCCTTTAAACATATTCAGTTTGGTTTTTCCAATGCTCCACAGTGTCAAAGGCTTTGTAGAAGTATGAAAGCATCTTCATGAATGAATTCAGGACGATCAAGTAAATATAAAATCAAACAGAGATAATTTCTGATATGTCTGAAGAACTAAAACACAGGTGAGATACAGTTTTTTAACTGCAGTAAGATGCTGCAGATGTTTCATCAGTCTGTGGTGGCAAGTGTGTTATTCTATGCTGCAGTCTGCTGGGGAAGCAGTATAAAACACAAGGATGCGAGGCGACTGGACAAACTAGTGAAAAGAGCTGGCACTGTGATTGGAACCAGGTTGGACTTACTGGGGGCTGTGGTGGACAGATGCACACAGAAGAAGCTAGAGGCCATTCTAAATTACACAGATCATCCACTTCACAACTTCTTTGTGGACCAGAGAAACAGCAGCAGTGGATGGCTCATCTCTCTGCGCTGCAGGACTGAGAGGTACAGAAAATCATTAATTCCTGCAGCCATTAGGCTTCAGAACTCTCTAGCCAATGGGGGATGAGCTGACAGACACCTGAATTACTTGTTTTGTGCGATTTCTATAATTTTTATCTGCCAGACACCTGAAGGGGGGATTAATAAAGTACATTGTATTATATTATATTTTACTCCCTGCGCACGAGCACACACCTGTCAGCAGGTGAGGACTTTACAGGTAATTGATCATCGATAACAACATTGTAATAGATGGTAGAATGTTGTATTTGGCGCCATCCGCCCGGAGAAGGCGGCACACATTTAAACCCGAGTCAACCTTTTATCCCGGTAGTCAGTGATCGGGTGTTCACCGGAAAAAAAAACGGAGCTCATGGTTTTAAACATCAAAAATCGATTATTCTCCCGCCGGGACTAAACTCAGCGCTGAGACATCAATCAGTTACAGAACTCACCGATGTTTCCCTCGATGGAGATCTTCTTCTCTCTGCGGGACAAACTGGCGGGAACACGGCACGTTCTCTTCGGTGGAGTCGCCATGGTAGTGACCGTGTCTTCTTCTTTTCCGGTTCTCTGTTTGTTTGTTTGTTTGTTTGCTTGTTAATTTGTTCCTTTCGTGTTAGAGCTCCGCGCGAAGGCGAGCAGCTGCTAGCGCGCTGTTGTTAAATTAAATCCCGCGCGCAGAGCGATTTCCCTTTCCGTTTCCGGGGGCGGGGCTTGAGGCGAGTGAGGAAAGATTTTATTTTATTTTTATTTTATTATTACAAAAATCTTCATTTGACAAGATTTAGATTGTAATTACAGAGAAAGAGAAATGACTGACACATTTTTAAAGACTTCATTGACAAACATGGAAAGTAACGCAGGAACATCGACGCTCAGAGGAGTGAACGGAAAATTAAGAGGAGGTACCGATCTGGTTTATGTGGTTAGTGTCAAAACAATTCATGCTCCAACGGTAACACAGACAGTTCAGATATAACCCCAGATTTAAGATAAAGATAGCATAAGACAGAGAGAGAGAGAGAGAGAGAAAGAGAGAGAGAGAGAGAGAGAGAGAGAGAGAGAGAGAGAGAGAGAGAGAGAGACCTTCTATTTAAATAAATAGGAGGTCTCTTTCTTTTAACTTGCAATTTTTGCCTGATAGCTTGCCAGTTAAGTTATCAAAATTTCATCAACAGACCATTTTTATCTTGGAAGCTAGCTTTTGCCCACAATTTCTCCCCTAACAAAAACTTCCTCTGGAATAATTGTGACATCACCATAAAGAATAAATCCATATTCCTTCCAAATTAGTTCCAAAGAGACATAAGCCATATTTACAATCTCTTTGATGATTCTGGCAACATGATATCTTATGAAACATTTATGTCATCACATAACTTTCCAATTCCTTTCAGAGAGTTTAACTCAGTAACTTGTGCTATTGCAAAAGGTTTGACTCAATTGGTTAGAAACCACTTGACCAATGGTTCTAATGACATGATACAACCAAAACGGATGCATCAAATTCATTAACTATTATAAAACCTTTTTCCTTGAGACTCCTAGGTAAACAATTATTTACATATTTCTGTATGCAGTTTGTTTTTTTCGTTTTTTTTGTTTTGTCATGAGTGTATTTACTTATATATATATATATATATATATATATATATATATATATATATATATATATATATATATATGTTGTATTGTTGTCCTGTCTTCTGTATGTATGATAGGTTTA